>NW_024543086.1:32715000-33097500 GCF_018167655.1 Microtus oregoni
TAGCTTGACCTCCATCTTTCCTGGCTGGCATCTGCAGGTCCAGACAGGCCTTGGGGAGCCAGTCAGGGGAAGCCGCAACACCTCACCCATGGATCACCTCTGGAAGGCTGGACAGGCACTGGGCAGCAAAGCTGAGGTGGCTGTGCCCCCACTACCATGCCTGGCATAGACAGGTCAGGACAGGCCACAGGGGAGCCAGGCCAGGGAGGCTGCAGCCCGATCTACCATAGATAGCCTGTGTAACACTGAACAGACTGTAGGGAGTCCAGCCAGGGAAGCAGCACCACCCTCTTCCACAGCTGCCCTCCTCAAAAGCAGACAGCAATGGGGAGCCTGGCTGGGGAAACTGTGCCCCCCTTTTCCACAGATCACCTCTGTCATGCCTTATAGTCCCTGAGGAGCCATGCTAGGACACCTGCACCCCCCTCTACTATGTCTGGGGTCAGCAGGGCCAGACGGGTCCTGGGGAGCCAGACCAGGGATACTGCACCCCGTCTTCCAATGCTTGCCTCCAGAGGGCCTGCCAAGCTGGGGAAGGTGCATACCCTCTTCCATGGTGGGCCTCCCCAAGACATGCCCTGGAGAGTGAGACACGGGAAACTGTGTCACCTCTTTCACAGCTGGCCTTACCGGGCTTGACCAACCCCGGGGATACCATGCCATATCAGCTGAACCACACCCTATGGCTTCCCCAGGACTGGACAGTCCCTAGTGAGTCAGGCTGGAAAATCCATGACCTGTCTTCCATAGCTGAGCTGCACAGAGCCACACAGACTCTGGGGATTTAGGCCAGTGAAGATGCACCCCCTCTTGCTCAGCTCACCTCCGCAGGGTTGGACAAGCCCTGGGGAGCTAGGCCGTGGCAGCTGTGCCCCTCTTCCGTGACAGGCCTATACCCCCTCTTCCATTACTAGCATCACCAGGAACTTCAAAATTGTGGAAGCTGTGCCTCTCCATCCACAGCTAGCCTCCTAGCAAGCCCGAGAAACTGTGCCCCCTCTTTGATGGCTAACCTCCCAGGACAAGCCAGTGACTGGGGAGCCAGGCAAAGGAAGCTGCACCCCACTCTTCCATGGCTGTCCTCTGTGGAGCAAGACAGGCTCTGGAGAACCCGGTCAGGGAAGCTGTGCCCTGGGGTTTCAGGCCAGTTAAGCTGTGACCCCTCTTCTTCTGCTGGGTTCCCCAGGGCCAACAATGGACTAGGGGACCAGGTGCGGAAAGCTGTGCCTCCCACTTCCACAACTGCCTGTGGAAGCTGCCTCCTCCTCCACATCCAGCGTCCTCAGCGTCTTGCAGACTGGGGAAGCTGAGCCTGCTCTTCTCCAGCTGGAGTCATCAGGGTCACCACGACCTGGGGTGCCAACCCATGTAATGTGCACCCGACTCTTCCATGTCTTGCCTCCCCAGTGGCAGTCATGTCCTGTGGGATCAGGCCAGAGCAGCTGTACCCCCTCTTCCACAGCTGACCAATGCTGGGCCAGGCATTCCCTGGAGAACCTGAATGTGGATGCTGCACCCCCGTCTTCCATGGCTGTCCTCTGCAGAGCCAAACAGGCCCTGGGGAGCCAAGTGGGGAAAGGTCCACCCAGTTCTTTCACAGATGGCCACTGCAGGGCTGGAAAGACCTTTGGAACCAAGTGGGGAGCTGTGTTTCCCTCTTCCACGGTTGACCTTCACAGGGTCACACAAACCTTGGGAGCCAAGCTTGGTCGGCTGTTCCCACCTTTTCCATGGCTGGCATCACCTATGCTGGCAATGCCATGGAATCTGCGTCCCTTCTTCCGTGAATGGCCTGAGCCCCCTCTTCCACTACTAACCTCCCCACAGCCTGCAAGCTCATGGAAGCTGCACTCTCTCTTCCATAGCTAGCCTCCTCAGGGCCTGCCAAGCCAGAGAAGGTGTGCCCCATCTTCTGCAGCTTGACTCCCCAAGACAGGACAGGCTCTGGGAAGCCAGGTGGGGTAAGCCGCACACCTTTTCCTTTCTGGAATTCCCTGGACTAGTTACGCCTTTGGGTGCAAGGTCATGGATGCTGCAGCCCCTCTTCCACTACTCCTCTCCATAGGGCAGGCAAACCCCTGGAAGCTGTGCCCTCTGTTACACAGCTGGACTCATCAGGACAGGCCAAGTCAGGTAAGGTATACCCCCTTTCCACGATAGGCCTCACCGGGGCTGGACAGTTCCTGGGGATTCATGATGGGGCAATTGCACCTCCCTCTTCCATAGGACTGCATTGGTCCTGAGGGTTCACACACTCCCCCTTCCACAACCGGCATCCTGAAGGACCTATAAAACCAAGGAAGCTGCACCGTCTTCTATGGCTAGGCTCCCCATCCACCTCTTCCATGGCTGGCGTCCCCAGGACAGGACAGGACCTGGGGAGTCTGTCCAGGCAAGTTGTTTTCCTCTCTTCCACATTTGGCCTCTGCAGAGCTGGACAGGCCAGGGAAGGTGCACACACTATTCCTTATCTGGCCTCACCAGGGCCAGCCAAACCCTGGGGTGTCAAGCCATGTAAGCTGCAACCCCCTCTTCCAAGGCTGTCATTCCCAGGGCTGGTCATTCCCTGGGGAGTCAGGCCAGGGAATCTGCACAACCCTCTTTCATTTCTGCACTATGCGGTGCTGGACAGGCCATGGGTAGTCAGTCAGTGGATGCTGCGACCTCGTCTTCCATGACTGGCCTCTGTTGGGCCAGACAGGCCATGGGAAACAAATGGGGGAAGTTGCACCATCTTCTTCTGCAGATGGCCTCTAGATAGATGCTGGGGAGACAGTTGTGTAAGGTGTGTCTCCTCTTCCATCGTTGGCTTCTTCAGTGCCAGACAGGCCCTGGGAAGCCAGGCTGGGGAAATCTCTGCCTCTCTTCCACGACTGTCCTTCATGGGGCTGGCAGGCCCTGGGAAGCCTGACCAGGAAAATTGTGCTTCCTTTACCACAGCTGTCTTCTGCAGTGATTGGCAGTCTCTGGTGAGCATGCCCGAGAAGCTGTGTATATCACTTCTGTGACTGTCCCCCTCAGGTGCGGACAGCAATGGAGAGTCTAGCTGGAGAATCCGCACCCCACCTTCAATAACTGGCCTAGGCAGTGCTGGGAGGCCCCGGGGAGCCAGACTGAGGATGCTGAAGTGTCAGCCTCGTCTGTGGCTGTCACCACAGATCTGGACACTCCCTAAAGCCATGCTGGAGAAGCTGTACCCCCCAATTTTATGACTTTCCTCCCAAAGACAGCCTAGGCCGTAGGGTACAAAGCCAGGGGAGCTTTGTACTGTCCTCTGCCCCATCTTCAACAAATGGTCTCCCCAGAGCCTGCCATGTCAAGGACCATATAGCCACTACTTCCATGACTGTGTGCTCCTCTCTTCCTAACAGGACCTGGGAAGCCAGTTCAGAGAAGCCAACAACTGATCCTTGCAGACTGAGACAGGCCTTAGGAAACCTGTCTTGGAAAGCTGTGCCCCCCTCTTACAGAGCTGGCCTCTTCAGGTGCAAACAGGAATGGGGAACCTGGCAGGGGATCTATGTCCCCTCTTCCACAGATGGCCTATGACTTGCCATACGTGGTCTGGGGAGCCATGCTGGGGCAGGAGCACTTCCCTCTTCTGTGGCTGGATTCTACAGGGCTGGAGGGTCCTGCGTAGCCAGGCCAGAAAGTTGCATCCACCTCTGCCAAGGCTGGCCTCTGAAGGTTCAAACACGCACTGGGGAGACAGGCAGGGGGAGCTGCAGACCCCTTTTCCATGGCTGAGCTCCACAGTGCCATACAAACCTGGGGGTCCCAGAGTGGGAACACTGTGCCCACCTCTTCCAAGGTCGGCCTCTGCAGGTCCAGACAGGCCATGGGTAGTCTGTTGGAAAAAGTCGCATCCCCAATTTCACTTCTGGCCTCCATAGGTCAGACAATTCCTGGGAAGCCAAGACATGGAAATATCACCCCTTCTTCCATGGCTGTCCTGTCCTCCCTCTTCCAGTACTGGCATCCCCAAGACCTGAAAGACTGGGTAAGCTGTGACCCTCTTCATCATGTAGTATTCCCAAGGACTACCAGGCAAGGCAATCTGTGTCCCCACTTTAACGACTAAACTCCCAGGACAGGACAGGCCCTGGGGATCCAGGCCAGCGAATCTGTACCCTCCTCTACCATAGCTGGCCTCTCCAAGATAGGATGGGCACTGCAGAGTTAGGACAAGTAGGTTGTACAACTCTCTTCCACAGCTGTCCTTCACATGGCCCAATAGGCCCTGGGGAATCAGTCTGTGAACCTGCACCATTCTTACATGGCTGGACTCCTCAGGGAGAGTCAGGCCCTCGTGAGCTAGGCTGGGGGAGCTGCGCCACCCTTCTTCAATGTCTGGCCTCTGAAGGTCTGGAAAGGCCATGGGGACCCAGGCCACGGATGCTGTGACGCCCTTTTATGGCCACTGCAGGTCTGGACAGTCCCTGGGAAGCCTTGCTAGGCAAGCTCTGTTCTCTCTTCTACAGAGGAGTGCTGACCATAGAGTCTGTGGGTAGAGATGAGAAGGACAATAACAGCCCACTTTCGTGCTGATTGTACTGTCTGAGGGTAGACATGGGTCAGTATAGTGACAGCCCCATCAGTGCTGACCATAGTGTCTGTGCGTACAGTTTTTAATTTTCTACTCAGTTTATGTGGTGAAAAGATACATTCAAAGATAATATCTTCCCTATGCATTAATTTTCTGTAGGGGGAATTCTGGAAGGCAATACGTCTAGAATGCAGTTAAGATTTGGATCCACCTGTTCCACATGCGCCTTCTGTAATTTTCTTCAACAAAAGTTAATTCTTTCTCTGCTTCAGCTGTTAATTCCCTGGGACTATTTAAGTCTTGGTCACCATCTAAGGTTTGGTTTAAATGAACTGTTAGATCAGGTGTTATCCCAACAGTGGGTTGTAGATTGGAAATGTCTCCTATAAATCTTTAAAAATCATTAAGAGTCTGTAATTGATCTCTCCTAATCTGAGCTTTTTTGTGTTCTAATTCTACATTTTGAATCTCCTCTTCGTATTTTTTCAGGAGCAATTTGTAATCCCCATATAGGCAAAACTTTCTTCTTCAAACATTCTTTCTAATGTATCTGCATTTGAATCAGATAGCAAAATGTCACCCATGTGATGGTGAATTATAGTTAGGGAATCGTGTGCATTATTTCCAGTTTACAGTGTCTTCACAGGGAAGACGGTCCATTGATATCTCCTAGTGGTGAGAATATTATAAGTAGGCACTGTGAAGACAGTTTTTCTGTCCTGTTTTTGTAAGGGAATAGTGAAGAAACAATCTTTTAAATCAATAACTATAAGAGGCTATCCTTTAAGCAACAGGGAAGTCAAAGGAATTCCAGATTGTAGTGGTTCCATAGGTTGAATACCTTGTTGGCAGTTCTTAGCTCTGTCACCATTCTCCATTTTCAAGATTTCTTTTTAACAACAAATAGAGCAGAATTCCAAGGGCTGGTTGATTCTTCAATATGGTGAGCATCTAGTTGCTCCTGTACCAGCTGATCTAAAGCCTTTAGTTTCTCTTCTGTTAAAGGCCATTGCTTAACCCATTTAGGTATCTCAGTTAACCATATTAAAGGTAGAGCTGTTGGCATCTCTGAAGGTTTATTAGTAGTTTTTTTTACTTGTATAGCCTGAATGGCTGGTGATCATTTTTATAGTAACCTATATCCTTCCCAGAAACAAGTTTCTGGGACCGCAGGAATGTTAATCTGGGTATTTCATTGCTGCATCAGGTCATGACCCCATAAGTTCACTGTGATATTAGCCACATATGGCCTCAGTCTTCCTCTGTCCTTCTGGCCCTGTGCATTCAGCCTATCTCATGCTTTGATTCACTTGAGATAGGGTTCCAATTCCTAGGAATTAAATGAACATCTGCCTCTTGAAGAGGTCAATCCAGATGCCAAGATTCTGGAGTAGTTATAGTAACATCCACCCCATGTCCAGTAATTCCTCAATTACAGTGTCATTTATACGCACTCTTAGCTTTGATCATTTATAGAAGTCTGCCAGAATACATGTTTCCTATGTCTATTGAAATTTTTGATTCTTCCTCCATGTTTAATCCATAATTCAGAACAGTGTGGTGTTTTACAGGAGGCACTGGACTTTTAATGTTCCTGGTGAGACGTGTCCTCCACAGTGACTGGTAATGACTGGACCATGTTTGGCCTGGAGGCCTGCAAGAGGTCTCCCCAGTGAGTTTCCTGATATTATGTTGCCTTGTCTGTCTTTTGTTGCTCTGCATCTCATTAGTTTAATGTCAGCCTTTGCCTCATCTTCTACATAATCCAGAAGTTTGAGACCTTCTGTTTTTGCCATTCTCAGAGGAGACATTATTTCTGGTAATGCCTTGTCTACAATCCCTTCTCAGATGTCCTACAATACCACAATTAAAACATTTGGCATCTTGATGTCTCCTCATATCTTTGGAAATTGCTTCTCCTACCCAACATTCAGTATTATAGTCAAATGTCTCAGTGTTCATTGTATACAGAATCCATTCATCCATAGGTGCTGATCTAACCTTTAAAGGCCCAAGTATCTTTTTGCATTCTAAGTTGGCATTTTCAAAAGCCAGAGATTCAATAAGTACTCATCTAGCTTCTCGGTCCGTTACTCCTATTTGTTAATCTTTATAAAAAGTCACTAAAGGGTTATCTTTGGCCTTGTTTAACTCTAATGTATGATCCAACTATTTTTTCCTCGTTCTTGAATCCTGTCCCAAGCATTTTAGTCTGCTGTGTGACATAGGGACAAGGTGTGTTCATCATAAAGAGCTTGGTCCTGTGGGTCAGTATAAGTGCCCTCACCAAGAACTTGGTCTTGGGAAGCCTCAAATCCTTTTGCTTTTCCCTGTTGTTCTAAATTTTTGTCTCTTCTCACAAACAGTATTTCCACAGTAGTTGTGGCCTGTCTTCCAGGACCACTGAGACTAATTAAAATCAATCATATGGGGTAATCTTATTTCTGGAAGTCCATGTCCTTACCATCTCCCTATATAGTGAGTGCAAGCCATAAGATACTACTGCTTGCTTAATTTCTTTTTTTTCTAATATTTATTTATTATGTATACAATATTCTGTCTGTGTATATACCTGAAGGCCAGAAGAGGGCACCAGACCCCATTACAGATGGTTGTCAGCCACCATGTGGTTGCTGGGAATTGAACTCAGGACCTTTGGAAGAGCAGGCAATGCTCTTAACCTCTGAGCCATCTCTCCAGCCCCCGCTTAATTTCTTTTAGATCATTCATACCTATATGTTTCCATATACATTCTTTGGATCTTTTTGGGCATTTAGAACTTGATGGTTTATCAGGGGTGATTACAGGGTGGGAAGCTAAAACTCTTGGTAGGTCATCTCTGACTCTAACAGGTACTAGTGATGTTAAATTCTTTCCTTGTATGTTCTCTTCCTGCTCATCAAGTCCAATAATATCCTCAATCATTTCAAATTTTTTGCCATTGTCTTTTAAAAAGCCTGACTCTCTTGACCTGTGAGTATTTCTAATGATTTGAGTCACTTAAGTCTCTGGTCCTCATTCTGCACATATGATTCCAAGGTATGAAATATTTTCCATTAAAGATAACTTCTTACCCTTGGATATAATTTGGATGGCATGCAGATTGCCTTCCTGGAGAGATACTCTATCTGCTAATTTATAACTCTTTAGCATATTTTGATTGTCAAATTCAACAGTATGAATTCTTTCAGATAATTTCTCAGTACCCTTTGACATAGATTGAATTTTGTCTGCAAAATTAATGTTATCTTTTTCAATGGTATTAATTTTTTCAGCTAACTTTTGATTTTCGATGGTATTAACTCTGTCAGTTAGCTGTTCATTATTAGTCTGTAAAGACTGTATCATTTCTAAAAATGCCTGATTCTTGGCACTGTTACCAAACCATTTTCTTAAGGATACAATTCAAACAAAGCTAAGTCCCAATATCCAATAAACAGATATATCAGAAAAACCATATAAGCCTTGCAGAATACCCTCCATAGTGTAGGGGAAAAGGTTATCAAATTCCTGGATGGTGATATTTTCTGCCATTATATAACTTTCAAATATATTTATTTATTAATCAAATAAAGTTACCTTCGATATGAGATCAGTAAATTGTTATAGGTGTAATAATTCTTATTAGCCAGCAGGTGTCATGGTTGCAGCAATGTGGTGGACTGACATGACTGGTGGTGGAGATGACCGGTGGCAATGAGTACCGCTTGGTTCCACATCGGCGACTACTTAAATACTAACAAATACGCTTTGCTTGACAAATCAAGAGCAATTAAATCAATTCTGTACATGGAGTTTTTTGGTGGCCAGAATATCAAGGAACCGGGTTTGCAGTGAGGGAACACAAACCGGAAGCTGCACGAGTCACCACGTGGCAGGGAAAGTGGTAGCGGGGGAAGTACGCACTAGCCTGGGAAATTGCCAAGTCTCCACGCAGTAGCTCTGCTGCGGCAGATGAAATCAAGCCAGGCAGGCAGGGGTGGGAGAATTTCTGGGCCACGCCCCTTTGGGGTCTTGGGGGCTGGTCCCAGTAGGTACAGAGTTGGGATTCATGTGGGCTGCAGATGTTGATGAACACTATAAAGTAGTCAGTCACACTAGCTCAGAATGGAGTGTAATAAAGGGTTCTTTATTTAGAGGTAGACTCACAGATCATAGTCCTCTGCATGAACGGGGTAAAAGAATGAGATCCAGCAGCTGAAAGAGAGAATTCAAGCTTTACGGCTGCATTTGGGCTGGTATCGTAGAGGCCATTGGCTGAAGGAGTTCCCAAAGCACTCCCTTTAGTCTTTTCTTCCTCAATTCTTTCCTGCGTGCCTCTCTTCCTATTTCCTATCCTTCATATTTTTATCCCATTCCACTTGTTTTCCTTTCTGCCTTTCTTCTGTTTCTTTGACTTACTTTATTTTTCTTCTATTTTCTTTATTTCTATTTTCATTTTAAAGTGGCTTCTTGTAAGATTATTGCAATTTGAGTTCAAGGAAAAACTTTGGGCAAGGGAAAAACATTCATATCACAAGCACACAGTGTTGGGAGTGCTGTGGTACAGTTTAACCTTCTTGTGTAGCAAGTGGATGTGCAGCAATAATTAGAAGTTTACATCTTTCCTCATGGTGGAAAGGAAGAGCAGGGACTTCCACGTACAAATAGAATGCTATTTAAAAGCAGCAAACTGGAAAAAGATTCATGTGTGTATGTTTGGTGCCTGTGAGGCTTACCTAGAAAACCTATGTCCTGCAATAGAGGTCTCAATTTTATGATGGTGGCACAGGATTCCCAGGAGATCTGCCATGATCAGGTTTGAAAGACTTCTAGGGATCATCTTCATAACAAGTCAGCCCTCTTTGGGAAGATGGTCTTTATTCATAGGTAGAAGTAAGGTTTGCACAGGCCTAACTATAATCCATAATAAGGGACTTGCTCCTAAAGTATATGAAAAGACGAGGGAGCCTGAATTCTTCATTAGTCCCTATAGAGGAAGCCAAGCTTCAAAAGCAACACATGTTATAAAAGAGTGTGCTGTATGTATTATTCCTACTGGGATAAAAAATAATTTAAAATTCAAAATGGGCAATTTCCCAGAAAAGCAGAGATAACTATATGTCATGTTTTTAAGTGGCAGTGAACCTATGTATGAGTATTTGTGAGAATGGGTATAATTTCACATGTAGTGTGATCATGTGTTGGAGAATGTTTGAGTGTGTGTCTCCTTGTATGTGCTGGAAGAATTATTCACATATTGCTCCATTGATGTGCATCTTGCTCATGTGTGTAAAGTTTTATACAGAAAACAGGATAAAAAGAACCTGTTTTTGTTTTTGTTTTGGAGTGGGAATGAGATGAGTAAGAATGAAGCCAAAAAGTGGTATTGGTTTCCATTCTGTAGGTGTGAAAACTAAAGTATGTGAGTTCTGCATCAGTTCTCATCAATGTCCTCAGCTGGCAAACAGATGCCTTCATCTGCATAATGTTTATATTTCGGCTATGATAGGAAGTTGTGTGGTAGAAGTAAAATAGTTACAACTCACAAACAGAATTGTGTATTTTTGGTCCTTCCATGGGGGTGAGTGTGTACCTGACCGGCAGCCGGCTGGATCCCCTGGAAAGGGAGCATAGGCACCCTCCATTCCCCTAAACTTTCTGGCCATTCAGTGGAGGCTTCTCCCTAGCTACTGTCTTTCTCTTTTTATCCCATCCCAGCTTGCCCCCCAAGCACCCCTTTCTAAATATGGGGTCATAGGATCCCCCAACTCAGCCTGCTTCAGGGCTGAGGGTCTGGGGACAAAGTGGTGAGTGCAACTATGCAGGAGTTTCTTTGCCCCACTGAGCCTGCACCCAGCAAGCCCTCCCTTTTGTCTGCAAGGTACCTGGCCAGCAAGTGGATCTGATCCTGTACCAGAAGTTCCATCCCTCAGGAGGGGTGAGTGCCCTACTAGCTGATAGGATGCCCTGGGAATGGAGCACAGGCACCCCTCAATCCCCTAAACTGTCTGACCATTCAGGGGGCTTCTCCCCTGGCTATTGCCTTTCTCTGTTTATCCCATCCTAGCTTGCCCCCCAAACACTTCTTTCCATCTGCAGGGTCTTTAGATCCATCACCACAGCCTACTCCAGGGTGGAGAGGATCTGAGAGACTCCAGTGCTGAGGAGACCTAAGAGAGGGCAGACCAAGAAAAACCCCCAAGTACACAGGTAGCTATAGCAAAGATTGGACCAAGCCACCAAGACTCTCCTAACAGCATTTGAAGGAAGAGATGGGCAGGCACCAATGCAAGAATTCCTCCAACAATCTGAAACACAACATGATAACACCAGAATCCAGCGAACATAAACAGGAAGACTTGAACACCCAAATCCAGAAGAAGTAGAAGAAATAGACTTTAAACGTAACATTATGAAAGTAATAGAGACCATTAAACAGGATGTGGAAAAACTCCCTTAAAGAAATGGATGAGAACAATAACAAAAAGTTTGAAGAAATGAATAAATCCCTCAAAGATACCCAAGAAAACCAAGAAAAAGCAATCAAACAGGTAATGGAAACAGTTCAAGACTTGAAAAATGAAATGGAGGTAATGAAGAAAACACAAACCAAAAGATGGCTAGATATGGAAAATCTGGGTAAAAAAAAAAACAGGGACTACAGAGATAAGAATAAGCAACAGAATACAAGGCATAGAAGAAAGAATCTCAGATGCCAAAGATACTATAGAGGAAATAAACTCATTGATCAAAGAAAATAGCAAATCCAACAAATTCTTAACACAAAACATCCAGGAAATCTGGAACACCATGAAAAGACCAAACCGAAGAATAATAGGAGTAGAAGAAGGAGAATTACAGCTCAAAGGCCCAGAAAATATATTCAACAAAATTATAAAAGAAAACTTTCCCAACCTAAAGAAAGATATTCCTATGAAGGTACAAGAAGCATACAGAACACCAAATAGACTGGATCAAAAGAAAATACCCCCTCATCATATAATAATCAAAACACAAAACATACAGAATAAAGAAAGAATATTAAGAGCTGCAAAGGGAAAAGGTCAAGTAACATATAAAAGTAAACATATCAGAATTACACCTGACTTCTCTATGGAAACCATGAAAGCCAGAAGGTCCTGGATAGATGTGCTGCAGAAATTAAGAGACCATGGATGCAAGCCCAGACTACTATACCCAGCCAAGCTATCGTTCACTATCAATGGAGAAAACGAAATATTCCAGGATAAGAACAAATTTAAACAATACATAGCCACAAATACAGCCTTACAGAAAGTAATAGAAGGAAAATCACAACCCAAAGAACCCAACAATACCCACAATAATTCAGCCATCTAACAACCCTCCAGCAGCACAAAGAAGGGAAACACACAAACTGTACCAACAAAAAAAATAAAATAACTGGAGTTAACAACTCACCTATAAAATTTCAATTCACCTATAAAAAGGCACAGGTTAAGAGACTGGATAAAAGAACAAGATCCAACATTCTGCTGTTTACAAGAAACACACCTCAACCTCAAAGACAGACACTATCTCAGAGTAAAGGGTTTGGAAAAAGGTTTTTCAATCAAACAAAACTAAGAAACAAGTGGGTGTGGCTATACTAATATCTAACAAAATTGACTTCATCTAAAATCAATCAGAAGAGATGGAGATGGACACTTTATACTCATAACAGGAACAATCCATCAGGATGAAGTCTCAATCTTTAATATCTATGCCCCTAATATATATATAAAAAAAAGTACACACATATGTAAAAGAAACATTACTAGAACTCAAAGCATACATCAAACTGCACACACTAATAGTAGGAGATTTCAACACTCCTCTCTCACCAATGGACAGGTCAACAAGACAGAAACTTAACAGAGAAATAAGAGAGCTAACAGATGTAATGAATCAAATGGAATTCACAGACATCTATAGAACATTCTACCCAAATAGGAAAGAATATACCTTCTTCTCCGCATCTTATGGAACCTTCTCAAAAATTGATCACATACTCGGTAACAAAGCAAACACCCACAGATACAAAAAAAATTAATAACCACCTGTGTCTTATCAGATCACTATGGAATAAAGTTAGAATTTAAAAACAATTCTACCCCCAGAAAGCCTAAAAACTCATGGAAACTGAACAGTCAACTACTGAACCAGCCCTGGGTCAGAAAAGAAATAAAGAAAGAAATTAAAGTCTTCCTTGAATTCAATGAAAATAAAGACACAACACTATGAAAGCAGTGCTAAGAGGAACATACTTTCGTTCATAGCACTAACTGTTCACATTAAAAAAAAACTGAGGAAGCTCACAATAGAGACATAACAGCTTAGCTGAAAGCTCTAAAAAGAAAAGAAGCAGACTCACCCAGGAGGAGTAGAAGACTGGAAATAATCAAACTGAGGGCTGAAATCAACAAAATAGAAACACAGAAAACAATCCAAAGAATCAATAAAACAAAGAAATGGTTCTTTTTTTTAAATTTTTTTTATTGTGAAAAGGAAAAAAAAAGTATCCGCCTCCTCCCAACCTCCCATTTCCCTCCCCCTCCTCCCACCCTTCTCCCCCTTCCCCCAAACTCCTCTCCCCCTCCCTCTCCAGTCCAAAGAGCAGTCAGGGTTCCCTGCCTGTGGAAAGTCCTAGGTCCGCCCCGCTCCGTCCATGTCTAGGAAGGTGAACATCCAAACTGGCTAGGCTCCCACAAAGCCAGTACATGAAGTAGGATCAAAACCCCTTGCCATTGTCCTTGGCTTCTCATCAGCCCTCATTGTTCGCCATGTTCAGAGAGTCCGGTTTTATCCCATGCTTTTTCAGTCACAGTCCAGCTGGCCTTGGTGAGCTCCCATTAAATCAGCCCCATTGTCTCAGTGGGTGGGTGCACCCCTCGTGGTCCTGACTTCCTTGCTCATCTTCTCCCTCCTTCCGCTCCTCATTGGGACCTTGGGAGCTCAGTCCAGTGCTCCAGTGTGGGTCTCTGTCTCTATCTCCATCCATCACCAGATGAAGGTTCTATGGTGATATGCAAGATATTCATCAGTATTGCTATAGGATAGGGTCATTTCAGGTTCCCTATCCTCAGCTGCCCAAGGGACTATCTGGGGACATCACCCTGGGCTCCTGGGAGCCACTCTAGGGTCAAGTCAACCCTAAGGTGGATCCCTTAACTAAGAATTGTGTTTCCGTGCTCCCCTGTCCAACCTTCCTTTATCCCAATCCTCCTGTTTCCCCAAGTTCCCCCCCTCCTTCCCTTCTCACTTTTCTCTCCCCATCTCCCCTTACCCTCATCCCACCCCACCCCCAAGATCCCAATTTTCTCCCCGGCTATTTTGTCTACTTCCCATAGCCAAGAGGATAACTATATGTTTTTCCTTGGGTTCACCTTCTTATTTAGCTTCTTTAGGTTCACCAATTGTAGTCTCCGTGACCCTTATTTATGGCTAGAAACCAATTATGAGTGAGTACATCCCATGTTCATCTTTTTGGGTCTGGGATACCTCACTCAGGATAGTGTTTTCTATTTCCATCCATTTGCATGCAAAATTCGAGAAGTTATTATTTTTTACCGCAGCGTAGTACTCTAATGTGTATATATTCCATACTTTCTTCATCCATTCTTCCATTGAAGGGCATCTAGGTTGTTTCCAGGTTCTGGCTATTACAAATAATACTGCTATGAACATAGATGAACAAATGCTTTTGTCATATGATCGGGCATCTCTTGGGTATATTCCCAAGAGTGGTATTGCTGGGTCCAGGGGTAGGTTGATCCCAAATTTCCTGAGAAACCGAAACACTGTGGTTGCACAAGATTGCATTCCCACGAGCAATGGATGAGGGTACCCCTTCCTCCACAGCCTCTCCAGCAAAGGCTATCATTGGTGTTTTTGACTTTAGCCATTCTGACAGGTTTCGATAAAGGAGCTAAAAGTATACAATGGAAGAAAGAAAGCATCTTCAACAAATGGTGCTGGCACAACTGGATGTCAACCCGTAGAAGAATGAAAATAGACCTATATCTATCACCATGCACAAAACTCAAGTCCAAATGGATTAAAGACCTCAATATCAGCCCGAACACACTGAACCTGATAGAAGAGAAAGTGGGAAGTACCCTACAACATATGGGCACAGGCGATCACTTCCTAGGTATAACCCCAGCAGCACAGACATTAAGGGCCTCATTGAATAAATGGGACCTCCTGAGGCTGAGAAGCTTCTGTAAAGCAAAGGACACTGTCACTATGACAAAAAGGCAATCTACTGACTGGGAGAAGATCTTCACCAACCCCGCAACAGACAAAGGTCTGATCTCCAAAATATATAGAGAACTCAAGAAACTATACTTTAAAATGCTAATTAACCCAATTAAAAAATGGGGCACTGAACTGAACAGAGAATTCTCAGCAGAAGAAGTTCAAACGGCCAAAAGACACTTAAGGTCATGCTCAACCTCCTTAGCAATCAGGGAAATGCAAATCAAAACAACTTTGAGAAAGAAATGGTTCTTTGAGAAAGTCAACAAGATTGACAAGCCCTTTCCAAACTAAGGAAGAGAGAGAACGGACAAATTAACAAGATCAGAAATGAAAAGGGGGACATAACCACAGACACAGTGGAAATTAAGAGAATCATTAGATCTTACTACAAAAGCCTGTATGCCACAAAATTGGAAAATGTAAAAGAAATGGACTTTTTTTTTAGAAAAGTACCATATACCAAAATAAAATCAAGACCAGGTGAACAATCTAAATAGACCTGTTAGTGGCAAAGAATTAGAAGCACTAGATGGTTTAAAAGCAGAATTCTACCAGAACTTCCAAGAAGAGCTAATACCTTTACTCCTTAATGTATTTCACAAAATAGAAACAAAAGAGTCATTGCCAAACTCCTTTTATGAAGCTACAGTTACCCTGATACCAAAACCACACAAAGAATTAAGAAAGAGAATTACAGGCCAATCTCACTCATGAACATCGGCGCAAAAAATCTCAATAAAATACTGGCAAACTGAATCCAAAAATACATTAAAAAAATTATCCATTATGATCAAGTAGGCTTCATCCCAGAGATGTAGGGCTGATTCAACATATGAAAATCTATCAATGTAATAAAATAAATAAACTGAAAGAAAAAACCATATGATCATTACATTAGAGGCTGAAAAAGCATTTGACAAAATTCAACGCCCTTTTATAATAAAGGTCTTGGAGAGATTAGGGATACAAGGTTCATACCTAAATATAATAAAAGTTATATACAGCAAGCCAACAGCTAACAACAAATTAAATGGAGAGAAACTCAAAGCAATCCCACTAAAATCAGGAACAAGACAAGGCTGTCCACTCTCTCCATACCTCTTCATATTGTGCTTGAAGTTCTATCAATAGCAATAAGACAACATAAGGGGATCAAGGGGATTCAAATTGGAAAGGAAGAAGTTAAACTTTCGTTATTTGCAGATGATATGATAGTGTACATATGCGACCCCAAAAACTTTACCAAAGAACTCCTACAGCTGATAAAAAACCTTTAGTGGTGTGGTAGGATACATGACCAACTCCAAAAATTCAGTTTCCCTCCTATGCACAAAGGATAAAAAGAAGCAGAGAGGGAAATCAGAGAAGTATCGCCTTTCATGATAGCCACAAACAGCATAAAATATCTTGGAGTAACTCTAACCAGGGAAGTGAAAGATCTATTTGACAAGAACTTTAAGTCTTTGAAGACAGAAATTGAAGAGGATACCAGAAAATGGAAGGATCTCCCTTGCTCTTGGATTGGGAGGATCAACATAGTAAAAATGACAATTCTATCAAAAGCAATCTATAGATTCAATGCAATCCCCATCAAAAAACCAACAAAATTCTTCACAGACCTTGAGAAAACAATGATCACTTTATTTGAAAAAGAAAAAAAAACAGGATAGCCAAAACAATCATATACAATAAAAGTACTTCGGGAGGCATTACCATCCCTGACTTCAAACTCTATTACAGAGCTACAGTATTTAAAAAAAACAGCTTGGTATTGGCATAAAAACAGAGAAGTTGACCAATGGAATCATATAGAAGACCCAGATTTTAACCCACAAACCTATGAACACCTCATTTTCGATAAAGGAGCTAAAAGTATACAATGGAAGAAAGAAAGCATCTTCAACAAATTGTGCTGGCAAAACTGGATGTCAACCTGTAGAAGAATGAAAATAGACCCATATCTATCACCATGCACAAAACTCAAGTCCAAATGGATTAAAGACCTCAATATCAGTCCGAACACACTGAACCTGATAGAAGAGAAAGTGGGAAGTACTCTACAACAGATGGGCACAGTAGACCACTTCTTATGTATAACCCCAGCAGCACAGACATTAAGGGCCTCATTGAATAAATGGGACCTCCTGAGGCTGAGAAGCTTCTGTAAAGCAAAGGACACTGTCACTAAGACAGAAAGGCAACCCACTGACTGGGAGAAGATCTTCACCAACCCTGCAATAGACAAAGGTCTGATCTCCAAAATATATAAAGAACTCAAGAAACTAGACTGTAAAAGGCTAATCAATCCAATTATAAAATGGGCACTGAACTTTAAGATTCCATCTGACACCTCTCAGAATGGCTAAAATAAAAAACACCAATGATAGCCTTTGCTGGAGAGGATGTGGAGAAAGGGGTACACTCATCCTTTGCTTGTGGGAATGCAAACTTGTGCAACCACTTTGGAAAGCAGTGTGGCGGTTTCTCAGGAAATTCGGGATCAACCTACCCCTGGACCCAGCAATACCACTCTTGGGAATATACCCAAGAGAGGCCTTATCATACAACAAAAGTATATGCTCTACTATGTTCATAGCAGCATTTTTTGTAATAGCCAGAACCTGGAAACAACCTAGATGCCCTTCAATGGAAGAATGGATGAATAAAGTATGGAATGTATACATATTAGAATACTACTCAGCAGTAAAAAACAAGGACTTTTTGAATTTTGCATACAAATGGATGGAAATAGAAAACACTATCCTGAGTGAGGTAAGCCAGACCCAAAAAGAGGAACATGGGATGTACTCACTCATATTTGGTTTCTAGCCATAAACAAAGGACATTGAACCTATAATTCGTGATCCTAGAGAAGCTAAATAAGAAGGAGAACCCAAAGAAAAACATATAGGCATCCTCCTGAATATTAACCTTCATCAGGCGATGAAAGGAGACAGAGACAGAGAGACCCACATTGGAGCACCGGACAGAAATCTCAAGGTCCAAATCAGGAGTAGAAGGAGAGAGAGCACGAGCAAGGAACTCAGGACCGCGAGGGGTGCACCCACACACTGAGACAATGGGGATGTTCTATCGGGAACTCACCAAGGCCAGCTGGCCTGGGTCTGAAAAAACCTGGGATAAAACCGGACTCGCTGAACATAGAGGACAATGAGGACTGCTGAGAAGTCAAGAACAATGGCACGGGGTTTTAATCCTACTGCACGTACTGGCTTTGTGGGAGCCTAGGCAGTTTGGATGCTCACCTTACTAGACCTGGATGGAGGTAGGTGGTCCTTGGACTTCCCACTGGGCAGGGAACCCTGATAGCTCTATGGGCTGACAAGGCAGGGGAACTTGATTGAGGGAGGGAGATGGAAATGGGAGGAGGTGGCGGAGAAGAGACAGAAATCTTTATTAAATAAATAAACGGAAAAAATAATTCAGAAACCTTTTCTACATCAGGTTTTAATTTTTTACTTGGTTTTTGTGGTTAAAAAAAAATCCATTCTAAGATAATATCAAATAAATGGATGTATCAGAAAACCATATAAGCGTTGCATAATATCTTCCACAGTATAAGCAAAAGGTTATTAAATTCCTGGATGGTTATATTGGCTGCAATTATTTCACTTTCAAATTTATTTATATTTGCATTAATCAAATAAGCTTACCTTCATTATGAAATTTCAGTAAATTGTGTAGGTGTAATAATCTTTATTGGCCAGAAGGTGTCACTGTTGCAGCCGCAGAGCAGAGAGATGGGCCAGCATGAACAATCCAGCTTGGTTCAACATTGGCACCTGCTTAAACATTGACATATATACTTTGCTTGACAAATTAAGAGCAATTAAATTGATTCCGTACACTGAGAGAGCTTTTTGGTGGCCAGAATATCTAGACACCCACAGCTTGCAAGCAGGGAACACAAACTGGAAGCTGTACAAGTTGTCTTGCTGCAGGGAAAGCAAGGTCGGGGAGAGTGTTCATGAGACTGGGAGATTGCCCAAGTGTGGTAGCTCTGCTGTGGTGAGGTTCTGGAAGAAAAAACACTTAGTAGGTAAAATCAAGTCAGACAAATGAGGGTGGTAGAACTTCTGGGCCACAGACCTTTGGGCCATGGACCTTTTGAGCTGGTCCCGGTATGCACTGGAGCCTGCAGAAATTTCGCAGGTAGGCCATGACCTCATGGTGGTGCACAGATTAATGGAGATTGGTTAGTTTAGGATATAAGAGTAAGCCAGAAATACGCTTAAGCTATTGGCCAAGGAGTATTGCAAATAATATTATTTCTATGTGACTATTTCATGGTCTGGGCAGCTGGGAATGATTAATGGCCTCCAATGACATTAGTAGACAGTGATCAAAGTGTTTGTAGAATAACTAAGTAAATGACTACATATTTTAGGGCCCAGCATCATGTTGCAAACCAGGCTGATACATTTAGCAGAGTGAACACCGGTTCTGGGCTCCCAGAGGTCTTTTCTTCTCTTTTCCTCATGACATAGTCCCAGGTTAGTGGCAACGGCCGATCTTTCTCCAGTCTCCACACATTTCTCTTGAAGTGGCATTTGTAGGATAGATTGTTGCGGGAGATCCTTCGGCTCCTCCAGCCTATAGCCACTGAGATACCAGCCCATTGGGGCGTGGTCTCTCTCCCTTTAAAAAAGCGGCTACTTCCCTTCTCGCCCCTTTTCACTTCCTGCTCCATTTCCGGCGATTAGCCTCCTTCCTAATTGCGCAGAGGGCTGTTGTCTGGGATGGTTATCTGTAAGTTTTTTCCCTTTTAAATAAATATCACCCTATTAATCATAATTCCAAACTGGTGTGGCATTGTTTGCTACTTATGCCTTCACTTGGCGCCCCACATTGGGCGCCATTCTGTAGTAATAGGAGTGGCGGGGCTGCGTCCCCAGCACCCAGGCCGCCTGGCTAGCTTATGCTCCGAAATAACAACACACAAATTGTATTCATTTAAACACTGCTTGGCCCTTCCTGGCTAATTCTGATATCCCGATCAACCCATCTCTAATAAATTGTGTAGCACCGGTCTTACCGGGAAAGATTCAGCATGTCTGACCTGGCGGCTTGCTTCATCACGTGCGTCTGCCTCAGAGAGCAGAGCTATCGCGTCTGCCCGGGAGAGAGGAGCATGGCGTCTCTGAGCTCACTTCCTCTTCCTCCCAGCATTCTGTTCTGTTTACTCCACCCACCTATGTTCTAACCTATCAGGGCAAGCAGTTTCTTTATTTAATTAACCAATGACCTTCCTCCATCAATAGATATATGACCTAATCTAGCCAGATGTAACAGGGAGTTTCCTAGGGGAAAATGTTACTTAGAAATATCAAGACTTCTCCTTTCTCTGAACTATATAATACTTTATTGTTTCAACTTGAGCTATGCCAATCATCTTACCTAGAACCTAACATCAAAGTCAGAATTCTGAGGAAGGCAAGCAGAAAAACAGAAAGATAGAAGATCTTGATCCTTATCAACATGGCTAACAGTTCGTTAACTACCCCTGGAGTTGTCCTGGCTAGGGACTTGTGATTGACCATTCAGAGTTAAAATGTTCTGATCCTTCAAGATGAAAAGCTCCCAGCAGGAGGTTCATGAATGGATTTTATGTGTGTATGGGGAGAGGGGAACTGTGTTCTTTTTCCTTCATGAAAAGCCTGTGGATGTCAGGCATAGTACACACACACTTAATCCCAGCTCTCAGGAGGTAGAGGTAGGTGGATCTCTAAGTTTGAAACCAACCTGGTCTAAATAGCAAGTTCCATGCCAGCCAGGACTATGTAATGAGACCCTGTCTCAAAAAAGAAAGGGAGGGAGGGAGGGAGGGAGGAGCTGTATGATGTGTAAGGAGAAGAAGGCCTCTTTCTGTCTATGGAAAAGCCCATGCAAGCTCTCTGTTTTCTGACAGGACACAAGTGACAACCAAACACACCCAGAACACGTGGGGACTCAGACAGTGCTGCATACAAAGCAAATAACCATGCTATTTAAATTTACTTAGCAATTATTTTCTCTTTTGATTTCTCAAACTCCATTTTTATAGTACCTACTATTAATTACTATTATTTTATTATCATTGAGAAAAGATCTTCCTATATAGACCAGGCTGTCCTCAGAACTTGCTATTTAGACTAGGTTGGCCTCAAACTCACAGAGATACACCTGCCTCTGCTTCCTGGATGCTGTGATTAAAGGTGTGTGTCACCACATCCAGCCTCATACTGACTTTGATAGTCTCAAATTAGGACAATAGAAATAGCAGCTAGTAAGTCAAGTGAAGTCAGTAAGACAGAGAGTATGAAAATACTTTATTTTGACTGCATTTTCAGCCTGAAGTGAGAATTCTCTACTGTGGTACCTGGTGTTTCACACTCCTGATCCTTTCTGGGGCTCTCTTATCCAACTGGCCTGATTTTGTTATTTTTCCCTTCAGTAAACACTTTCTACACTCTCTCTAGTTGGTTTCTTCTGAATAGTCTTTTTTCTCAGTGTAAAATAGTATGGCCCTTGAATAGAAATGTCAGAGTCTAAGTTTGCAATTGAATTTTTTTAAAAAAAAATTGGAATAGTTTCAGAAAAGGAATGAGGTGGAAATATTTTTAATTCATCTTAGAACTTAGAACTTTGTTCAGATTTTTCTTCAAGATGATGTTGCTTATTACCTCGTTGGATGGTTTGAGATATGATTATGATGCCTTATTTGTTTATTTAGTTAGTTTCATGATAGGGTCTCATTGTCTAGCCCTAGCTAGATCTCACTATATAAATACCAGGGTGGTCTTTAATTCATACAGATCTGTAAAAGCCTGACCATCATTCTTTAGGGGCTGGATTATACAGGCCCATATTCCCACACTGTATGGCAGTCAGAATTCTAAGACCTGCAAGGCACAGTTTGCACCTGCACAAGAAGGTGGTCACCTAGCCTTTGATAGTCAAACAACCTGATGTCATCCTAAGCAAGTGGTCAAGATCTGCTTCTTCTATTGCAATTTAGGCGGTCGCCTAGGGAAGAGGTGTTTTTTGGTCTCTGTAGCACAATAAGCAGGGCATGCACATGACCCAAGTCATTCCCCTGCTACCTAGCAAACAGAATGCTAATGAACTTCCCCTCAGTTTACACTTTGATATAAAAGCTGTTTGGAGAACAAACGTGGGTGATTTTTCAGGTTGTGGAGTCAGGATTTCATGAAGGATCCCTGAAAACTCCCTCTCAAACAGTCCTGTGAGTTGTGTTTTCATTTTCACACCTCCACTCTGCACGAGAAACAGTTTATATCTGGGCTGGTCCCTGACATCATTCATGGCCTATCTTTCGATTTTTATGTAACATAATAGTATCCCAGTTAATTTGTGCTGTTCAAGTGTGCACAGAGAAGACAGGTTCTTTCAGCTCCTTAGCAAGCTGTAGCTTGACCGCTGGTACTTATGCAACAGTGCTGTTCTTACTTTCCTGTCCTCAGATGCTGTGCTCGTTCTATAAACAGCAGTGAAAACAGTTGTTTTCTTCCACTGTGAAGGTGATTATCTCCTGGTAGCAGGTGGACTGATTCATCCTCCTGAATGTCTTAGAGGATTTTATTTGTGAGGAGAGTGCAGGGAGAGGAATGCTCTAGCAATGTGTCAGGTTGTACACATTCTGGCCCGAGTATAATGAGGAGCAATTTCTTTTCCTGCCAAAATGGCAAAACTTGAAAGCAACACCCCACTTCTCAGGCTTGAAAAACCACATTATTCATAACATGGCCGTGATTCACACGAACAGAACAAATAGAAGTATCAAAAATAGATTCTGTAGATCAATCTGTAGCAAAAAATATCTTCTTAGCTGTGAGTTGGCTATAATTATAGGAAAGGCTATTCCATTTGAGTCCTCCACTTTGACTAAACAATCTTTTAAAAATGCTTTTAAAACTTCTTTATGTCGGGGGCTGGAGAGATGGCTCAGAGGTTAAGAGCACTGACTGTTCTTCTAGAGGTCCTGAGTTCAATTCCCAGCAACCACATGGTGGCTCACAACCATTTGTAATGAGATCTGGTGCCTCTTCTGGCATGCAGGCAAACATGCAAGCAGAACACTATGTACACAATAAATAAATAAAATCTAAAAAAAAAGACAAAAACAAAACAAAAAACTTCTTTATGTCTACAGGCATTTTGCCTGCATATATATATATATATATATATGGTCCATATATATATATATATATATATATATGGACCATAATCATAGGTTACTCTACAGGTCAATATATTTGAAAAGGAGTTTGTTTGTTCTCCCTCCGTGGGGCTCTGTTTGTTTGTTTTGATGCTGGGGTTGAACCCAGGAAATCATGCATGCTAATTACTGACAAAAGGTTTTAATATGATGTACTTTGGGGTTTTTTTTTTGTATGATCCTTTTGAAATGAGATAACTTAAACACACTTTATATATTAATTGTACTTTTTTAATCGGCCTCCTTGAGCATCCTTCATTTTTACGCTGTTTATTGAACCACTACTACTTTCAGGAATGATTATAATAACCTGCAGACTGGGTTGAAAGGCCATTACATTTGATGGAATTTGAATTCCTGTCAAAGCTATTATTTGTTTCAAATATGAGCAATATGGTTTCAGTCCTTTTACCAGGCCATGTTCTCCCTTTCTATTGATTTCCTGCCTCTATAAGAGCAATAAATCTTTTTAGGGAGTAGTTAACAGGAAAAGGCAGTTCCACCTTGATAACTACTACTATGGTATAGATACATATACAATATCACGGGCATAATATTCAAGAAACTGTGTTAGGACTTTGAGAATCTAAAGTTGGCAATTTCATCTCTCATAATGCAAAGAAATGTAAAGTATTTATACATCATAAAGACAATGTTAAATATAAGGTCATTTATTATTTTACTAAAAAGGAATCCAGATAAAGACAAGCTCCAGAGTTGATATTCAGGCTCACGATGCCTCTGGCCTTCCTGACTAGCTGTCATCAATGGGTTGATAGTTTACATTCAGAGTTACATATGAATGTCCACAACAGCTGTATTACCTATAAAACAATTCTGTTCTTGAACAGTCACATCCAAAGGCAGAAAAACAGCAGGTTTTCTTCAACTGCACCTTCTCACTGAGGAATAAATGCTTCCTCAAAACTCTCTAGGTTCCCTCCTTCATTTCTGATTGCTTCAGATTGTATCATGTGCCTGTACCATAGCTGAAGAAAAGTGTGCAAGTTTTGTTTATTCTTAGGTGGGCAATTAATAGTGTCTACCACAAAGAATAATACAAGATCACTGGCTGTGGAGGTAAATTAGAGAATCCCAGCATTTAGTAGGCTGAGGCAAGGGGATCATAAGTTCCAGACTTGCCTGGGCTATACAGAAGGACCCTGTCTCAAAAAGAGAAATCACAGTCCTCTTTCATGAAAATTTTTTAGCTGGGCATAGCAACACATACCTTAATCTCAGCACTCAGGAGGCAGAGGTAGGTAGATCTCTGTGAGTACCTGGGCAGCCAGGGCTTCGTAGATAGACCCTGTCCCATAAACAAAAAGAAAAGAAGGAAGGGAAATTAAATTTAAAGAAAGATTTTTGCAAATGAGTTGAGAATACTTTTAAGTGTAGGTTCAATTCCCCATGTTTGGGGGAGTGGAATCTCTGAAGGCAAACATATGACGCAAGAACTTGATCAATAAGAAAGAAGCTTCAGAGAAGAATGAAGCCAGGCACACATTGATGTAGAACGAAAGCTTCACTGGATACATCTGAGTCCTTTCTCTTTGGCCAGGAAGATAGAGAAGAAGAAAGGAGAAAGGGGGCAAAAGGGGAGGCACCAAACTTTAAAACATCTGAGGTCAGAATTATATTATACTAGCCCTCTTCCTAATAGTCCAGCTGTCTAGGTGAAGCACCAGGGAGAAATTTATTCATAAAGTTCTGGAGGAAATACAAAGTAGTTAGAATCCTCAGATGTTACTCTGAAGGCTATTTCAGGAAAGAAAAAAAAAAGAGCCACTCTCACTTTTGTTTGCAAAAGCATTTGAGAAATAGTTTCTTGTTACTGTTTTTGTGTGGTAGGACTCTGGGTTACTTTAGGGGAATTCTATCTAACCTGACAAGCTCCTTCAAAACAACTTCAATTTCTCCCTTTTCTTCTTCCTACTCCTCCTCCTCTTCTTGTTCCTCTTCCTCCTCTTCTTCTCCTTCTCCCTCTTCCTCTTCTTTAGAGACAGTGTCTTCTGATGAAATGTAGCCCCAACTGAAATAATTGTGTAAGAACCATCAGACTTGGCTGGTTTTGTTTTATATAAGGATTTGCCAGGTAGTCCAGGCTGGTCTCAAACTCTCCATCATCCAGTATCAGCCACTGGAGTGGTGGGATTGGAGACGTGGGCCATTCATGTGATTCAAAACATTTTTAAAACTCAAATATCTACGTTATGACTCAGTATTTACCTTTTCATTTTAGGTATACATTAAAAATCCTGCCACTTGTCTTGTGATGTGGCATATGCCTTTAATCCCAGCATTCCAGAGGCAGAGGCAGGCAGATCTCTGTGAGTTGGAGGTCAACCTGGTCTACAGAGTGAGTTCCAAGACAGTCGAGGCTACAAAGAAAAACCCTGTCTCTAAAAAGCAAAAACAAAAACAAAACAAAAAATCCTGTCACTTGGTTGAGAGGAACTGCAGGGAAGTAATTCTTATTTTTTATTTTGTATTTCTTTATTATTGATTTGGTGCTAGGGTTGAACCCAAGACTTTAAGCATGCTTTTTTTTTTTTTTTTTTTTTTTTTAAAGTGCTTTCTATAGCCCTGAGCTATTCCTGACCCCAAAGAGTACATTTTGGTAGAGAAGGTTCTAAGATACAATCGTGTCCTTGGTAGGTCAGAATAGATGACACTTTCAAAACTTCTTTTCTCTCCAAATTTATTTTTGGTCATCCTGTATTTGAAAAAGTTCTTGTTTGGCCTTGTCATTAAACGTGTATAAGATACTATACATAGACCTTTTTTTATTAACCTTAGAAGATTTTGATATGTTTTTTCTTAATTCTTTTCAATCTTTTCAAAGTGTTTTGAACATGAACTTATGTAGCTCAGGCTGGCCTCAAACCCACCTATGTAGCTGACTATGATCTTAAGCTCCTGCTTCCGCTTTCACCAGGTAGAATCACAAATGTGGTTGATGTCTTTATTGCAGAACAGAAATATCTTTTTTAGATCTTCTCCCACAGGATGTTGAAGAATGGCTGAATTCATGCAGATGCCAAATTCTCTAATTCAATGGTTCTTAACTCTTTCATCACCTGAGTAGACTTTATTTAGAACTCTCGTCCCTCCTTTGATACAAGGTTTCATAAGCAGGCTAACTTTGATTTGTAGCTCCAGCTGGCCTTGAACTTAGATCCTTCTACCTCTACCTTCCAAGTGCTACGATAATGGGAGTGTACCACTGTGCATGGCCCTAGGAGTTTCTAGGGAACCTAAAGAGAAAATTTAGGGAAACATGTATGCTAGAAAAATCTTTCTACTGTCAACCCATATCCCCACCTCTTGCTTTGTTTTGAGGCAGGATCTCACTCTGTATCTTAGCTGGAATTCACGCTGCAGCTCATGCTAGGACCTGCCAGAAGTCTCCTGCCTTGACTTCCTGAGGACTGGGATTTTACAGCTGTGAGGCACTAGAGGAGAATAACTGGATTTACTAGAGATGCAGGATCCTCTATTAGCAGCTAACATTAATAGGATATACTTGTTAAAATAAATGGATCTGTATCAAAATACTATTATTAACTAAATTTCATGCTTTACTCAATTTATTATGTTTCTGTCTGATAATCTTTGTTTTCAGAAATCCCATTTAGATGAAAACTTACATTTGTGTCCACATTATCCTTAGTTCATATTTTCTTGTGGCATTCACATTCTTATTGGACCATGAATCAGGTTGGCAATTTGCAGAAAAATGGAAATGCTTAGAATGTCTAGTTTAAGGGAGGTTCACTCAAGCATACCCAGAGGTCCTGCTTTTTAAAAGCGAATGGATCTTTTAAAGATTCCTTCCGCAGATTTAAAATCTTGTTGAGGCTCCACTCTAGTGTGTGACATCTTCCAAAGGGGCAATGTGAGCAGTCGTTACTTATCTGTAATATGAGGGTTTGGTTTATATAACATCTAAATCCATTTCTATCACATAGAAAATGGTCACCTAACGTTTGGACACCTAAGAACAAGGGCACTCAACAGAAGATCAAGGGCCATTGGGCACCAGGGAATTAGAAGGGAAGTAACAGGGGTTCAAATAAAAAAGCCAGGAATTCATTTCATACTATGTGGATTTTGCAAGTCATTTCCTCCGATTGGGCTCCAGTTTCCTCACCCACAAAATGGAGAAGACCTGTTTCTGGTAGTTATGAAACTCCACGGAGCAATGGAGTGGAATGTATATAGGAAGATGCCGAGCAAGGAATTGCGCTCAAAGATAGAGCAGAACTAAGGAAGGCGCAGTAACGTTAGGGGCTACCAAGGTGTACCTAGCTAAACCTTTGCACAACCCAACCCCACCCACGCCTGCTCGGCCCTTCCACCTCGGTTCCGGCTCCACCTCCGTCCCACCGTCCTTCCCCCTCCTCCCTCCGGCGGCCGCCCGGGCCTGGGTCCCCACCCCCACCCTCCCCACCCCCGCCAGCGCGAAGGTCGGGCGCGCTCCCGCGCTGCCACCTCACTCAGCGTCCGCCTGCTCGCCGCTTCTTCTGATTGGCTCAGCTTGGCAGTGACGTAAGCCTTCCTTACGTGCTCCTCCCCCTCCCTGTCACCCACCCGGAACTCGGTCCGCCTCCTCCTGGCTGCTCCAGACGCCCGTGGAAGCCGCACGGGAGGAGCCGGGAGAGCTGGGAAACCAGGAAGACACTGGCGGCGGCGCGCGCGCGCACGTACGCACGCAGCCCGGCCGGCGGACGGCAGGCGCGCGCCCGTCTCGCCCCGCCCCGCGCCGCGCCGCGCCAGAGGCTCGGGCACTCGGGTTCGGCTGCGGCGGCGGCGGCTGCCGTGGGAGTCTGTGCGCTGCGCTACACTCCCCGCCGCGTTTGCGGCGCCCGCTCGCCGCCTTCCTCCTCTCGGCCTCGGCGCCGGACCCCGGCAGCCTCCGCCCGGCCCTGCGGGGGCCGAGAGGACTCGGCGGCTGCCCTTCCGCTCGACCCTCTGGGAGAGGTCTGTGTGCCGCGGCGGCGGCGGCTCCTCCTCCGGCTCCATTATGTCCGCGGGCGGAGACTTCGGGAATCCGCTGAGGAAATTCAAGCTGGTGTTCCTGGGAGAGCAGAGCGGTGAGTGCGCGGCTCCCCGCACCGCCCCGCCCCGCCCCGGTGCGGCCCCGCAGCACGGAGGCTCCCCGCCGGCCTACCCGGCCCTCACCCGCCCAGCCTCCGGTCCGACGTCCCTTTCTTCCCCGGCTTTCTGGTGCCCCACCCTTCTTCCTTGCTCCTTTTCCGGGTCCCACTCCGGGAAGCCCCCCACTCTGGGAATGGGCCCCTCTTCAAGCTTGGCTGGAAGAGAGTGGGATCTGGGCGTTGTTTTCCCCTGAGGCTCGTGCGGGTCTCCCGGAAGGTGGGAAGTGGTGGCCGTACAAAATAAGCAATTTCCTCCCAATTTTCCCTAAATGAGGAATTTGTTAGGGTTAGAGAGTTAATATATTCAACTTGAGGCGACTTGAAAAGAGGTGGCCTTGTCAGTGACAGGTTTTGTCCCTTGGTTGGGACTAGTTGGAAAACCTAAATTTTCTTTTGGTTTTCATCATTGACAATTCTTCTGGCACTATTGATGCCTTTCCAGTCTCTGCCAAATGCTATGTCATGATCAGTTTACTTCGATTTTTTCTCCCCTCACTTCCATTTTTTTCTCGTTTCAACATGAAACAACATTTGAGTATCTTCATATGATACAAGCAAGAATTAACGGGTGAAATGTTAATTATTTATTTTTCTTCAGTATTTTCCAACTACGTGTTTATGATGCATATGAGAAAGACTTAAAATCATGACCATCTTTGTTTTGTAGGGTAGTAGTAAAGACCCATCATCTAGCTCTCTAAATTAGATTGGAATACCACTTGAGCTGATTGTTTTATACCTATTATTTCGTAGGGTCTTGTGAGTGAAATTGTAATGTCATTTACTTGGTCGAGGTTCTGCGGTCGCTGTACTCCCCATTAGATTCAAGGTCCTAATTTTGTGATGGTTGTCATTAAGATTTACCTGGACAATAATTCAGAGAGCATAATCTTTTTTTCCCTCCACATTTTTTCATGACAACTATTAAAATTCAGACACTGTGGGATTAGTTCCAAGTTATCAAGCATTGAATACCTCCTAGGTATCTTAGATGAGGTTATGGAAAACATTATTTCGAGTAGAAACTGAAAAAATATTCTTAGGTTTTATTGTTAGCATGAACTATTTATTCCTATTGGGAAGTTAACACTGGTTGTAATTTTGTCTTCAGCTGAACCTGAGAAATAATTTTTCTTGTTGCATGTTTAGATTTATCTTCCTTACAACCTTGTAGGGTGGAATGGTTATGT
Source organism: Microtus oregoni (assembly GCF_018167655.1). NCBI lineage: Eukaryota > Metazoa > Chordata > Mammalia > Rodentia > Cricetidae > Microtus > Microtus oregoni. The sequence continues at coordinate 32,744,398 of NW_024543086.1, forward strand.
CTCCCTCCTGTTTGCTTATGGATATTTAAGTGTAGACATTTCCAGGCCAGCAAAATGGCTCAGTGAGTAAAACAGGTTCTCACCACACTTAACAACCTAAATTCAAAGAAGAACCAACTCCCAAAAGTTGTCCTCTGATCTTCATTAGCATCCACCTACAATAAAAAAAACCCATAAATATAAAAGTGAAACCTTTAAAATAAAATATGTTTTCTTAGATGAGTAACTTGATGAAGTCTGTGAAGTTGATCCTGATCAGCTACTGTTATAAGGCAGTTTCAGGACAGTGCCGTACAGAAAATACATAAAAAGTTCATTGGTTATTATTAATAAATAGGTTTGAATGTACTTCTTGTGCAGTCTAGGGAGATGTTGACTGCCTCATATGGTGTATAGGACTACTTAGTTTTCACGAAATCTATTAATCTTTCTATTGAAGTTTTTAGCATGAGGAGAGAGCTTACCTTATAACTATATATAGGTTTCCTTTGAATTTCTTGAGTGTTTATGTTGTAAATATTAGTTTTATGACTTCTAGTAGTTTCTTTTTCATTACTTTTTCTTTTTAAGGTAAAGTTATATTCTGGCAGCCCAGACTATCTTCAAACTTGGAATCCTCCTGCCTCAGCTTCTGAGTGCTGGGATTTCAGTGGTGAGCTACTGCACCCATTTTTATTTTCATTTCTTTTTTTCCTATTTTGAAATTAATTTCTTTTTGAGGCGGTCTCATGTAATAACGCTAGCTATAAACTATGTAACAAGATTTGCCTTGAATATCTGATGCTCCAGCCTCCACCCAAGGGCTGGAATTGTAGGTGTTTGCCACCATGGTTGGTTTTATGTGGTGTCAGATGAGCACTATACTGAGCTATATCCTCAGCTATTAGTAAATTAATTTTTTTTTAAGTTGGCAAGCAAAGTAATGTGTTTCAATACAGCTTTTTCATATTCTTGTGTGTGTGTGTGTGTGTGTGTGTGTGTGTGTACAGAGAGAGATAAGTCTTACTGTGTAGCCCAAGTTGGCATTGAGGGTATGAGATCTTCTTGAATCAGCCTGTCAGTCAGGTTCTGTCATTTTTTACTTTAGATAAACTTATCAACTATTCTGTTTTATGCATTCCCAGCCTTCCCAGGTGACTACTAAATAATGCCTTTTTAGATTTAGCTATGTGTGTATGTGTTTCTATAATCAACACAGTTTTAGATGTACAGGAAATTGGTAAAATAGTACAGAAGATACCTGTGCATCCTCATCATGTCCAGAATACATTTGTGAAAATTATTGGCTCAATATTGATTTTTTTATTATTATCTAAAATTCATTAATTACTTGGGTTTCCATAGTTTTAAAAAACTCAATATTCTTTTCTGCTTTAACTTTCAAGATACAACATTACATTCGATTGTTATATCTCCTTAGATTTAACCTGCTTGCTTTAAGATTATGTTTGCATACTTTTTTCTGTTTAGAACTGAGGTTAATGACCTTTTGAGGTCATCATGTCGCTAAGTAATGTCCTGGAACTAGCTCTTGTAGACCAGGCTGGTCTCGAACTCACAGAGATCCGCCTGCCTCTGCCTCCCGAGTGCTGGGATTAAAGGCGTGTTGCTGTGAATTATTTATTTTTCAGTCTGCTAGAATTCACAAAAGATTATACTCTGAGGCATAGCCTTCTTTGTTTCCGTAATAGTATTCACCACATTTAGAATATTTTGTTTGTTTTGGCTGTTTTCCAAAGCGGAACAGAATGCAGGTTCCGTAAGATACAAATTGTTATCTTTTTATGCTCATTGAACTGTTGCTTAGTGTAGAACCAGTCTCATAGTAGCTGCTCAGAAATATTTGGTGACAGAATAATAATTAAATGTAATAACAGTCAAAGCTAATTGCCTATATTTTTTGTTATGATAAAAAATCTACATTTTCCCCTCATAAAATTAATAGTTTAGTAATTACATTGCATACTTACATTATTTGATTATTTACAAGTATATACTACAGATGCTGGAGTTTGGATAGAGGAACTAGTAATTTAAAGGCTTAACCATTTCCCTGAAAAAAGCACCTATCTGCATATTACACCTTTTTTTCTTTTTGAGTTAAAAGGATTTTTTTGTTAAAGCTATTAATTTATTGGCTATTTGTATAATATATAGAAGTATGTCAAATATGCAGATGCTATAGTCGTGTAATTTTTATTTAGCTTTTCAAATGAAAGATACTCTGCTCAATAATGAAGATGAGTTGTTTCAGTACTTGACAGATCTAGTTAATGGCAATTTTCTCTTCATCTTAGTAGTATATGATAAAGGAATGTTAAACTACAGAATTCCTAAAGTTTCCTTCAGGAGACTCTTTCCTTATTATGAGGCTATTGTCTGTAGGTTCAGATGGACTTCTAGAATTCTTAGTAAGTGGTTTATGATGGATTTTACTGCAAACGTAATTGTTATGATTATTAGGAAATGATGACAAGGAGACTTGTATACCTAATACTGCTTTTTTTCACTTTGTATCACCTCCCCCCCCCCCATCATCTTTTTGAACTACAATGTATTAGATAGGGAAAAAGTGTCAGAGGCTAGTAACATTGAACACTGTAATAGTACAATAGAGGTCACCCTGTTGTGTTGGGTATTATGTATTCTTCTCTGAAAATTCCTTTTGGATAAGATCTGTTAAACCACTTAAAGTTTTTCAGTAAAGTACATAAGTGTTTACCAAGCACTGCATTTTCCAGACTTTCAGAAAAACGTTAACATTTAATTAATCTTCATAATAACACTATATACAATAAGTCCTGTCTATTTTTATTCTATAGATAAGGAAACTGAAACATAAAAAGATGTTGAGTAATTTGCCAAAGATCAGTGGCCGGTACCAACATAGGAAACTTGTACTTTGTGCTCTCAATTACTACTATCAAGTTTTAAGGTTTAAAAATAAGATACAGAAAATATTTCCATTAGGACTCGTAATTTGCAAAATGAAGCTGCAAGAAGGACAAAATGACAAATGCAGTAGCTCTCAAACTGATCTACTGACCCCAGAGATCTCACAAGAGTCTGCAAGGGGAGAATCTATAAGCCCCATAGGGGTCCAGAATATTAAGATATTATGTGCTTTTCTACTCTTATTACCTTAAGTGTATAGTGTGGTTTCTGCGCGCCTACCTGATATGTGTCAGCAGCAACTGTACTTCTCTTCGGTAAAACATTAAAGAGTTTTGCAAATAGTGTAAAACAGTGCCACCCTCACTAAATTTTTGTTTGTAAAATGATTGTTTTCATAAAATTTATGTTAACATGCAATAAGATTTATTACTATTTTTAGATTTACTAAGTCCTTTTAATTTTTCATAGTTAGATTTCAGTAAATACTAATGCAATCTACATAAACAGAATTCTTCAGTGTCCTCAGCAATTTTTAAGAACTACCAATCCAGCCACAAATGGTAGTACTTGCCTATAATCTCAGTATTTAGGAGGTAGAGGCAAGAGGATCAAGAATTCCAGGTTTTATCGACAGAACCATCTTGCTGCCCCTACCTTATTTATGTCAAGGTTTCCCACTGAACCTAAAGTTTCCCAATTTCTCTAGACTGGATGGCCAGCAAGGTCCAGGAATCTTGCTGTCTATGCATTTACAGTGCTGGTATTACAGGCATACACCAATGTACCTGCCTTTTTTTTTTTTTAATGTCCAACTCAGGTACTTAATGCGCAAGTGCTTTACTAAGCCATTTTCCTTGTCCCTAGATTGCTACTTCCTGGAATTAGGAACAATGATGAATGCCTGTAATTCCAGCATGGGAGACTGAGACAAGATTGCTGCAAGTTTGAGGAAAACATGGATTATATAATGAATTCAGGGCTGTTATGGACTATATAGTGAGACTGTCTCAAAAAGGGGGTAGGCCCTGGAGAGATGTCACTTAAGAGCATTTGTCTTGCAGAGGACCTGGGCTTGATTCCTATCCTGGGTCACAACCATCCATAAACGGAAGTTTCAGGGGAACCAGTGCCCTCTGACCCCTGGGCACTAGGCATGCACATGGTGAAACACATAAAATATATCTAAAAAATTGTTACTTTTAAAAATGGTACCAAAAGGACTGGGTGTGGTGGTGTGTTCCTTTAATCCTGTCACTTAAAGAGGCAGGGGCAAGTGGATTTTGGTGAATTTGAGACCAGTATTGTCTAGAGTTTTAGGCCAACCAGGGCTACATATTAAAACTCTTATCTCAAAAAAACAAAACAAGCCCTTTGGTGGTGGGGCACTCCTTTAATCCCAGCACTCGGGAAGCAGAGGCAGATGGATCTCTGTGCGTTTGAGGCCAGCCTGGTCTACAAGAGCTAGTTCCAGGAAAGTCTCCAAAGCTACAGAAAAACCCTATCTGAAAAAATTTTGAAAAAAAAGGGGGGGGGGATACATTTCATTGATAGAGCTCTTGCCTAGCATGTGGGATGACTTGGGACTTAAACTTTTTCTCAAGCGCCTTTGAGGGAATGACAAAAACAACAACAACAAAAAAAAAACAACAGTTTTTAGAAATTGCTTTCTACTTGTTTTAATTCTTTTTTATTAAAGGTATGTATCTATGTGTGTACCATGTGCGTGCATGGCCCACCGAGGTCAAAGAGGGCATTGGGCCCCCCTTAGAACTGAGGTTAAGAGACAGTTCTGAGCTACCTTGTGAGTGGTACCTGAACTATACCTACCCATTTCCATTAGTCTGGAAACTGAATTCAGATCCCTAAACTTATATGCCAAGCACCTTATTAATGGAACTATCTCCCTAGTTTACAATCTCTCTCTCCCTCTCCCTCTCTCCAAGGACTCAAGTAGACCTGGATGACCTAAAAAAAAAAAAATTAGAGGCTGACTCAACAATTAAGCACACTTGCTGTTCTTTTCAGTCCCTAATTTTCTTTGAAAAAATAAGCAGGAACAGAGAAACCAGGCGTGCATATGCTATTATAATCCCAGAATCTAAGAGGTTGAGGCAGGTGGACCAGGCCAGCCTTGTCTACATAATAAATTTAGGTTGCAGCAGTTACCTCTATAGTATTGAGACTGCATAGCACTGTTTGAGCTAGAACTTACTATGTATGCTGGGCTGTCCTTAAATTTACAGAGATCTGCCTGCCTCTGCATTTTCAATGCTGAGATTTAAGGCATGCTTTTATTTTTATGTGTATAAATATTTTGTCTGCATGTATACCTGTAAACCATGGGCACGCCTGGTGCCTTCTGAATCCAGAAGAGGGTGTGGCTCTCCTGGCACTAAGTTGGGAACTGCCATGTGGGTAGGAGGGACCAAACCTTCATCCTCTAGAAAAGCAGCAAGTGCTCTTAACCACACTGAGCCTTCTGTCCAGCATTTAGGTTTGTGAATTCGTTTCTCTTTTACTTTGTCTCCGTCCTGTCTGAAGTCCTTGAAACAACAACAACAAATTACTGATATTTATCTGTCTGCTTCTGTTTAAGAAATAAGCACTAAAATTTTAATTTTTTTACCTTAATAATAGATTTGACTTCTAGGTCCATTTGAGGTTTTTTTTTTTTTTCAGTACAGATTCTAATGTTAGGTATTTAGTATTTAGTTCTTCTTGGCCATATTTCCTTTAGAATTACTTGCTACCTTTCTGGACAGAATAATCCTGGTTGACTTTCTATCTCTCTCTCTCCTGGTTCTCTCTCTCTCTCCTGGTTGACTGTGTGTGTGTGTGTGTGTGTGTGTGTGTGTGTGTGTGTCTGGCTGACAGGCCAGGGAGCCCCAGGAAACCACCTGCCTCTTCTTCCCCAGTGCTGAGATTATAAGAAGATGCTTACATGGCCAACCCCTCTTCCCCTTTAAACCTTGTTTTTGGGGATTAAACTCAGATCTTCTTGCTTGCCTGTGCAAGCATTTTACTGACTGAGCTCTCTCCCCAGTCCACTATTATTATTTGTTTTTGTCAGTTTGGGTAGGTAAGCTGGAGCAAACACTTTTCTGTGCTATATTCTTGGCCCAGTAATGGATCTGTCTCTGTGTTTTTATCTGTCTCCCCATGTACACATCCCCCTTTCTCTTTATATAGCACAGGCTGGTCTTTAACTTGGGATATTTTTGCCTTAGACTGCAAGTGTGAGCTACCATACCTGGGTTATGAATTTCTTGTTCATAACCATACTTTTTAGCTTATTGTGTAGAGAATAGCACTCAAAAATCTTTAATAAGCAAATTACTTTTTTTTAAGTAGTGAAAAACAAAATGAAGGCCTACTCAGTGAAAAGTTAAAGCCAGAGGTTGGAGAGACGGTCCAGGGTTAGGAGCACTGTTCTCCAGAATACCCTGGTTTTAGTCCAGCACCCACACCAGCTCACAGCCACCTCTAACAGGCATTTCCATTTTCCAGGGGATTCAGCATCCTCCTCTGGATTCTTCCGACACCAGGTATACAGACATATATGTAGGCAACACACCAATACACATAAAATAATATTTTCTTCTTTAAAAAAGAAAAGTTATGGCAGGTTTGGCTGCCCATACCTCTAATTTCTGAATTCACAAGCTTGAGGCCAGCCTGGTCTACAGTGTGAAATCTAAGTTGTTGTTTTTTTTAAAGTTAATTTGTGATTTAGCCATATGTTTTTGCATTCTTAAGATATTTTCCTCTGGGGCCTGAGAGGTGGCTAAGTGGTTACAAGCACTGGTTGCTCTTCCAGAGGGCCTGGGCTTCATTCTCATTGCCCACACAGTGGTTCACAACCATCTTTAATTCTGGTTCCATGAGATATTACACCTCTTCTGGCCTCTGAGGGCACAAGTACAGTCACATAAAATAATAAGTGAATAAATAGATATTTAAAATGTTTGCAACATATATAACACTTATAATTCCACAGCATTTCTGGCTGAGGCATGAGAATTTCAAGTTCAGTGCCAGCTTTGGCTGCATAGTGAGCTTTTCCAAAATCGTTAACAATAACAGAAAACTCATACTCAAGATGGATTAATTGAACAAAGTTAAGAAAGGGGAATATTCAAATTCAGATAGGCTTTTAAGCCACCTCCTCTTTAAAGACAGTTTGACCTGTAGCAGTTAAGTCTATAACAACAATCACAAAATAAAAATAATTCTTGGTGTTAGTGTAATGACCATGCAAACTATTGAATATAAACTATTGAATCTATCGAATCATTAAGAAACTGGAATAAATAAATTTAAATAAAAAAAATAAAAAAAAAGAAACTGGAGAAATTGGTCTTTGTCTCTTTTTTTTTTTTTTTTTTTGTAACAGAAGTGCAGAGAATGGTGTCACACCCATGTGATCCCAACATTTCAGAGACTAAGTCAAAAATATCACCTGAGTAAACCCCAAATTTCTGGTCAGCCTGGGATATATGTACAGTCAGACCCTGACATCCGGAAGCTAAGGATGTAGTTCAGAATCGAGTCCTTTTTTTTTTTTAATATTTATTTATTTATTTATGCAATATTCTTTCTGTGTGTATGCCTGAAGGCCAGAAGAGGGCACCATTACAGATGGTTGTGAGCCACCATGTGGTTGCTGGGAATTGAACTCAGGACCTTTGGAAGAGCAGGCAATGCTCTTAACCGCTGAGCCATCTCTCCAGCCCCTGGAGTCCTTTTTTTTTAAATAAGTTATTTTTATCTTATGTGCGTTGGTGTTTCACCTGCATATACGTCTGTGTGAAGGTGTCAGATCCCCTGAAACTAGAGTTACAGACAGTCATGAGCTGCCATGTGGGTGCTGGGAATTAAACCCAGGTCCCCTTGAAGAACAACAGGTGCTCTTAACCTCTGAGCCATCTCTCCAGCCCCCAGAATAGAATTCTTGATCTGTTTTTGTTTTCTAGTACCACAAAAAGCAACAAGAAAACAAAGACTACAGAGCATCATTGTATTTAAGAAAACTAAACTCTGCCAGGCATGATAGCTCATGTCTTTAATCTCAGCACTAGGGAGGTAGAGATGGGTCAGCCAGAGCTACATAAAGAGACCTTGTCTCAAAAAAAAAAAAGAAAAAGAAAAAAAAAAAACAAAAATGGAAGCTAAATCTTAGCTCTGCCAGTTTATAGGTGTGTGTGTGTGTGTGTGTGTGTGTGTGTGTGTGTGTGTTTTCTACCCCTTTGAATTTTAGTGCTTTGGGGTGAACCCTGGGGCCTGGCTCATGCTAAACACATAGCATACTACTGAACTCTATACCCATAGCCCCACAGGTTATATTAGCGTTAAGATAGGTCTTAAGGGTTTATTACAAATGATAAAAGATGATCCATTCCGTTTTATTACTTCTATCACAAGGAAAACACAAGGGATTTACAAGCTATATACCTTGAACTCCTAAGTGGACCAAAACACACTTTTTAAAAAAAAAATTATTTTGCATCCCTAAATTCATGTTAAGGTTATAATTTGCAGTATCTTAACATGTAAGGAGTATTGGAGAAATGGTTAAGCTAAGATAATATTGGGGAAATTTAACCACCTTTGTTCTGAGGGGGAAAATAGACAGTCGTGATCATGTTGAAGCTTCTGTACACCAAGGAATGCCAAGGATTGGCAAAAAAAACAAAAACAGGAGAAGGTCTGGAAAAGGATTAGAGCAGGTTCACCCTCAAAAGGAATCAACACTGCTAATACTTTAACCTCAGGTTTTCAGTCTCCAGAACTTGCGAATTTCTGTTTAAGCTACTTGTACTTCATTATGGCATCTCTAGCAAATTACAATGTGTAATATTTTGCAACAAACCTAAAATCCATCTAACACTTACAAATCTAACAGTAGATATTTATCTTCATTTACTATAAAACTACTAACATTTAAAAAAAATTATGTGTATGGATGTTTTGCCTACATGTATGTCTGTGCACCATATATGTCTCTGGTGCTTGTGGAAATCGAAAGAGGGTATAGGGTTGCAGTTATTACAGTCATGAGTTGTCATGTGGGTGGCTGAAAATCAAACTAGAGTCAATTCTGAGCCACCATGTGGATGCTTCTAATTAAACCAGGGTCCTCTAGAAGAGCAACCAGTGCTCTTAGCCACTAAGCCATCTCTCCAACTTCACTACTAACATTTTTTTTTTTTGAGTAGTCAAAAGTACTCCTCCTTTTTTAAAAATTCAGTTTTGTTCTTATTTACAGGTGTTGGTATTTGTCTTCATATGTAATACTATTAACATTTGATTATTTACTCATATCTGTCCTATCATGAATGCCTAATGGTTTTAATTCATTTAATCCTTAAAATGAATTCTAAGAGCTTTTCCGAGTGATTGGATTTTGGACTGAAGCAAGGAAATTGTAAGATATGCATGTAGTTTCTGGTGATGGCAAAATGTAAGGAGATGCTTAAAAGAGGAAGGGAGCATGTTGAGAGGGCTGAAGAGTAGTGATCGAGTATTTACTGAATATGTGCAAGGCTTTGGGTTTGATCTGAGCATCACAAAGCAAAACTAGAGCCATTCTGAAAAAGTTTCCAATAGAAAAAGCTTTTGGCAACAAAATATTGACACAATATTGGTCTGAACCTACAGAATTAAAAATTTATGAGTCCATATTATTGCAGATTTTTAAGTAAAGGGAAAAGGAAAGTTTTATTCTTGTAAAAAAGACTTCTAATTAAGGGCTGTCAAGATGACTCGGGTCAAAAGTACTGACTGCCCTTCCAAAGGACCAAGGTTTGATTCCCAGTACCTACACTGTGGTTCAACAATCTGTAATTCCAGTCCCAGAGATTAAACACCCTCTTCTGGTCTCTGAGGTTGTTGCGTGTATTTTGTATACTGGCATACTTGCAGGTAAAACATCCATACACGTAAAAGTAAACGAAAATTTAAAAAGAATTTTAATTAATAAGTAGAGTTAGAAATAAACAGAAGAATTTCCATTGGAATGTTGCAGTAGTAGTGGCTATAGAAAAGGTTCCTTTGATGAAAGATAAAATTAGTGGACAGAAGTCTGAGAACAGAATGTTTACATAAATTTAACCACTGCAGTACATCATATATGGAAGACTTCGATGACTGAAGTTGTAGAGACGTTAGATTGAGTTTGAGAGCATCTAAAGGAGGCTTTATTTTCCCAAGGTGACAAGTTCTTTGGGGGAGGGGATTTTTCAAGACAGGGTTTCCCTGTGTAGCCTTAGCTGTCTTGGAAGTCACTCTGTAGACCAGACTGTTCTCAAACTCCACCTGCTTCTACCTCCCGAGTGTTAGGATTAAAGGCGTGTACCACCATCACACAACTTGACAAATTCTTTTTTCAAGAGCTGATTCTACAGATTCAGGAATATCCCTTTGTAGACGAGAATTAAACAGATAATGCTCAGTAGAATCACCATTTATAGTTAAATATTCACTATTTATTAGTTTTAGTTGGTATTCTTTGCTTCAGTATAACCTTTTTATTAGAATATCTTAAGTACACATTTTTACTTGATTCAGTGGTACAATAGCTACTATAATGATATTGGTAGGGGGTGGGATAGGAAGAAAAATACTACAGAATTTCATGTTAAATGTGCATCTTGTTCACATAGGAAGAAGTGTTTAAGCTAAAGGTAATTGATCGGTCACTTGGGATTTATTATGAAAGGCAATGGTTCTCAAATACCATTGATGAAGCTGACTGCATTAGATTCCTATCCAGAGTGTTTTTAGAACATAAATGCTAGGGCTGGATAGCTCAACAGTTAAGAGCATCCAGATTCTCTGTTCTCAACAGGCAAAACACCCACATACATCAAATAGGGGATTTTAAACATCTGACATCTCCAGGCTGGAGAGATGGTTTAGTGATTATGAGCACTAATTGTTCTTCCAAAGGAAGTTCAGTTGGGAATTACTATCCGTAACTCTTAAGACTGGCAGCTAACAACTGTCTGTAACTCCAAGATCTTACACCCTCACACAGAAATACATACAGGCAAAACACCAATGCTAATAAAATAGATAATTTTTTAAAAAAATCTAAAATCTCTGAGTCACAAGCAGCCATGGTGTAGAGGATGGTCACCAGACTGACAGTGGCAGAGTGTTGGTGACTACCAGGGCACTTAACCTAATTGGTAAGAGAACCATTTCCACCTTAGTGTGTGTTTGAGCACATGAGGGTATTGTGAAGAGTGAAGACTATGCTCTCCCTATTTTTGTTGATCAGTGTGACTGCCCCTCCTTGCCTGCTATGGCCCGTGTTAGGCTGCTATCTGCCAGCCAGGAAGCCCTGAAGGAGAAGACTGATTGGAGCAGCCTGTTCAGGGATAATGACAAAGTCCAATTAAACCACATCCAGTTTTACCTAGAGCTTTGCGGAGATGAACAGAAGTATAAACAAGTAGAAGACAGTTGTGGTCTTGGCCATGTTCTTCATCAGCTTCATTGCTCTTATTCTGATGTGGAGAAAACATTGTGTAAGGCCCCATCCCTCCTGCCTCTGATGGAGACTGGATGGCCTTGTAGACCAAGCAGATGATGGACATGAAAATCAACCCCATTCAGGACTTCTCTGACAAGTGGGACTACAACAAGAACAAGTGGAAGAAGTGAGACCCTGCTGTTTGCCAGCTCCCTCCCCTCAGTTGGTATGCTGGAAACTGCTGTGTCCAGTGGTTCATGTTAATAAATGACCAGTTTGTATGGGAAGAAAATAAACTTTTACATAGAGAAACCCTGCCTCAAAAAAACAGTCAGTCAATATTTTGTGTCAGGTGTGGTAGTGTGTGCCTTTAATCCCAGTACTAGCTTAGTATAGAGGGTTCCAGGTCTATGCACCAAAAAACACTGTCTCAAAATAAATAATTGTTTTTAGAAATCTGAGATTGTAATACGATAACTCTAGAGTTGCCTGACCATTCATGGTCTTTTGTTTTGCCTTGTGGATAGTTTTCTAATGGATATTTTGTCTTTTCTAATTCTGTGAAGAATGTCATTTAAATTTTGATTGGGATTGCATTGAGTTCTATAGGTTGCTTTTGATAATTTGTCCATTTTCACAGTATTCTGCTAATCTAGGACTATAGAAGTCTTTGGTGCCTTGAATTTTTTTTTTCAGTGTCATAAAGTTTTCATTGATGGTCTCTCACTTTTCTTCCTGAGGTTGATTACTAGGTACTTGAAATTTTGGGTGGGGTAAGATTATTCACTGCTCTTCCAGAGAACCTGGGTTCAACCCAGCAGCTACCCAGTGATAGCACAGGTGCAGCACCCTCTTCCTGCCTCCCTGGGTACCAGGCATGCAAGTGTTATACATTCATATATTCAGTTAAAATGCCCAAATATACATACATACATAAGTACATATATGTGTGTGTATACATAAAGTTTGTTCTTTTAATTTTTTAAAATAAATCTAAAGAAATTAAAAATAATTTATATAAGGTATTTTTCCTAGTTTCTTTCTCAATAAGTTTGTTATTGGTATGAAGAAAAGCTACACATCTCTGTGTTATTAGTATCTTACACTTTTACAGGAAGTGTCAGGTCTAAGAGTCACGTGTGCTGGCACAGGCCTTCAATCCCACTACATAGTGAGTTCCAGAACAACCAGAACTCCACAGGGAAACCCTGTCCCCCCAAAAAACAAAACAAAAAGTCCAGCGTCTTTTAAGTATAGAATTGTGTCATCAGTTAGAGAACTTCTACCTTTCCTATTTTTATCCCTTTTTTCTCTTACTGCTCTAGGATGGGTTTGTTTGGGTTGTTTTTGGATTTTCAAGACAGGATTTTTCTATATGGGTCTGTCTGGCCTCGAACTCAAAGAGATCCACCTGCCTCTGCCACCCAGTGCTGGGATTAAAGGTGTGAGCCATCATCACCCAGCTGTCTAGTTTTTTAAAGTTTTTTTTAATTGTTTTTAATTGTATATGAGTACAGGCACCCACACGGGCCACTGGAGTTGGATCTCCCTGGAGCTAGACTTACAAGCAGTTATGAGCCATCTGATATGGTTACTAGGAATTAAACTCAGATCCTATGGAAGAGCAGTATATGCTCTTAATTGATGAGCCATTTCTCCTGCCCAGGGTCTGTTTTTGAGACAGTCTTACTGTGTAGCCCTGACTGGCCTGAGATTTTCAGAAGAATTGCTGTTTTTTCTCATTCAATATAATACTTGCTATAGGTTTGTAATGCATTATTGTTTTGTAATATTCTCTATTCATTCCTAATTTCTTAAGGATTTCATCATGGAAGCATGTTTAACTTTGTCAGATTTTTTCTGCAGCTAGGTAGATGGCTCGGCTATTAAAGGGCTCAAATATGAGAATCTGAGTTCAGTTTCTAGATGCACATAAAAACTGGACTGGGGATCAGGGGCAAGCTAAGAGCATTTGCTACTCTTGCAGAAGATGTGGGTTCAGTTTGCAGAATCCACATGAAGGTTCACAGCCATCTGTAACTCCAGTTCCAGAGGAGCCAACATCCGTTCTGACCTCTGTTGGCACCAGGCGTTCAAACACCCATATTCATACAATAAAATAAATCTAATTTTTTTTAAGTTAAAAAAAATCTGGATGTAATGCACACATGTAGTCCCAGCACTGAGGAGGTAGAGGAAGAGATGGGAGGATCCCGGGACCTTAATGGCTAGCCAACATAACCAAAAAAGCAAATTCCAGGGTCAATGAAAAGTAGATCCTGCCTCAGAAAATAAGGTGATGGGGCTTAGCAGATAAAAGCACTAGCCATGAAATTGTTCCAGAATGTATATAAAAGTTGGATGGTATGAACACACCCTGTTCCTGCAGTCAGGTGGGACATGGAGAGAAGAGGAACAGTAGGAAACTGACCTAAATAATGCAGCAACAGAAATAACAGGAGAGACCCAGCCTGAGACACAAGAGCCAGGAAAGAACTGGCTCTGAAAAGTCCCTTGACTTCTTTCTTTTCCTCCCTTCCTCTTGCTTGCTCTAGAACACACATATACTTATAAATAATCTTTAAATTAAACAAATGAAAATAAGGTAGAAAGTGATTGAGGAAGACACCACCTCTATTCTGTATGCGTATTTGTTGGGGGACTCTGTGCAGGTTTCTGCAGCTGGTTTGATTCTGGAGTGACAGCACCTGGCTTTGATCTGTGTTTCCGATTGCTACCCTGTCTCCAGTACCTCCTATTTGAAGTCTTGTCTCAGAGTTTCCTAGGGGTTCAAAGCCTATGCAGAGCTTGGTTGGGGCAAACTGGGGTGCCCTTTAACTGAGAATTTCGATTTGTCATTGTCCCTTTGGGGAGCTTAGATAAAAAGAGTTTGGAATACAAAAATTAACTTGCTAAAGGTGTAAATTGGGTAACAATTTAAAAAAAGTTCTTTGTCCTGATGCCCCTGCAACTGGAAAGGCTAAGTAAGATTCATCCTTAGAGTGCCTTCTTTCCATGGACCCACTATACGCGTGAATAAGAAGTACAAGCTAAGCTTGGGCAAAGATGTATATTACCTTATTTCTCAACATTTGAGATTGTCTATTCTTTTACTTATAAAATTACTTGCTAATTTTTTAAATTTAAAAAATACTTATGTGTATGAATGTTTCTGTCTGCATGTATTATGTATGTATGTGTATCACATGTATGCCTGCTGCCTGCAGTGGTTAGAAGAGGGCATTCATTATTGGATCCCTTAGAATTTGGAGTTAGGGATAGTGTGAACCACAATGTGAGTGGTGAAAACTAAACGTAGACCTTCTGTGAGAACAAAAGTGTTCTAACTGCTAAGCTATCTCTCTAGCCCATTTGTTAATTTCCTTTGAGGACAAAGAAAGATGGAGGAGGGGGATATGCATGGAGACAGCGTCTTGCTATAGCCCTAGAACTTACTATGAAGACCATAGTGGCTTTGAATTTGCAATAATCCTCTTGCCGCTGCCTTCTGAGTTCTAGGGTTACAGATGTGCACCACCCATACAGACCAAAGGTTTTCCCTAAATAGAAGTTGGTAAAAAAAAATAATTTTTCCTCACTAATTCTGTAGAGCAAGAATAAGAATAAAAGTTTATAATATTAAAACATCTAATATGTGCAATATTATCATAGTTGTAAATTAAATACTGTTATGAGTGAGGGGTTGAGACAGGGTCTCTCTACATAGCCCTGACGCCCTAAAACTTATTCTGTAGATCAGTGTGGCCTCAAACTCAAAGATATCCACCTATCTCTGCCCCTGGAGTGCTGGGAATGAAGGCATGTGCCAACATGCCTGGCCCCCAAAAAAATAAAATAAAATTGGTCTCAGAGGGATAGTGATGTTTATTCAACTGCCTAAAGATTTTTATCTATTTTCTGGACCTGGTTGTGTTCCGTTACTGTATTTTTCTGTCTTTAAACCAGTATCTGCTATCATACTGTTTGGACTCTTGATAGTTTATTATAGTCAGATTTAAAGTTGTTCATTGCTACCAGGATTGCTTTAACTATTCTAAATTATTTGTATTTCTAAGTAAACTTTAGCATTGATTTGGTACTCTTTTCAAAAGACTGTTATAATTGGGCTTGTATGTGATTTGGGGGGTCATTTTAGCATTTAGTCTTATTTATTTATTATTATGTGCATATGTTTTGCTTGTGCGTATATCTGTGCACCAAATATGTGACTGGTGCTCACAGAGTCCAGAGGAGAAAAATGGAACCCTGGGACTGGAGTCAACCATGTAGGTGCTGGAAATTGAACCTCCTCTTCAAGGGCAGCAATCTCTTGATTGAGTCGATTCTTCCTACCCGCTGTATCATATATCCTTCCATTTATTTAGATATTCTTGATTATTTTTGTTTGTTTTTCTCTGAGTGTTCTGTTGTATTGAGTGTTGTTAAGGATTCTTTATTTGGCTTGGCATGGTGATGCACGCCTTTAATCCCAGCACTTAGAAGGCAGAGGCAAGCACATCTTTGAGTTCTAGGCCATCCTGTTTTACAGAGAACGTTCCAAGACAGCCAGAGCTATAGAGAGAGATCCAAAAAAGGGTTGGGCAGTGGTGGCGCGTGCGCGCATTTACTCCCCAAACTCAGGAGGCTGCAGGGGCTGGTGGATCTTGGTGAGTTTGAGGCCATCTGGTTCACAGAGTAAGTTCAAGGATGGACAGAATATTAAACAGAGAAACCCTGTCTCTAAAAACCAAAATAACTAAATAAATAAGTCAAGATCTAGTCTCAAAAAAATGTATTGAAATAAAAACTTGGGGCTGGAAAGCTGTCTCAGATTAAGATTACATGTTGTTTTTACAGACCGCTCACATCTACCATTAACTCCAGTTCCTGGTAGATTTGTTACCTCTGAGCTTTATAGGCAGCCACACCTGTGTGTATATCCCCCCACCCATGCACACATGATTTAAGGTAAAAATAAGTATTTTTTTTAAAACAACAAAACTTATTTAAAATCATACCAAAATGTCACTGACACTGGTTTTTAATCCTTGCCAAAAATATTTACATTTTGGGGAACATCTGAGTAGTTTATTTACCTGGTTCCTTTCTAACTTACAGAATTTATTACATTTGTTTTGTTATTTTTTTGAGACAGGGTCTTAGCCTACTAGCCCTGGCCTGGCTAGTCTGGAATTCACATTGTAGACTAAACTGGCCTTGAACTCACAGGTCTACCTGCCTCTTCCTGGGATTAAAGGTGTGTGCCGCTGAGCCTGACTTTTGTATTTGTTTTATATTAGAGTCTGTGAAGTGACTGAGGACATAGAAAGTGATGAGATTCTTTTCTTGGAGCACACGCTCATTAGTAAGGGAACTCCCAGGACACGGTGGCACACGCTTGTAATCCAGAGACTGACAACAAATGTGAGGCCAATACAGTGTCAGCCTGGGCTAATAGCAAAATTTAAAATTACATGTGTTTGTAATTTCCATACCAGTGAAACAGGATATGCCAGACCATAGCTGATCTGAGCTTGAGATGAGTTTCAAAACAGCTTCACGGGCCATTTTAACAGTCTTAACTCTGAGGCCCTGATGACGTCTCAGGACTCTTTGTCCTTCAGTGCTTTTCACTTTCACTCCTGTGGGTCACATTTTATTCATAAAACTTGAACATGGGGGGGCTGGAGAGATGGCTCAGCGGTTAAGAGCACTGACTGCTCTTCCAGAGGACCCGGGTTCGATTCCCAGCACCCACATGGCAGCTCACAACTGTCTGAAAATGCAGTTCCATGAGATCTGACACCTTCACACCAACGAACATAATAAAGTTAAATAAATAAAAAGTTTAAAAAAAAAAAAAAAAAACTTGAACATGGGCTGCTATGAGTTTTTGTTTTGTTTGTTTCTTCCTCCCATTATGTCTAAGTAATACTTGATTTTGTTTTTGTGAATTTGGAATATCAGTGATTGTTTTTTCTTATCGTCTCCTCATTTTCCTCAACTTTTAGCTAAATACTTTTTGCATGTGCCCTTAATGTGAAAAGACCCCTTTTTGTTTTAGTTTATTTGTTCTGAAAAGAAAACAATCTTTCATTTTACACACCACTCCCAGTTCACACTCCCTCCTCTCCAGGTCCCTTTCCCTCCACCTAACCCACAGACACACCCCACACCCCATGCACTCCTCAGAGAGGGTATAAGGCACATTATTTTGGTGAAGGTCCAAGGTCCTCTCTGCTGTATCTAGGCTGAGCAGGTTATTCATCCAAAGAGAATGGGTTCCCAAAAAATCCAGTACAAGCAATAGGAATAAATCCTGGTGCCACTGCCAGTGACCCCTCAGTCTGCCCCAGCCATACAGCTGTCACCCACATTCAGAGGGACTAGTTTGGACCTATGCTGTTTCCTTCCCTGTCCAGCTGGAGTTGGTGAACTCAGGTAAACTGTTTCAGTGAGTGTCCCCATCATGTCTTGACCTCTTTGCTCATATTCTCACTCCTCCTACCTACCCTTCAGCTGGACTTTGGGAGCTCAGTCCAGTGCTGCAATGCAGGTCTCTGCCTCTGTTTCCATCAGTTGCTGGATGAAAGTTCTATGGTGATATTTAAGATAATCATCAGTCTGACTACAGGGCAAGGCCAGTTTGGGCCCCCTTTCCTCTATTGCTTAGGGAGTTAGCTAGGGTCATCCTTGTGAATTCCTGGGAATTTCTCTAGTGCCACTTACTAGCCCCATAATGGCTCCCTCAATCAAAATACCTCTTTTCTTGTTCTCATTTCTGTCCTTCCTCCATCTCAACTATCCCATACCCTCAAGTTCTCCCCTTTCCCCCTCCTCCCCTCATCTTCCCCTTCTATCCTCCCTCCTTCCCCCACGCTCCCAATTTTGTCAGGCGATGTTGTCCGTGTCCCCTTTACAGGTGGGTCTATATGTTTTTCTTAGGGTTCAACTTGTTACTTAACTTCTCTAGGATCATGAACTATATGCTCAGTATCCTTTGCTTTACAGCTAGTATTCATTTATGAGTGAGTATATACCATGTTCATCTTTCTGGGTCTGGGTTACCTTACTCAGGATGGTGTTTTCTAGTTCCATTCATTTGCATGCAAAATTCAAGATGTCTTTTTTTTTTTTTTAACCACTGAGTGGTACTCTTATGTGTAAATATGCAACATTTTCTTTATCCGTTCCTGGGCTGAGGAGCAACTAGGTTGTTTCCAGGTTTTGACTATTACAAATAATGCTGCTATGTACGTAGTTCAATAAGTGTCCTTATAGTATGATTGAGCATCTTTTGGGTATATGCCCAAGAGTGATACTGCTGGGTCCTGAAGTAGGCTGATTCCCAATTTTCTGAGAAACCACCATACTGATTTCTGAAGTGGTTGTACAAGTTTACATTCCCACCAGCAAAACCCTTACTCCACATCCTCTCCAGCATAAGCTATCATTGGTGGTTTTGATCTTAGCCATTCTGACTGGTGTAAGATGGTATCTCTCAGAGTTGTTTTGATTTGCAATTCCCTGATGGCTAAGGATGTTGAACATTTCCTGAAGTGTCTTTCGGCCATTTGAGATTCTTCTGTTGAACATTGTTTAGTTCTGTTCCCCATTTTTAAATTGAGTTATTTGGAAATTTGATGTCTAATTTCTTGAGTTCTTTATATATTTTGGAGATCAGTCCTCTGTCTAATGTGGAGTTGGTGAAGATCTTTTCCCATTCAGTAGGCTGCCTTTGTCTTACTGACCATGTCCTTTGCTTTACAGAAGCTTCTCCGTTTCAGGAGGTCCCATTTATTTATTGTTGCTCTCAGTGTCTGTGCTGCTGTTGCTATAGTTTAGGAAGTGGTCTCCTGTGCCCATGCATTGAAGACTCCTTCCCACTTTCTCTTCTATCAGGTTCAGTATGGTCGGATTTATATGGAGGTCTTTAATCCATTTGGACTTGAGATTTGTGCATGGGGATAAATAAGGATTTGTTTTCATTCTTCTACATGTTGACATCCAGTTATGCCAGCACCATTTGTTGAAGATGCTTTCTTTTTATTGTATAATTTTAGCTTCTTTATCAAAAATCAGGTGTTTATAGGTGTGTGGATTAATATCTGGGTCTTCGATTCAATTCCCTTGGTCGACCTCTCTGTTTTTATGCCAAGCTGTTTTCATTACTGTAGCTCTATAATAGAACTCAGTCAGCCTCCGGAAGTTCCTTTATTGTACAGGATTATTTTGACTGTCCTGGGTTTTTTGTTTTTCCATATGAAATTGAGTATTGTTCTTTCAGAGTCTGTGAAGAATTGTGTTGGGATTTTGATGGGGATTGCATTGGATCTATAGGTTGCTTTTGGTAGGATTGCCATTTTTATTATGTTGATCCTACCTATCCAAGAGCAAGGGAGATCTTTTCATTTTCTGGTATCTTCAATTTTTTTCTTCAAAGACTTTAAAGTTTTTGTCGAACAGGTCTTTCACTTCTTTGGTTAGGGTTACCACAAGATATTTTATGTTATTTGTGGCTATTGTGAAAGGTGATGTTTCTCTGATTTCCTTAACAGCTTCTTTATCCTTTGTATATAAGAGTGCTGCTGATTTTTTTTTTTTTAGTTGCTCTTGTGACCTGCCACATTACTGAATGTATTTATCAAATGTAGAAGTTCCCTAGTGGAGGTTTTGGGGTCACTTATGTATATTATCATATCATCTGCAAATAATGAAAGTTTGACTTCTTCCTTTCCAATTTGAATCCCCTTGATCTCCTTTTGTTCTCTTATTGCTCTAGCCAGAACTTCAAGAACTATGTTGAATAGATGTGGAGAAAGTGGACAACCTTCTCTTGTTCCTGATTTTAGTGGGATCACTTTGAGTTTCTCTTCATTTAATTTGTATGTTGGTTGTTGGCTTGCTGTTTATTGTTTTTATTATGTGTAGATGCTATGTTCCTTGTGTCCCTGATCTCTTCAAGGCCTTTATCATAAAGAGGTGTTGGATTTTGTCAAATGCTTTTCAGCATCTAATGAGATGACCTTATGGGTTTGTTTGTTTGTTTGTTTCAGTTTATTTATGTGGTGAATTACATTGATAGATTTTCAGATGTTGAATTGTCCCTGCATCTCTGGGAAGAAGCCGACTTGATCATGGTGGATGATTTTTTTTTTTAGTGTGTTCTTGGATTTGGTTTGCCAGTATTTTATTATTTTTGCATCCTTGTTCATGAGAGATTGGTCTGTAATTCTCTTTCTTGGTTGAGTCTTTGTGTGGTTTGGTATCAGGGTAACTGTAGCCTTATAAAGAGTTTGGCAATGTTCCTTCTCTTTCTATTTTGTGGAACACTTTGAGTATAGGTATTAGCTCTTTGAAGTTCTGGCAGAATTCTCCACTGAAACCATCTAGCCCTGGGCTCTGTTTTTTGTTTGGTAGGCATTTGATGACAGCTTCTATTTCCTTGCAGGTTATGGTCTATTTAAATTGCTCTCCTGGTCTTGATTTAATTTTGGTATGTGGTGCCTATCCAGAAAATTGTCCATTTCTTTTCAGTTTTCCAATTTTGTGGAGTACGGGTTTTTGTAGTATGACCTAATGATTCTCTGGATTTCCTCAGTGTCTGTTGTTATGTCCCCCTTTTCATTTCTTATTTTGTTAATTTAGATATTCTCTCTCTCTCTCTCTCTCTCTCTCTCTCTCTCTCTGCCTTTTGATTAGTTTGGATAAGGGTTTGTCTATCTTGTTGATTTTTCTCAAAGAACCAGCTCTGTTTCATTGATTCTTTATATTGTTTCCTTTGTTTCTTTTTTGTTGATTTCTGCCCTCAATTTGATTATTTCCTGTCTTCTACTCCTCCTGGGTGAGTCTGCTTGTTTTTGTTCTAGAGCTTTCAGGTGTGCTTTTTTATTTCCTTATTTCTTCTTTGACCCAGGGGTGGTTCAATAGAGCACTGTTTAATTTCCATGTGTTTGTGGGTTTTCTGAAATTAGTGTTGCTGTTGTATTCTAATTTTAAACCATGGTGATCCAATAAAATACAGAGGATTACTTCAAATTTTTTCTATCTGATGAGGTTTGCCTTGTTACCGAGTATGTGGTCAATTTTAGAGAAGGTTCCATTTGGTGCTGAGAAGAAGGTATATTCTTTTGTATTGGGTGGAATGTTCTGTAGATGTCTGTTAATTCCATTTGAGTCATGATATCTGTTCTCTTATTTCTCTGTTAGGTTTCTGTCTGGTTGACCTGTCCATTGGTGAGAGTTGAAGTCTCCCACTATTAGTGTGTGGGGTTTGATGTGCGATTTAAGCTTTAGTAGTGCTTCTTTTACATATGGGGGTGTTCTTGTATTTGGGGCATAGATGTTCAGGATTGAGACTACATCCTGATTGTTCCTGCTGTGAGTATAAATTGTTCTTCTCCATCTCTTTTGATTGATTTTAGTTTGAAGTCTTTTTTAGATATTGAGACAGCTACACCCACTTATTTCTTACTTTGTCCGTTTGATTGGAAAATCTTTTCCCGACACTTTACTCTGAGGTAATGTCCATCTTTGAGGTTGAGGTGTGTTTCTTATATGCAGCAGAAGGCTGGATCCTGCTTTCATATCTGTTCTTTTAATCTATGTCTTTTTATGGGTGAATTGAGTCCATTGATATTAAGAGATATTAATGGCCAGTGATTGTTAATTCCTGTTATTTTTTTCAGTGGTAGTGTGTTTCTCTTCTTGGGGTTTTGTTGGTATGAGGTTATCTGTTGCCTGTGTTCCTGTGGGTGCACTTAGCTTCCTTGGGTTGGGGTTTTGCTTCTAATATTTTCTGTAGGGCTGGATTTGTGAATAGGCATTGTTTAAATCTAGTTTTGTCATGGAATCTGTTATTGAGAAAGCCCTGTCAGCAAACTTTTGATAAAACCTTTTAATGTATTTTCCATTTGATTACAGTTCTTTGAGCAGTGCCTGGGAACCTAGTGTATTTAATATATTACTTACTAAGGAAATCTCTATCTTTTTTTATTTCAGTTGGAAAGACATCCTTAATCACCAGATTCATGTATGACAGTTTTGACAACACCTATCAGGTATTTTTGTTTTTCCAGATTATTAAATTTATTTCTTAATATTAAGAGGAATGGTTATGGTATTTTTTTAAGTTCTTTTATTTACATGCAGTCATAGATATAAAAGTGCTTTCCATGGGCAGTGGTGGTTTACGACTTTAATCACAGCAGGTGGATCTCGAGTTCCATTATAGCACGACCAAAAGCTACACAGAGAAACCCTGTCTTGAAAAATAAAAAAAAAAAAGGAAAAGTGCTTTCAATAATGTGTAAACTATTATATAAACAACACAATGTGTAAATTATTATATAAATCTTGTCCGTAGTCCTAGCCTTACTCAGTTTGCTTCTTCCACAGCCTATTGAAAAATTATTTTTAATGTCATCTTGGAGGGAATTAGAAGTGATACTAATATTTATTTATTTATTTATTTATTTATTTGGTAGAGAAATCACAAGTCTGAGGTTCCTTTTTAGGAATTGATTTCAGTTTATGATGTCAGAGGATTCAGGCCATCCTGACATGAAAGTCACAGTGGATTAATCAGTTCACTTGTCAGTGCATCAGAAGCAGGGAGGGACATGCCAGCATGCAGATGCCTTTTTCCTCTTTTTCTTTTAAAATTGGATTTGCTCATTTTATTTTATGTGTGAGTGTTTTACCTGCATGTATGTATGCATACCACGAGCATGCTTTGTGCCCATGGGATCAGAAGAGAGCATTGGATCCCCTGGAACTGGCATTATGGATGGTCATGAACCACTATGTGAGTGCTGGGAAGTGAGCTTGCTTTCCTGCAAGAGAACTGTTCTTAACTGCTGAGCTGTCAACTTCAACTCCATGTCCCAATTATTTTTAATTTATCTTCCTATTTAATTTTAGACTTCTTAACTTGTTCACTTTTTTTTCTAGTTTTTGCCTTTTAAAATTCTTGATTATTTAACCAGGTACACAGTGTACTGTGTTTGAACCACAGGAGATACTTAGCATTGAATGATAAAGAGAAAATTTTATTTCCCTTACTTTAATACATTACTTACATATTGGAAGAGTCATGTCCCTTTGAAAATCATACTTCTGAGTCTCTGTGGCATAAGAACAAGCCATTATATAGGAAGTTTAGTCATGGTTATCTTTACATCAACAGTATTTCATAAAATTGCTTTGGGGTAAATAATAGTCATCCTGATTGAGAACATTAAGATATTCAGACAAAACTTTGTATTCAGATATTTGAATATTCTGGTACATAAAAAAAAATCCCTATTGCCTTGTTCTCTAAAATGAGAAAAATTAGTGTGAGAATGAATTATCTTTCATGAATGAGGATGAGAGTTGATCACATAAAGGGCCTGAATTAGTCTCCAACACAGAGTGAGTGCTTAGTACATGGAAGCAGGTTAACATTGGACATGTTTGTCACCACTTGAATAAAGTGTGGTTATGTGTATATTCATTATTCTTTTAAATTCATAAACCCTATCTTACCCTAAACTGTTGACCACCACCAGACTGCTATTCCTTACTAACTCTTTTGTTTTGTTTATAGGCGACAATTGGCATTGACTTCTTATCAAAGACAATGTACTTGGAGGATCGAACAGTGAGTAATATTTTCAGTGTGCAATTTTCCGCACGCTGCAGGCTGGAAACCAGGATCACAGCTGTGGTCGCCATCAGAAGTGCTTAACAAAATCATCAAAATTGGATCTTGAGAAAAATTTATTACAAAGTTGTTTTTGGCACTCTGATTTCTTATTTCCGTTTCACATCCAAAGTCAAAATTTGTTTGTAAAATTCTGGTGTCCTTAGACTTACTTTGCTATCTTGATTTAGAAAGAAGGACAACACGTAGATTTATAAGAGAACTAAAAGAATTTTCATGAGAAATTAGAGCTACTAAAGACTCTGAGCACCCCTCAGGTCATTCGGGAAGGTTTCATAATTGTGAACTTAAAGACTTTGTCAGACTAGAACATGTAACAGGGTTAAATAGAGGAAAATATATATTTATCAGGTTTTGTATCTTCCTTGTTGTTAAATGTTCTTTTAAAAATTTATGTTTTGACCTACTCCTTGAAGAGATTCTTATCATTTAAACATTGAATAACTTAATGTTCCCAAAATATTACATTATCTCTGATATTTTTTCTTATTTCTGAATTATGTTTTTTTTTCTTTTGGATTTTTTTATATATAATATGAAACTATTAAAACTTGAGAGCTTAAACTGCTTTGTATGGGTAAGAAAACTTATTTTTTTATATAGATTGCAGAAATTTTTTTTTTCCTTTTATTTTCTTTTTTTTTTCTCCTCCCCTATTATCCACAGTGTTCTGGGCAGAAATGTATAGAAGAAACACACATAGTCACAGACCCAGGAAACATTGCGTGGCTTTAGAGAGGCTATCAGATGAGCATTGCTTTCTTTACTCTGTCATCTGGTAGCTTGGGGTTCCTTCATTCTCTCTTTATTCTCAGTATTTGAACATCAGCAGTTTACTTTTTATCATTTAGAAGATACCGGGATTCAAAATTTCATGGAGGGGGAGCCCTGTTTCTGATCCTGTAAAGTCTCTCACAGCGTACCTTCAGAACAAGCAGCTTTGTGCTGCTGCTCACTTTTCAGAAATGAGTTTACGTTGTTTTCATTCCTCTGCATTAAACCTCCACATGAGTTGTCTACCACTCATGTTTCAAAAATCATTCCTGTTTTTTTAAGTATCAGTTTTTTAGTTTAGTTCTGTTTTGTTTTTGTTTTTATTTTTTTTCCCATCCCACAGATCAGGCTGCAGCTGTGGGATACTGCGGGTCAGGAACGTTTCCGCAGCCTCATTCCCAGCTACATCCGAGACTCTGCTGCAGCCGTGGTAGTTTACGACATCACAAGTAGGTGTACTGCAGTGCTGACCTTTCTTACTGTTCTCGCTTGTTGACTGATTCTGTTGTTAGGTGCGATTGCAATTGTGGGACACAGCAGGTCAAGAGCGGTTCAGGAGCTTGATTCCTAGCTACATTCGAGACTCCACTGTGGCAGTTGTTGTTTATGATATCACAAGTGAGTGGGGGGATTGCGCATTTCTGATCTCCTTCAACCCTTAGCTTAGCTGCATGCATGTTTGTCTTGTGCTTGTTTTCCTTACTGGCATGTAAAGTGTTTTATCACAGACTAGCCAAGTCAGAAATACTTGCCTCCATGTTTGTGCCAGTATGCTTTATGTCTCTGTGCCAGCGTTTCCACCTTCAGAAACTGCCTTTTGACTCTATTTATAAATCTTTTTCAAGGTTTCTGTGGTATCCTCCTATCCATAAAGTATCCCGTAATTGTACTTTAAAGGTATTACTCATTAATTTATCTCAGATTTCAAAGATAATCTATATTTAAACCTCTTGCCAAATATTCTAGATTCTGTATGGCTTCTTTTGAGCCTTTTAAAAGAGTCTGCCTGCTAGTGTTTTCTCTGCTTCCCTCTTGCAGTCAATTTCTTAAATAGAGAAAAACAGAGAAGCACAATGTATATTTTTCTGTTAGTCATTTTTGTTTGAATATGTGGATTCTGTGGCTGGTTTTCTTTGTTGCTAACAAATTACGCTTTCATTTCTCTCCAAGAAAAAATTTAAATGGGAAATGAAACAGTATTTTTTAAAGATCTATTTATTATGTATACAACATTCTGCGCTCCAGAAGAAGGCACCAGATCTCATTATAGGTGCTTGTGAGCCACCATATGGGTTCTGGGAATTGAACTAGGACCTCTAGAAGAGAAGCCACTGCTACTGCTCTTAACCGCTGAACCATCTCTCCAGCCCCATAGTATTTTTTTTTTCCTTTCTTTTCTTCAAAACCTGAAGTGTTTTGGTCTTTAAGTGACTACAAAATTTCCCTGGAGCATTGGCGACAGCTGTCTGGTTGAAACTATCCTTGTAAAGTGTTTTATTATACATGTAAGGCAATATTCAACATCATTCCATAGACTAGTCCATAATTTATAGGGAAAAAAAAGATTATTTACAGCATCTTGGACTTAGGTAAAAATATGTCTAAGAGCTGATTTGAGTTAGTCATATTACTAGAAATTTCTGTATATTCACTCAGAAGTCATAGTTACTAAACAGTAACTACAGTGGCAATATTAAAAAGACTATATTCCACAATGTATTTTTCTTTCTCTCTCTTTTTTTTTTTTTTTTTTTTTTTGGTTTTTCGAGACAGGGTTTCTCTGTGGTTTTGGAGCCTCCTGGAACTAGCTCTGTAGACCAGGCTGGCCTCAAATTCACAGAGATCCACCTGCCTCTGCCTCCCAAGTGCTGGGATTTAAGGCGTGCGCCACCATCGCCCGGCTTCTTTCTCCTTTTTTTTTTTTTTAACTTTTGGATATGTACTGTATGTAGTCTTCTCTTCAAGTTTTACTTTAGATTGTAACTGGTTTTTTTAAAAACTAGTTAATGTTCATCATAATGCGTTTGCTCGTTTTGTAGCTTTAAAGTATTTGTGTTTACTTTAACCGAAGCTTGTTATACCTTTCTTCTAAAATTCCACGAATGTGTTTAAATAGTAGTAAATTTGTTACTTTAGCTGCTAAAAAACATATTGAAGTATTCTGGCAAGAATCCAATACTTAAAGAATGAAT
This sequence comes from Microtus oregoni, assembly GCF_018167655.1. Classification (NCBI taxonomy): domain Eukaryota; kingdom Metazoa; phylum Chordata; class Mammalia; order Rodentia; family Cricetidae; genus Microtus; species Microtus oregoni. The sequence goes on from NW_024543086.1 coordinate 32,771,441, forward strand.
TCAGTTAGAAGTGAGCCTGATCCATCAAACTAATTAACTTAAGGTCACTTCACATCGACTCTAATACAAAACAAAGTGCAAGCTCCAGGCTCCATGATTCACACCTTCAATTCCAGGAGAAGGGAGATAGAGGCAAGGGAAAGGATTTTTAAAAACACGGTTAAAGTGATCACAAACTGAGTAAGCAATGCAAGCACAGTGGGATTGAAAGCCTTTATGAGTTCTCTGGGATGTGTCGGGACTTCTGGCTCACATACTTCTGAAATGCTTTCTTTGTCATGTGGTATGTATTAGAATAAGTGATCCAGAAGAGCATTGTGGCAGTGTGACACCATATTATCTGCTGAGCTGTCTTGATGTCAGAACACTGGTTTTTATAATTATATAGTGCTTTGCAGGAGTTTGGTTATTGTCAAAAGAGCTTTTCTCTAAAATGAACTTTGAGGATTTTTTTTCTTCTTCAGACTCATTTACATCACTGACAGCTGTAATCAGATAAAATGGAGTTACACTGTAGGCACATTAAAGATGGGGTCTTAATGTGCTGTCCCTCTTCCCTCTTTCAGGGTGTTTGTGGGAAGTGTTGTCCTTCACTGGGGGTGGCATTTTCAGTAACTAATCCTTCTGTCCACTCTCAATGCTAGATGTTAACTCATTCCAGCAAACTACAAAATGGATTGATGATGTCAGAACAGAAAGAGGAAGTGATGTCATCATCATGCTAGTAGGAAATAAGACAGATCTTGCTGATAAAAGGTATGAAATTACTGAATGCTTGGTTTCTATGTTAAACACCATGTTTGTTTACTAAAAAAAATTTTCCAGAAAAGGAGACATTTCACTTTGTTACTCCTTTTTAGGGAGATAATCTGAATATAAGTATAAAGATTAAATTACATTTGTTTTGTCTAAACCCATAAACAGCACTTTTACAGAATTGTTAAACATGAAGACAGCAAATATTTTCTATTTTTTAAGGTTTAGTAAGTGGAGCAATGATTTGTTAAAAAGTAACACCAAGTAACTTATCTTTAAAAAGTATTCATAATAATTAGACACGCATGTACTTGTCTTCTTATAAACATAGAATTTTATTATAATTGAGTGATGTGGTCTGTATGTGTTTGTGGGGTTCTGATTGTGTGGTCGTACCAGGCGTATGAACAGCTTGATTGTAGCACCTTAGTCAAAGGAGCAAAGCTCATTCCAGGCACAAGGGGCCAAGTGTATTGACCTTGGCTACAGAGCCCGTGTGAGTGGCCTCAGCACTGGTCAGTGCTCCGTTGTACATTCTCTCTGCTTAGTCTTGAGCACAGTCTTTAGTTAGTGAAGCTTTTACTGTTTATTACTATTTACTGTTTATTACTATTTACTACTTACTATGACTTTTACTGTTTACTACTTACTCGTTCATGAGTTGGATATTGAAATTCGGGTGATGAACTTGTGCTATTAAACTAAAATATTGCAGTGTAATCTGTGTATAAAGAATTTTGATGTTAAGCCTACTTCTATCCAGTAGCAGAAATAGAATTGGTAGTATAATTGGAAAGAAAATGTTTTTGAGATAGGGTTTCTCTGTGTAGCTTTGGCTGTCTTAGAACTTACTCTTGTAGACCACCAGGCTAGCTCCAAACTTAGAAGTATCTGCTTGCTTCTGCCTCCTGAGTGCTGTGATTAAAGACATTAGCCACTACCACCTGCTTTGGTTTACATTTTTAATAATTGGTAAATCATTACAAAAATTATAGCAAAAAAAAAATTATAGCAGCAAATTAGCATGAAAGTTTTTACATAAAACTTAGAGTCACAAGGCTAAATGCATATGGTTTTAATATTTTTAGTGTTTTTTATTTATGTGTATATGTGTACCATGTGTATGCCTCCTTGTCTGTATATGCACTGCATGTGTTCAGGTGCCCACTCAGACCAAAAGATGGCATCAGACTAATTCATTATGCCTGTAATTCCAGAATTTGAAAGGTGAAGGCAGGAAGATCAGAAATTTAAAACATCTTGGGCTAGTAAATTCTAGGCCAGCCAAGGAAGGATACATGAGATTCTACCGCCAAACAAAAGTATCCAATGAGTTCAGCCATATGGTCTACAAGAGCTAGTTCCAGGACAGGCTCCAAAACCACAGAGAAACCCTGTCTCGAAAAACTTAAAAAAAAAAAAAAACAAATCAGTAAAATAAATCTTAGTTTTATACAGCTGGGGAGATGGTTCTGTAGCACTTGCAATAGGGAAACTTCCACTAGTCTACACTGATGGCCCCATCTAAGTCTCCTGGCAGCAGTGGATGCATAGCCTGAACGGGCTGGGGTCGGGTTGGTGACTACCCTGGTCGTCAGCAGAGAGCCTTTATCCATTGACTGATGGAGACAGGTTCAGAGACCCACAGCCAAACATTGGCCCAAGCTCGGGGAGTCCTGCTGAAGAGGGAGAAGAAGGATTGTAGGAGCCAGAGAGGATCAGGAACATCAGAGGAAAACCCATAGAAACGGCTAGCCTGGTTCACAGGAACTGAAGTGTCTGAACCATCAACCAGGGAACCTGCATGGGACCAACTTGGGCCCTCTGCATATATGTGACAGTTGTGTAGCTTGCTCTATTTGTAGGATAACTAACAATGGAGCAGGGGCTACCCCTGGTACTTTGGCTCTTGGGAACATCTTCCTCATGCTTGCCCAGCCTCAGTACAAGGGGGGTATTGTATTAGGCCGCTTGTTCATTCTCACCTGCCCAGAACTGAAATACCACACAGAAACTATTATTTGCAATACTGTTTGACCAATAGCTTAAGTGTATTTATGGCTAACATATCATTAACCAATAAAGGCAGCACATACACAGGACTTCCTATGTCAGGGGAGGTGCTTTGTCTTATGGCAGCTTGATATGCCACGGGAGTCCTTCCCCTTTCTGAGCAAATACAGAGGAGGGGAGACTGTAGTCAAGGTATAAAATTAATATTTTTTTAAAAGAACACATGCTATGCAAGCATGAAGACCTGAATTCAGTTCCTAGCACTTAAGAAGTCATCTGTGGTCAGACCTTCTCATTAATCCAGAGCTGGGTGCACAGAGACAGAAGGATTGCTGGGACTGCCAGCCCTGTAGGGAGAGACCTGTTCAAGGGATAGGGATGCATACCTGTTCACCTAGGTAGTCACAGCACCTGCACACACGGGTTGTTAAACTGGGGACTTAGTGTTGGGGCCCATGTGGGTCCAACACAGATTCCCTAACTGGACTGGAACGCAGTCGCGAGGAATAATCAGACACAGCTTACACGGTCATCATGGAAGGGCATGATCTCTCGAAGATCCAAACACCTTATATATCATCACATCAATTGAGCGGGAAAACGCATTAGGCTGTCTTCTAGGCAACCAGAGGAATGGGCTCAAGTCACATCCACATTTACCTGCACGCTAGCAGCCATGAATTAGCATCTCTATAAGACATCCTCCAAATTACAAAGGAAGGATGCACCAAACCTCTTAACTCTTTTAAGTCATCAGCTTCAGCCAACACCTCTTCTCAGGTGATCTACATTCTAACAAAAGAAACTAGAAGCAGCACATCCTGGCTATTGTTAAACAGAGACAGCTTGTCTGCAGAGTTACGTGATCAGCTCAGACCCTCAGACCGGGTTTATGGCTCTTGTGCCATACAGAAATATGGGCCTGCAGCTTAGCTAGGACATGCACAAAGCTCTGGCTCTGGCAGAGGCCGTGCATAATGAATGGCGTGGCGGCATTCCCACTTAATGTCTTGTTTCCAGTTGAGGCAAGAGGATCAGAAGCCAAAGGTCATCCTGGGCTACAGGAGCCCCTGTCTTGTTTTAGTTTTTTGTTTGTTTTTGAGATAGGGTTTCTACTTGTAGCCTTGGGTGTCCTGGAACTCTGTAGACCAGGTTGGTCTCAATGTCAGAGATCCTCCTACTTTTGATTCCCCAAGTGCTGTAATTTAAAAAAAAAAAAAAAAAAGCCGGGTGGTGCTGCAGCACACCTTTGATCCCAGCACTCAGTGAATTCGAGACCAGCCTGGGCTACAAGAGCTAGTTCCAGGACAGGCTCCAGAGCTACAGAGAAACCCTGTCTTGAAAAACCAAAAAAAAAAAAAAACAAGGTTCTGGAATTAAGGCATATGCCACCACGCCTGGTCTGAAACTCTGTCTTTGGTTTTGGTTTGGTTTGGTTTAAGTCATTAAGAGGCTGAAGAAATGGCTGAGGTTGAAAGTACTGGCTGTTCTTTCCAGAGGACCTGGGTTCAACTCCCAGGACTCCCATGACATCTTTAGCTATAGCACCAAGGGCTCCGTTGCTCTCTTCTGAACACCTTCATTAGGTACTGATCATGCATGTGGTGAGTAGTCATAGGCAGAACACCTAAACACATGAAACACAGTTTTTAAAAAAAAGAAAAATCCATTAAGCTGTATATAGTCATTGGTAGGGCTCTTGTCTATCGTGTTTAAGACTCCGTTCCCAGTATGGGGTGATGTTGTAGAAAGACGCTTGTTTGTTTCTGCTGCCCAGCCCCAGAAAACCACACAGAAACTCTGTTATTTAAATCACTGCTTGGCCCATTAGCTCTAGCTTCTTGTTGGCTAACTCTTACATCTTAATTTAACCCATTTCTGTGTATCTCCATAAGGCTGTGGCTTACCCAGTAAGTTCCGGCATCTGTCTCCAGCAGGGCTACATGATTTCTCCCTGACTCCGTCCTTCTTTCTCACAGCATTCAGTTTAGTTCTTCTCCCCCCACCCCCACCCCATAGCTCTGTTTTACACTATCAAGCCAAGCGAGTTTCTTTATTAACCAATGGTATTCACAGCATACAGAGGGGGATCCTACATCAGGGTGAGATATACAAACACAAACACGTACAACTCTTAAGTGCTACAGACAGTTAAGTTTTCAAACTAATGACCCAACATCAATAGAACTTTGTTTATAATCTTATGATTTCCTCTTTCAAAAAAAAGAATTTGTTGCCATGTATGGTGATGCACACCTTTGATCCTAGCACTTGGGAGGCAGAGGCAGGCAAGTCTCTGTGAGTTTGTGTTCAAGTTGAGGGAGTTCCAGGACTACAAAGAGAAACCCTGTCTCAAAAAAACAAATAATTTGTCTTTTAATTTTTTTTCTATAGGCAAGTGTCAATTGAAGAGGGAGAGAGGAAAGCCAAAGAGTTGAACGTTATGTTTATTGAAACCAGTGCAAAAGCAGGATACAATGTGAAACAGGTAAGTTTTCTCTGAGTATGAATGTTTGCTCCTAAATCAAGAAAGTGTGAAATAATTGTGATTATGCTAATCTTTAAGGTTTTAGTTCACTTAGCAACAGCAACTAGAATTCAGAAAGTAATAAAAAAAATAACTTGCATAATTTTTGTAAAATGAGAAAATACCAAACTGTTGGAATATTTCTGAATATAAAGTTTTGAACTTCCCATAGTCTCACTACATCCCTGTTGTCTTAAATATAGACTTTCCTTATTTAAGAATTTGAAAACTAGTATTTACTTGCTATAAAAGTACATTCTGATTACTTTATTCTTTATAAATTGCTGGTATTTATATTTTACAAAAGGAAACTGGGTAGTGGTGGTGCATGCCTTTAATCCCAGCACTCTGGAGGCAGAGGCATAACAATGTGCCACTGGTGACATCCCCAAAGCATGGGGTTCAGGGGAACTGAGGGGTTCTCTATCCCTGCAACTCTCAGTGGGAGCTGAGATTGTGCAAGTCTAGGTAACACAGCTGATGCTAGTTCATGTATGCAAAGGCCATACCACGCCAAGAAGACAGCATTTCACAGCACTCCTCCCATTCTCCAGCACTCATAATCCTTCAGTTCCTTTTCTGAGATGTTCACCAGGTCTTCAGGCTGGAGGTGTGTTAGTGAGCACTCACACAATTATTCGCAGCAGTTTGACCAGTTATTAGTCTCTGTATTATCAGCCATTGCAGAAAAGATTTTGTGACTAAAACTCAGAGCAGCATAAATAACGTATGGATAGAAACCTAAATATAACTATTTAGGCTGGACATGGTGGCACACACCCTTAATCCCATGACCATCATGATGGTAGCAGCCAGGCAGGCATGGTGCCGGAGCAGAAGCTCAGAGTTTACTTATCTGATCCTTGAGCAGGAGGCAGAGACAGAAAGAAATAGCTAATTGGGAATGGCTGGACTTTTGAAACCTCACAGCCCACACCAAGGGATAAGGCCATAATCCTTAATTCTTTCCAAACAGTTCTGCCAACTGCAGACCAAGCATCCAAATATATGAGCCTATGGGCATTCTCATTCAAACCATCACACATAAAAACAACTAAATACGTAATAAAGTTTGCTGAGTCGATTCAGAGTTGCTTACACATTTGTTGTGTCTTCAAAAAACCAACTTTTTATTTTGTTGATTCTTTGGATTGTTTGTTGTTGGTCCCATTTCATTAATTTCTGCCCTGATCTTAATGATTTTTTTTCCTCTACTGATTTAGAGTTTGGCTTTCTTGTTCTTTCTCTGGAGCCTTAGGGGTGCATCATTAAGTTATTTGAGTCTCTCTGGTTTCTTAATGTAGGCACTTAGAGCTATAAACTTTCTTCTTAGAACTTCGTTTACTGTATCTCAAGGGTTTGGTGTGTTGTGTTTTCATTTGATTCTAGAAATGTTTTTTGTTTATTGTTTGAATTCTTCATTGTTCGGTTGTGTTGTTTGATCTCCATGACTTTGTGTGTATTCTATGGTTTCTATTGCTCTTTTCTTCAAGCTCGGGTATTCTGTCCCCTCCTTGATCCGTTCTATTACTGAGACTTTCCGCAAAGCTTTTTATTTGACTTTTACTATATTTTTCTAACATTTCAGATTGATTTTTCTTCAATATTTCTTTCTGTTGAAACCCTCCTTTATATCACCCATCGCTTCATCTATTTTGTTTGGGTGTTTTCATGTTGAACGTATTCTTACACTGAGTTCACTGGGGTTTCATCTAATTTTACTAAATGCCATTATTATAGGGTTAATAATTTTTGGAGGAGTTCTATTGTCAGGATTTTTTAGTCTTAACCTCATTAGGGGTTTTACAAATAGTGTTATTTTGTTTCTTGGCTTTGTTTGTTTTCTATATTCTTTCAGTTAAACTCCCCTATTCCTATGGACTTGGATATGCTAGAATAGAGTATATAACTCACAAGCTCAGGGTGCCTGGTGTAAAAATTCTATTTTTTCCCTAAGTAGGAGTTTGACTTAGAAACTGTAGCTGTTTGATCACAGCGCTGTGCAGAAGTCTCACTCTCCAGTTCATGGTTTGTAGTTACTGGCGTCAGTAACTGTTGAGGATTAACAGGTAGTATGGCGTAGACTTTGATTTTAGTTAGTAAGATTGGGAGAGACAAAGGGTGAGTAATGATAAGGATTACATATTAGATCAATTTGGGGTTGGGGGTAAAAATTGAGATGGGCCAGGGCAGTAGTGGCTCATGCCTTTAATCCCAGCACCTGGGAGGCAGAGGCAAGCAGGTCTCTGTGAGTTCAAGGACAGCCAGAGCTGTTACACAGAGAAACCCTGTCTTGAAAAAGCAAAACAAACAAAAAAAATGAGGTGGGAATAAAATAGTTCCCTCACATCCCTACATGAACCTCTTCTGGTCCTACAGACCTGGTGCGTGGTCTCCCTTGTCCTATTACTGTGTCAGTATACATTGTTTCAGATCTATTCAGCATTTAACATTTTGGTGTATTAATGTTGGGTATGTATGTATTTATAAATTTTCTTGATGAATTTGACTTTTTTTTACTGTATAGTGTCTGTAATATGACAGTAATTATCCTCAAGGTCTTAATTTGCCTTCTTACTGCTGTCGTCTAAGGAGTAACCTAAGCTCTGTGCTCTACTTGCCGTCCTACCGTCATCTTGCTTTTCTTCTACAGCTTTTCCGACGCGTTGCTGCAGCTTTGCCTGGGATGGAAAGCACACAGGACAGAAGCAGAGAAGACAGTATCCTTTTTGTTTCTTACAGACAGTCTACTGTCTAGCTGAGCATGGTGGCTCACACCTTTAACCCCAGCACTTGGGAAGCAGAGGCAGGTAGGTCTCTGAGTTTGAGGCCAGCCTGGTCTGTACAGTGAATTCCAAGACAACCAGGTTTATATAGAGATACTCTTTCTCAAAAAAAAAAAAATTTTACTGTTACTACTACTCTTTGGAGCCACACTTGGGTGGTTTATTATTTACTTGTTGCTGGGACAAGCCACCTGACAAAAGTAGGAAGGATAATGGAGGGTTGTGGGGAAGATACAGCAGCAGAGTCTTTCAAGATTGGGAGGCAGTCAGGAAGCTGAGGGGAAAGCTGGTGTTCTGCTCTTTTTCCTCTTTATTTAGTTCAGGACCCCAGCCTGTGAAATGATACCATCCATGGCCAGTAGGATCTTTCTCCCTCAGACCTCGTTTATCTTCTGGATGTTAAGGATTTGGTCAAGTTGCCAATCAAGATTAACTGTCGCAGTTGGCTGTTACCTTGAGTGTACATATTGGTTTCTTAGGTGCACAGAAACTCAGAGGATTTCTTTTGCAAATTAGGCCTGGTTATCCAAATGGCCCTGGCTTCTTACTGTAATTCAGATTTTGTTGCTTGCTCACTTGCTCTTTTTTTCTGTCCTGTGGGGATGGGATGGAGTGGGTTTAGTGTTGTTTGGTTGGGGTTTGTTTGGTTGGGTTTTTTTGTTTGTTGGTTTTGTTTTTGCTTTTTGTCTTAAGACAGTCTTGATTTCAGGCCAGCCCTAAACATCTGACCCTTCACCTTTTGAGTATAAAGTTTTTGAGTGTTTTTTTTTAACAGTTTTTTAAATTTTTTGTGAGCTGTGCTTGCTGGGAATTGAAAGCAGGAAGAATGGTCAGTATTCTTAACCTCTGAGCCATTTTTCCAACCCCTTGAGTATAAAGTTTATAGGCATGCACTGGCTAAGTATATCTTTATGTAGTCCTGGGGGTTTTACCAGGGCTTCCTGCTCTCTCTCTCTCTCTCTCTTTTTTTTTAAAGATTGCTTGCCAGAAGAGGTCTACAGATTCTCCTGGAGCTGGAGTTACATATAGTTATGAGCCATCCATTGTGAGTGCTTAGAACTGAACTCAGAGTATCAAGCACCCCTAACTACTGGAACATATCTCCAGACTTTTTCACTTGCTTTTTATAAGCAAAAAACCTGAGCACCCCCAGTCTTGTGATGTTGTATTTTGAATCCCTTTGACTTTGGGTTTTTCCAGAGTTGGCATAGGAAATAACTCAGAGGGGAGCTGTGTTGTGGCCTCTTATTTTAGGTACAGGACATAACAAAATACGTCTAATCACCAGTTATTTCTAAGAGTTTTGATTAGATGTTTTTACATGAAGACAAGTTTATTAAGCTGAAGACTTCATGACACTGTATTCAGTGATTTTCATTTCTAAATGCTTACTATTTTTTAAGTCTCTATTACTTTTAGTAATTAATAAATTCTACCAAGTTGGAATAACATATTTTCCCCTTAATTTGAATTATTTTGTAGGATATGGTCAGACACAATATAATAGTTTTCTCGTTCATATAGAATAATTTTCTTAGAGTAGATTCCCATGAATAAGGCTTATGTTTCATTGAGTCTTGTTATATATAAGAGATGCATATATCTAGAAAATAATGATTGACTAGGTTTTGAAGTCAAATAGATGTATGAGGGGCTTGCCAGGGATGTCAGTGTTCAGCAGAGTTAGAATTGTACTTTCCTTGTATATGACTCCTTAACTTTTGCTTTAGTGATTGACATTAAACTGGAAAAGCCTCAGGAGCAACCAGTTAGTGAAGGAGGCTGTTCCTGCTAATCTTCCCCTGGCATCTTCAACCCTTCTGCGGAAGCTCACTGCTTTGGCCCCCATATTCTTTCATTGACTACGGTGTGAATATTGGCTTGAACCTTTTCCCTTCAGTAATAACGTTGCAATTCATCATTGCTGCCTGTTTCATGGAGATGATCTATTATTAGCTTCACAAGCACAAAAAAAAGTCAGTGTCTTCATTATTTATATTTTTTAAAAGCCAAACAATTCAGCATATTCGTGATAACTCTGAGGATTAGATACATTTTCTTAACATTTTTTCCCTTTTTAATGTTATGACAATGTGCTTTAAAATGATGAGACTCAGCAGCGTGAGTGCGGCTTGTGAAGAAGCAGTGTGTTCACAGCAGAATTTGCCTTCCTTCTCCCACCCCCTGTTCATACCCTCCCCAAACAAACAAGAGAGGTGGCAAACAACAGTCCAGCCAAGCCCTTTGGAATTATCCTTAGTTTTACAGATACCGTTAGCTCCAGGCCATGAGCCACAATGTACAAAATTATTCTTGAGCACTGATATAAAGTACTTAGACCTTCTTTGAGGTCACAACTCAGCTATTACTATCACGATGAGCAGTGCTTAAATGAGGGAAGAGTTCTGTTGTGTCTTCAGAATGAGTTCTAATGAATTTACTGAGTGTTTACAGGTAAAGGAGCATAAAACATTTATGACCAGAGCAGGTGATCCTTTCACATAAACTTTACTAGACTCTGGGAGAGAAAAGTAGCCAAATACTTCAGAACTGTTTTTCAATATTTATTTCATCATGGAGAATTTACAAAAGTTCAAACAGTTCTCCCCAAATTTTTGAATTGTCAAAATATTGTCTTAAAAAATCAACACCTTTTAAAGCAATAACAGCTCTAAAGACCCAACATTTTAAAAATACTTAAAAAAGCATAAATTTACATTATAGTGACTTGTTTTCAGTCTCTCCTTTCCCTCTCACTGCATGCTTTCTCTGGTCTGCCTCTAGAGGCTTGCAGGAGGACCACTTCCATAATCATCAAATGTGACCTCAAACATCCAGAGAGGGGTATTTGCTATTCTTTAAAAGTTCTTTTGTTGGTAAACTCTTAAAGCACTTGGGTTTCTTTTCATAAAAATGCTATGAAGACAAGGCATTGTAAAAACCAGTTTCCTTTAAGAACCAACAGAAAAATATAAATTGAAAACTTGAGGAAAATTGCTGTATCTAGTAGAAAGTTTAACAACAAAAGAACCCTCACAGAATAGCAAATACCCCTCTCTGGACGTTTGAGGTCACATTTGATTATGGAAGTGGTCCTCCTGCAAGCCTCTAGAGGCAGACCAGAGAAAGCATGCAGTGAGAGGGAAAGGAGAGACTGAAAACAAAAGCCACTGTAATGCAAATCGATGCCTTATTTTTTAGGATTTTTAAAATGTTGGGTCTTTAGAGCTGTTTTTGCTTTTTATTAGATCTATATAAATAAGTTAACTAGCAGTTTAGTTTTGTATTTAAGCTACAATTAATCTTTTTTTCTTTGGTGATATTTATTTCTTTGCCTTTTTTTAAACTTTGAATTTGTAGGTGTTTTGTTGAGTATTTAGAGCTTCATCACCATGGCCAATATGCATTTCCCTTGAAACATTGCAAACAAATAATACTAGGAGTGCACCCTTTTAATCTTTACTAGTTATTGTGAGATTGCTGTGTAAGTTAATAAACACATTTGTAAATACATTGTTTGCAGGGAAAACATTTTGAGTTCTAGCTCAAAAGAAGCCTACTGAGTTTATATTGTAAGCATTACTTAACACAGTATAAAGATGAAAGACAACAAAAATAACTTCATACTTCCTCACCTCCTCATTGCAACAAAATCCTTAACTTGGAAAACCTGACTCCTTCTCTTCCTTTCCTCCTCTTCCTCTCAATTACTGCCACCTTGTAGTACTTGGAGAGCACTTGGATTATGGATCTGAATAGAGAAATACCTTGAGATAATCATTAGCCCACATACCCTGTAACGTATATTCAAATATGGGATGGAGTTGTAAAGTGCTTTTATAATACATGTTATTGTTAAAAGCAAGGATTGACTCTTCTGTTTTATTTTGACATGGCATGTCCTGAAATAAATATCAGTTCAATATGACAGATGGTTCACATTCTTTATTTGAAGGAACTGTGATTCCTGAAAAGGAGGGTGCTGGCTTCTTGAACCTCCATATTCTCCTAGGAGTTGCTAGGGTGAGTGCACTAACCTCCCCTTCTGCAGCCCCACGATGGAAGACAATCAGCCGTGATAGGGAGTCAAGCAGAAACTCAGTTTATTACTGTGAACATCAGCTTATATAGCTTAAGTGACATCGTATGATGTGGGGTCCTCTGGCTGGAGGGACATCTACCTAATTTTTGCTCTGTCGTCCTCACTCAAACTCGAGCCAGATGTTTTTTTCTGTCCTTTAGGCCTCGAGGCCCAGAGGTAATTTTGGCCCAACAGGGCACGATTGTCTTCATACACTGTTGCATTTGATTCTTTTTTTTTTTTAATTTATTTATTATGTATACAATATTCTGTCTGTATGCCTGAAGGCCAGAAGAGGGCGCCAGACCTCTTTACAGATGGTTGTGAGCCACCATGTGGTTGCTGGGAATTGAACTCAGGACCTTTGGAAGAGCAGGCAATGCTCTTAACCACTGAGCCATCTCTCCAGCCCCCAGATTCTTTTTGTTATCTTTGAAAGTAACCAGTGTGCTGTTTTTTCATATTACTGTTTTTCATTTGGCTTGGGATTCTTGAGCTGAAGCAGTAAAGTGTGTTCATCCTCTAGATTTTTTTTTTAAATGCAATTTTGCTGCTAAATATATAAATAAGACACAAAAGAAAACAGTTATTGACTTGGTTTCCCATTCCTGCCAGTGTGCTGAAGACTCGTGCTTCTTCCCTCCTAGAGCTACAAAAATGCACTTGAAGTAAAATAAGTGTGTAGGTGAAGAGCAAGACCAGATGGGTTGGTTGGAAACAGGGAGTTGGAAATCTTTTCAAAAGTGTAAAAGAGGGGTTGCAATTTGAGAGACAGCCCTTACTGATGGACCATATATCAAACAAGGTCTGATACAGTTACAACTGAGCAAAAATATGATGTCAGATGATAGCAGAAAACATCTCTTGTCTGGTAATGTTAGTATAATCTGTTGTGTTTTCAGTCACATAAAAGTACATACAATTATGTATAATTCGTGATGGTAGTAATAAATGCCTATATTGCTATTTAACTGTTATTTTTAAGTGTAGTTCTGCTTATCAAAAAAGATTACAAAATATTACACCAGCCAGACCCTTATACATATGTGGTTACTATGTCCATAATACTCTTTTGTGTTTAAGCTTGTGGTGTTCTGTTACCAGCAAGGAGAATACTGTATCACACACAGACTTTATATAGCCTTGCTTTGTGTCATGTCATTTATCCTTTATAATGTTGACATGGTGAGGACTGACTTTTTATTTTTAAGGTAGTTTTAGCTGACAAGATGCAGTACTTAGAGCCTGGGGCAGTAGGGTTGGGAGTTCAAGTCTGGCAGGGTTACAAAGCAAAACTTTTGTCTTAGGTTGGGGGCAGGGGTGGCACATAACCTTGCAAGCAAGGCTTCTAACTGCATCTAGCCGGTAGTTTGTTTTGTTTGGGACAGGGTTTCTCAAAGCTTTGGAGCTTTTCCTGGAACTTGCTCTCTAGACCAACCTGGCCTTGAACTCAAAGAGATTCTCTGGTCTCTGCTTCCCAAGTGCTGGGATTAAAGGCGTGCGCCACCACTGCCCTGCCCACTGCTTAAACTTTAATTTAAACTTTAGCCAGGTATGGTGGCACATGCCTTTAACCTCAGCATTCAGGAGGCAGAAGCAAGTTGATCCTGAGTTGAAGGGACAGCCTGGTCTACAGAGTTCAGCACAGCTAGAGTCACAGAGAAACCCTGTCTCAAAGGGCTAAAAATAAATAAGCTTTACTGGAACTCAGGAATACTTTGAAACCATTAAGATACAATTGAACACTTAAAATAGTTCTTTTTTGTTTTTCAAGACAGGGTTTCCCAGTAGCTATGAAACCAGTCCTGGAACTCACTCTGTAGACCAGGCTGGCCTTTAACTCACAGAGAATCTGCCTGCCTCTGCCTCCCAATTCTACCACTGCCTGGATGACAACACTAAAACACTTCTTAGGACCTCAAAGTCTGAAGTATTTACTCTCTGGCCATTTATAGAACAAAGGAAATCCCTGTCTTTGGCCAGCCACATCTAACTCTCCTGTCCCGTTAACAAAAATATAGAAGCCACAGGCCAGAGAACTTAGTGCTGCTGTCTTCAAAGCTAGTATTAGTGCACTACAGTTGCCGTGAGAAAGAGGAGTGGATGAACACAGGTAAGGAACTGCAATGAAAGGTCCTGTGGTTTATGGAACTCTTCAGGGCAAGAGTTGCCCCCTCTTCTCAACCTGATAGATGGTTGTAGTTGGATTTTTCTTTGGGCCACCAGCTCCCAAATAACAACACAAAGACTTATGAAAGCTTGGCCGTGGCTTAGGCTTGTCCCACTAGCTTTAACAACTTAAATTAACCTAGTTCTGTCTCATACCACCCATCCTGCTTCTTCCATGTCTCCTCTTAGTCATGACAACTCTGCCTTTTTTCCAGAGTTCTCTCTCTGCCCTGAAGGCCCACCTATACTAACTGCCTAACTTTTAGCCATTCAGGTTTTTATTACAACGGTCACAACAATACACTTTGATACAGTGTACAGATATCCCACAACATAGAATCATTCTCAATTCTGGAATCTAGCATCCAGCCCTGGCTGCCCTGTGTTTTCCTTTCTATGGCTTTAAATCAGTTCTTGCAACTATTTCTGCTATTTGTCAGCTTCCAGAAGCCTAATGCAGGTTCTATGTGTCTGTGGCCACCAGGTTTCTATGACAAGAATTAATTGGTTCTACTTAGGTGGGGAAGCTACTGTGGAAACAGTTCTAATGCTTGGTAACTAAGAAGATATCCCAGTCAGCAGAGTCCTTGTCACACAAGCATCAGGATCCAGCACTCAAGTAAAAAGCTGAGTGCCACAGCATGAACCTTTAATCTCAGCCATGGGAAGGCAGAGGCAAGGGGATCCCTGAGGATTACGGGCCAGTCAGTTTAGCCAAACCCATGAGAAATCTCAAAAATAAGGTGAAGATTGATAAAGACTCTCTGGCTGTTGACCTCTGACCTGGTGTGTACACACAAATATTCTAACATCAGAGGTCTCAGTGCCATCTCTGGATTATCCATTAACTCAGAGCATAGAACAGAAACCCTGGCATAGCCTCTCCTTTGAGTCTTCAGATAAGGCCAGCTTCCATCTGCCATGTTATGGGTATGGAAAGCAAGGTCTAGAAATGAGTTGTCCAAAATTGTTCAGCTCACATGCTGTTACCAATTCCATCTAACTTCATAATACATTTTATCAGACCCATTTTATCAGTGGGTCACAGAAATGTCCTGATGAAACCTCCCCTGGAGGAACAAAGCAAGCAGAGCCAGTTCTGGGACCAGTCACGTCTTTATTAGTATCTGCAGCAGGGCCAACGGAGCCCTTCTCATCTACAGGGAACTTTAGTGGATACTCTGCCCACTGGGGCCAGGGATTTTATTTAGCTTTTCTATTGGCAACTGGGACAGGGTAGTGGAAGAGTCTGGAACCAGGAACAAATGGAGAGATGGCTTGCCACCTACAAGGCAGGCACATGAGTTCCCCATGCTGGTGCCAAAGTGGGCCAGAGTAAAGGAAGAGAAAAAGCTGCAAATGGTAACAGTCACAGCAATAGAACTGAGCTCATGGGATCAGAAAGGCATTTCCTAATATGAAAACAACTTGGTGTATGGAGTAAGGATATGTGCTAGTACTAACAAAACAGGCAAGATATTCATGATAGTTGAAATCATAAAACTTTCCTCCATAAAGAGCTCTATCACCTTTATCAAGCAAGCTCCTTAGCCTGGAGGACACTACAGTCCAAATCCTGCCTCAATACCAAGCCAACTGTGTTGATTCTTTGGACGTAAGGATGTTCTCTACTTTTTCTTGCTGCCAGCAGCACCCAGCCTTGCTCCTTGCATGTGTCCTAGTCAGACTGATAACTGTAGCTTTGTTGTTTTTTCTTGTGATAGCCATCCCTCAGACACTTGTAGCTAAATGAAGTCATGTTTGCTGTATCTAGAAGAAATAGATCTGTTTGTGATTTATGGGGGTGTCTGGTAATAGAGGTGAGGATTTCGGCCAAGTCTGCCTGAGATGTTAGCTTTCTCAGAGAGGGAAGGAGGATAAGTGGTGGAGTGGGCCAGGCGTAGAGAGCTTAACAGAGAGGGAAAGGTCAGAATGAGGGTTTAAATGGGTAGTCCACGAAGAAAAGCATCTTTTGTGTTCTATGTTCAGGTCCGGAAGTCGGAGCCCCAGGGCTCAGAACCAGCAAGGCGACCACATGAGAGAACCAAGAGCAGCACCTGTGGCGGCCCCAGCAAGCATGCCCATGGCCAAAGGGGCGCCCGCGCTGTAGCAAGGATCCTCCCTCACTATCACGTGTGCCACACCAGGGCCTGTAAGAAGAGCCAAAGGGTTAGTTAGGTTCAACCCCTGTGTCCCTAATCCAACCCCACATTAAGGTATGGAACTGTAAACTCATTCTGCTCCCCAGTCAGAGGAGCTGAGACTTTGAGTGCACTCGCCACTGATGTTTAATGACCCTGGGGCTGGGGGCTGTGCTCCAGGAAACCTCAGGATCCCTAGGCGCCTGGGGTTATATGCAGTATCTGGGGATGGACACTAGTAACCAAGACCTTGGGAATAGGAAGGAGGTTATTGCCATTCCTGCAATAGCCACCTGGGGTCGCCAGCAGCACAGGAATGTCATTGCTGAGAAGTCTGGCTGGGTGGGGCAGGCCCTGGGAGGCTGGGAGATGAGAGGGAATAGGGATCCAGAGTCCTGCTGGTGGGATTTGGAAGATACGTGTGCCCTAAGAGCCTAGTGAAGCTTAGTCTTCTCTGGTGGGTCATGGACAAGGTTTGGTGCAGGACTGTAATGAGCACTTACCTGCATAAGAAGGCCCATAGTAGCTGCGGACATATGTTGTCTCATGCGCGTTGGGGGGCACCACCTCATAGTAGTCTTGATACGGGCTGTAGACGCGTACCTGGGAAGTCCAGTCAGGTCAAATGCCCAGGAACTTCCTGGTCTGGGTTTGGTCCTGTAGCCACCCTCCTCCCCAGGCACCAGGAAGCTAAAGGAAAAGGTACTACCTCCCCCATAGAATCCATGACCCTTCTCTAAACTCAGCCTTTACATCTCGCTCCCAGTGACGCCTTTTCACGTACTCTGGCTTCCTACATGGCTCAAATTTTCCATGGCTCCCAAATCTCCTTTATAGGTCCAACAACTCTACAGTTCCTCTCACTTGGAGAAGCCTGATTACTCTCCTAGTCACAGGAAGAGAACTATGCCCAAGCCGTAGGCAAGAATTAAAGGAGGACTGGGGCAAAGGAAAGGAAGAGTAGGGAGAAGAAGGAATTGAAGTAACATCCAGTTTCTACTACAGAGTGGGTCCCAAGGGAGATGTCCTTAGAGACAGCCAGTGCTGTCTACATAGTACCCAGCGCTGTGGGCTGAGGCACAGAGAAGCTGGGAGTGCTGCCTGCCCCTTCAGGTTTCTACCAACCTTCCAGAGCCTAGCTCAAAAGTCACCCTCTCCAGGAAGCCCTCCTGGTCTCGGAAGTACTTCTTCCTGGGCTCTCTGTGTCATGATAGTTCCCTCCTTATCCTTTGTCTTCGCCTTTCCAGCCTGCTCCTCAGATGTGTACCACTTCAGGACAAAGCCCTCAGCTTATATCACCAGCAGGGAATAGTGCCTGACAGGAGTCAGTAAATATATTCATGATTAGCAGTAACTGCCAAGCCTGACCTATGGGGTAGCAGACCTGAAGGGGATCACGGCCGCCTTGTCTCCTGGGACCTTCCCTTTTAGCCCCCTTGTGTCGCTCACACAAGAAGGCTTTACACCAGGATGGCAACTCTCTTTAGAAGTTCCAGCCTGTGGTGGTGGTGGTGGTGCACGCCTTTAATCCCAGCACACGGGAGGCAGAAACAGGTGAGTTTGAGGCCAGAGGATAGCCAAGGCTACCCAAAAAAACCCTGTCTCAAAAAACAAAAACAGAAGAAAAGGTTTGTATGTGTCCAACTTTACTAACACATATGGACTGTGCTATTCCCCACCTCACAGCCCTGTTCTTGGTGGAAATGCCCTTGTCTAAATGCCAGCACCGTGCACTCGAGCCAAGAAGTCATGTGGGCACCTTGATTAAGGGGTTCCTTCTCCTTTTTACCCTTTTGTGTGTGGGGATGCATGTGTGCCTGTAGTCAAAGGTTGATGCAAGATGCCTTTCTTACTTACTTTCCACTTTATTGTTGAGATAGGAACTTGGAACTTGCTGGTTAACCCGAACCGAACTGCCAGGCCAGCATTCTCCTATCTCAACCTCCCTGGCACTGAGATTGTACATAGCATTGCTGTTGCTGTTTCCACATGGGTGCTGGGATCTAACTCAGGTTCTCATGCTTTCATGGCAACAACTTTCCTGACGGAGGCGTCACTCCATTTTTGAAACAGGATTTTGAATGCAACCTAGTTTGGCCTTGAACTCACTGTATAGATGAGGGTGACAATGACCTTCTGAACTTCCTACCTCTACTTCCCGGGTACTGGAGTTACAGGAAGACACCACTAAGCCTGGCTATAGAACCTTTGCCCTTTGGGAAGAGTGGGTGTTTGATACACAGCCCAAGCTACCTTTGAACTCACAATATTCCTGCTTTGGTTCCTGGGTATTGGGATTATAGGCATATACCACCAAACACAGAATTTTCTCTCCCGGGATGTTGCATACTAGCCTTTCACACCAGGTCTCAGAGTTTTACCTTCTCAATAGCTCTTCTGACAACCTGCGGGCCAATGCCGGGAGAGTAAGCCATTGGCTTTAACAACCTGGACACTAGAGTGATCTTGGTGGGGAGGGGTGTTTTTCAAAGGAATTGTTGGGGAGAAAAGTCAGACTCCAGAAGACTGAAAGATTCTTAAAGTGGACGGACGGGCAATCAACATTATTACATGTGCCTGCCCTGAAGCTTCAGTAAGCTGGCCTCTATAAGGATCCAGAGTGGGTGGAAAATACAACCTCATGCCTCTCCAGGGCCCCTGTCCCTACCCTCCAGCTCTGGGATGCCCAAAAGAAAACAGCACCTGGCAACAGGCAGGTCACCCCAGAAACAACCTCTGTGGGCAGAGACGGTGCTGCCCAACCAGTGAGTGACATGTAAACAACCTCCTGGCCTCATCTAAAACTGTTGTGTTCTTAGTTTTGTGGTCTTTCAGTCCAGTTTTTAGGCCTTGTACTTGCGGTTCCGGGCCTCTCTGGTAAACTGAGCAACATTGATGAAGCTAAGTAACCTCTTGGAGCATGTTTCTCATTATCCTGGGAAACTCCAGAAAAACTACATCTATTGGTCAGGTACTTCAGGGCTCAGTTCCGCATGCCACAATCACCAGAAGCCTCACCCAATCCCCAGAGCTGGGGACCAACCCAGAGCCTCACACATGCTAAGCATGTACTCCACCACTGAGACACAAACCTGACTCTAGGAGTATATATAGTTCAGTGTTACAAACAGTGTTTACACTGGATGGAGGTGGCGCACACCTTTAATTCCAGCACTTGGGAGGCAGAGACAGGTGGATCTCTGTGAGTTCGAGACCAGCCTGGTCTAAAGAACAAGTTCCCGGACAGGCTCCAAAGCTACTGTCTTGAAAAACAAAAAACAAAAAAGCAGTATTTACCTAACGTGTTAGGCTCCAAGTTCAATTCCTGGCACCACGAAATATTTATATGCATTTATATTTATATTATAGTTCCTAGGCCCCACCCCAGACTTAGGAGGCACATACAGGAAACCAACATTTGTTGCTGTCATGTAAGTCCCTAAGCAATTCTAAAACACAGCATCAGTGAGCAAGAAAAGAGTGCAGCTGACCATATACTTCATGTCACATAGCACTAGACCAAGTGAAAAGAGTACAGCTGACCATATACTTCCACAAGCTCCCATGTCACATAGCACTAGACCAGGTGCTCTGCTAAGCCCTGGGGACGGAAAGAGTTGAGGCCCAGAACCTGTGAGCTGGTCTTCATTGCCGGCCTGACTGAACTCAGGAGACACACCTCTGGGCGTGTCTGTGCTGTTTCCAGAGACCTAACTAAGGACGAGAGGGGACCCCCCCCCCCATTAAAGATGGGTTTGCGTTTCAGGCTAAACAGAAGGGAAATGAAAGAGCTGGACACTAGTATTTATTTCCCTTTCTCTGGCTGAATGTGAGCAAGCAGCCTCATTCACAGGTGAAGGAGTGTAATCTCAAACTATGAACCAGCATAAATCCCTCATTGCTTAAATTGCTTCTTGGGAGGTGTTTGGTCATGATAAGAAAAGTAAATATGGGCTGGAGAGATGACTCAGCAGTTAAGAGCAATGGCTGCTCTTCCAGAGGTCCTGAGTTCAACTCCCAGCAACCACATGGTGGCTCACAACCATCTGTAATGAGATCTGGTGCCCTCTTCTGGCCTGCAGGCAGACGTGCAGGTAGAACACTGCATACATAATAAAATCTTAGAGAGAGGAGGGGAGGGAAGAGGAGCAGGAGGAAGAAAACTACTACATCCTGATTCCAAGAAACCTCCAGGCCAAGAACAGATCCACTCCCTTCGTAAGACTGTTCCCATCACTGACCACTGAGTAAGCACATGCTGTACACCCAGCCCTGTGCTGGGTTTCACTGGGCAGAACCATTTAGTCCTTTTCTTAGAGGAAGTTCCCGTTTCAGAGGGTCGAAACAAACAGGAATAAAGTGACTCTGAGGCCAGGTAAAATGAAGCCAGTGCTAAGAACCAGTGACAGTGGACTATGCCCTGAGTGCCTGAAGCTCTGGGAAGGTGGCAGCCTTTGAGGCAGTTCTTTAATGATGAGAAGAAGCTAAGGGTTTGGGCAACAGAGGACAGTGTGAGTATCAGTAGGAGGTGAGAATTACAGCAGCTGCAGCAGAGGGCAGAGCAAACACAGCGGAGAAGAAGTGTGGCGAGCAAAGCTGGGAGGATGCCTTAGGCCTTGAAAGGCAGCTGTGGTCCAGTGAGGAAAGGGGAGCCATTGATGTCCATGGACAGGAAAGGGATGAGACAGGTAACTTTGGAGGCTCATCCTGATGGCCAGAAAGGAGGCAGAATGACTGAGCTTGCACTTACCCAGATCCGCCTCTCAACCTTACAGGGGTTCCAGGAGAGGGTCGTACACCTGACCTTAGGACAAACCCGACGGCTCCTGGGTGGGACGGTGGCTCCAGCTGGGGCCTGCTCCAGCCACAGAAACCCAAGAAGGGAGAGGGAGGGAGATGTCAGATGCCCTTTACATCGTAAGAGACTAGGAGATGTTACCAGGCCCCTTGTGGGAGTCCTGAGCCAGCTGTTCATGTGCTGGGAGTGGGTCAGAGATGGAGTAAGGGGTATCAGTTACTCAGGAAAAAAGGAGCAATGGCCTCCTTCTAGCTCCCCCTCCCCCACCACCTGGTTTCAAGCACATGGGATCCCAGTCTCTTTACCCCACAGTTCTAGCTTCATCTGTGAGTATATCCTTTTGAGCCTTTTCCAAGAATAGGGGAGGGAGGCACATAACACAGGCTACTCCTGCATAGCCTCAGGGACAGAGAAGCCCACAGACACAGATGTGAACATACAGACAGACAGAAATACAAAAACAAACACAAGCACCAACCCTAAAAAAGCCAGGAAGCAAAGAGAGGGGACATGGAAGACGAGGTGAGGTGAGGGGGAGGTACAGCAGGCAGGTGGACAGGCAGAGGAGGAGCAGGACAGCATCATAGAATCACAAGATGCAGAGCGGTCAGCCTCATCTCCCTCCTGCTGTCTTCAGTATCACTGACTGGCCCTGCTTGGGGGGGGGGGGGGGGACTTTGGACCTCAGAGGGTGGTTAGCCAACCTGGCTCCTTCCCTCTGATGATTCTTGGTCTTCCTTCTAGCTTCTCACAACCACCTCCCACTTGAAAACCCAAGGCAGCCCCCAATGGCTGACCTCAGTGTCAGGAAAAGGCTATTCCTCCAACTAGACTTCCAAACCCTTCACAACCTGACCCTGATGGGCTCAGAGGTCGTCTCTGTAATGCCACTCCCTCCATGGTAAACCTTCCAACCAGGCCAGATTCCAGCCCTTAGATGCACGTTTGCAAACATGCACTCATGCACCTGTCTTCCCTACCAAGTCTCCAGTGACTTAAGATTGTGAGACTCTGAAAGAGCCATTTCCCCTTTCTAAACCTTGGTTTCCCTGTCTGTAAAGTGGGTTAATATACCAACTGCTGCCAACCCCAGTCCTTGTTGGAGGATGAAATGGCATAGCCCTGCCAGGGCTTCAGCAGGTGGATATACTCAAGAGGGTTTCCAACTATCTGTCTCCTCTGCTACTTCCCAGTGGACACCCTCCAGGTGAGAAAGCCCACGGGGAGCCTCGGGCAATCCTTCAAACTCTCACCAATCACTAAGCACTCTCACCTGCTTCTCCTAAATACCTGCATTCCTCAGTCTGTCAGCCAGCAAGACTTAACCCAGATCTGCAGCCTGTTGCAGGGAGACTGGCTCCAGCTAACTGGTCCCTGGGTATTTACTCTCCCCTCCTACTGTTCACTCCCTCCCTAGCAGCCTGCCTTTTTGTGATTGTTTTTGAGACAGAGTCTGGCTCTCTGGTCCAGGCTGACCCCAACTTTGGAGTTGTCTTGTCTCTGCCTCCAAAGTGCTGGATCACAAGCACACACTGTTCCACCAGTTCCGGGACGGCTTTTTGAAAATACAAATCTGGCACTGCAGCGAAGGCTAAGTTAGCAAAGAACCTGACTTTCACCCCTAGAATCCATGTAAAAAGCAGGCATGGTGGCATGTGATGGCAAACACAGGAGGATCCCTGGGGCTTGTTGACTAGCCAGCCTAAGTAAACTGGTGAACCCCAGGTCCCAGCAAGCCCTGTCACAAAATAAGGTGATGGCTGAGGGAGGCAGAGGCAGGTGAATCTATGTAGTTCAAGGCCAGCCTGGTCTACAGAGGGAGTCCCAGGACAGCTAGGGCTGTTACACAGAGAAACCCTGTCTCCAAAAATGAAAAACCAAGAAAATAAAGGGATGGCGTTGAGGAAGGTTGCCCTCTGGCCTCTACACACCTGTGCACACACCCACAAATACATGGGCACACCACACATATAAGTAAATTAGCAAAAAGACAGATGTGATCTGGTCAGCCCATTCTTTCCTTTTGCTTAAAGACTGTCAATGGTTTGCTGGTGCTCTTAGGAGACACCAGTATTCTTAGGACAAGGCATGGCTATTTATGCCTGTAATTCTAGCACTTGGAAAGCTGAGACGGAAGAATCACTACAAATTTGAGGTCAGTCTGGGCTGCATGAGTTCAAGGCCAGCCTGAGATTCAAAGTGATACTCTAAGTAAAAAAATAATAATAATAACCACCAATATTCTTAACACAAGGCACAGGCCTGAATCCCCAGCTGTCCTTCTCCTCCCCCTCACACCATTCTCTGGGCGTCAGCCAATCTGACAATTAACTCTTTCAGGCCTTTGCACATACTGGTCCCCTTGGAAAGCTGTTTCCTTCACCATAGCCCCACCTTTCACCCGATTTATATTTATCCTTCAAGTCTCATCTTCAAATGAATTCACATCTGGATCAGACCACCAAAAGGGTCACATACTGAATGCCTCTGCCAGAACGGTAGCTAATATCACAATGGAATCATTAATTAATTAGTTGTTTTATATCTGGCTCCTTCTAGACTGAGTGCAGGAAGGTAGAGCCTACATCCCTTGGTTTACTTCCAGTCCCTGACCCCTGGCATGGTGCCCAACACACCGTAAGATGCATATCTGTTGTAGATGAATGAGCCTCAACCTTAACCATCTGCAGAGAGGGAACACTAACTCCTCTCTCCTCACAGGACCGTTCTGAGAGGTATGATAACACATGCATCCCTCTTTTCTAGCTTCTATGCAACCCTCCAGTGAGTCCTCCTGGAGGCTTCTCTCCCTCCCTCCTGCTGACTCCTCCCTTCTCCACAGGGTACTCCAGAGGGCTGAGTCTGCAGGAATCTCTCTGTCCTAGACTGAACTGACAGGCAGAGACTGACCCATGATTCCATGGCATGTGGGATGGAGAGGAGAAGAGAGGGGCTCACCGGGGTGGAATTCGCCTCCAGCAGTGCTGTCTTCCATGCTCTGCAAAGCAAAACCCACCGAATCATGAGGAAAGATTT
Source organism: Microtus oregoni (assembly GCF_018167655.1). NCBI lineage: Eukaryota > Metazoa > Chordata > Mammalia > Rodentia > Cricetidae > Microtus > Microtus oregoni. The sequence continues at coordinate 32,795,748 of NW_024543086.1, forward strand.
GCAGGGTAGACATATGGGGCTCCCACCTTGTAGATGCTCACCCCCAACCCGGCCGGCCCCCACCTCTCCCAACTCTCAGGGAGACAAAAGCAATTGCTCTACTGCCCTGGTCACATGGATGGGCCCTGAGGTAAGCTAACAACTGTTATTGGTTGAGTTTGGTTTTTTGTTTGTTTTCTGTTGTTTTTGTTTTTATGAGACAGGGTTTCTCTCTGTATCTTTGACTGTCCTGGAACTCTCTCTGTAGACCATGCTGACCTCAAGTGCATAGATCTGCCTGCCTCTGCTTCCCGAGTGCTAGGATTACAGATGTGTACCACAACTACCTGGCGAGCTAATAACTCTTAGTCCAGCCTCTTCCCCTCATTTGTCCCAGTTGAGCTGGGGGGGCATCTTAGTGGCCTTCTGAGTCTTGCATGTCTGAGTGATGCTCTGCCTGCAGCCCATCTCCACATTCTGACTTGCACAGTTTCCCAAATCATGACCCAAGCCTCCAGAATGCCCAGTGAATACCGGACAATTGGGCCTTTGTTGATTGTCATGGCATCTGGCTGGGGTGGACAAGGCAGCTCTATGCTATCTGCCCAGATCTTGATTGTCCCCCAAACACACACCCATCTCTTTCCTTCTTCTCTAGGCAGAGGCCCTGCTGTTCAGACTGAGGGTGGGAAGAGAAAGAATGTAAGGGGATGGAGATGGCCCTGAGGATAGATGGCCCTGAGGATAGACGGCCCTGAGGATAGATGATCCTGAGGATAGATGGTCCTGAGGATAGGTGGTCCTGAGGATGGATGGTCCTGAGGATAGATGGCCCTGAGGATAGATGGCCCTGAGGATAGATGGCCCTGAGGATAGATGGCCCTGAGGATAGATGGCCCTGAGGATGGATGGTCCTGACGATAGATGGTCCTAAGGATGGATGGTCCTGAGGATGGATGGTCCTAAGGATGGATGGCCCTGAGGATAGATGGCCCTGAGGATGGATGGTCCTGAGGATAGATGATCCTGAAGATAGATGGCCCTGAGGATAGATGGCCCTGAGGATAGATGGTCCTGAGGATGGATGGTCCTGAGGATGAATGGTCCTGAGGATGGATGATCCTGAGGATGAATGGTCCTGAGGATGGATGATCCTGAGGATGGATGGCCCTGAGGATAGATGGCCCTGAGGATGGATGGTCCTGAGGATAGATGGTCCTGAGGATGGATGACCCTGAGGATGGATGGTCCAGAGGATAGGTGGCCTTGCTTGCACACTGCCGGTTGCTTTCTGACGGTAGGACTAGTCCTAGCCCTCAGCTCAGAGTTCCATGGCATCTCTTCGAAGAGGCTCTTTTGAGATGCCACTGGGTATGCCTGCTCCTTTCAGTCAGCCCAGGTAAGGGATCACTTCACAGGCTGCCAAAAATCAGGTCAGGGGCCCAGCACTGGAAACAGGTGTGCCTGTGTTTCTGAGTTCTCTGTGTATGTGCCAATTACCAGGAGTTATATCTCTGTCCTCTGCTCAGCCCATATGATAAAACCTTGCTACCTGGCCTTAATCCCCTTTCAGGTCAAAGATCCCACTCCACACATCCTGTGAACCCACTCACATGGCATCATCCCGGGTCTCTGCACACAGGTGCAGGCGTGAACCCTCCCGTAGGTTGACTGTCAGCAGACCGTCTCGGCTCCTGCCCTCTGGGGGCTGCACATCTGGAAGACACATAGACATGAAGATTCCAGAAATAGGCCCTAGCTGTCCCTCCTCAGGAAACCACACCCAGTGATAGGGGCTCACTTCTTGAGGTCCTGTTTGCTGGTCATTGCTAACTTCTGATCCCACTTTTTTGCGACTCTGCTGCACCCTCCAGACACTTCCAACCTTTTCGCATCACTGGCTTCCTAGAGCGTCTCTCAGTTACTGTATTTTACTATGGCTTCAGTCTTGGTTAAAGCATTAGATTCACTGTGTAACTCTAGGTCAGTTACATCACTTCTCTGAGCTCCCTTAATTCATCTTCGTCCACTCTCTAGTACCTGCAGGTATTTTATCTGGACTAACCAGGTAGGAACTCAACCAAGGACCAGTTTCTTAACTCATAGCTAACTGACCTGCTGTTGGCAAAGGCCCAGAAGTAGTGTTTGTGGGAGCTCTCTGGAAGTAGGAACTCAACCAAGGACCAGTTTCTTAACTCATAGCTAACTGACCTGCTGTTGGCAAAGGCCCAGAAGTGGTGTTTGTGGGAGCTCTCTGGAAGCAACCAAAAACCTCCCAATTGTAGTCCTCAGATACAGGAAAACCATGACCATGGACAGAGTTCCACCAGAGAACTGTTTCTGCTCACCATGACACTCTTGGCCGACCTTTATGTCTCGGACATTGAAGTGGATAAGCACACGATCCTCCTCGTCCTGTGCCGTCTCATCATGGTAGTAACCCAGCGTGCCGTCCAACCACAGAGCAAACCAATTCCTCTTCCAACGGCGGAGGATGGAGCCTGCAGGATATTCCAGGCCCACTGGGGAAGCTGAACTCTGACCTTACTGGGGCAAGATTCCCAGATAGGCTTCCCAAATCCCCTCAGCTCTGCCCCCATCACCACCACTTCTAAAATGAGGACAAGGCCTCTCGTGTATTCTCATCCCTGCCAGCCACTGCCCCGACACACAGTAGAGGCTCAGCTGTGACAGGCTACTCACACCAACTTGTGAGAGCTTCCAAGAAAAGCCCGAGGCTCTTCAAGGGCAAAATCCTCTCCCTGCTGGAAGCCTCTGTTTTGCTTCTCATCTCTGGTTTGAGTTACAGTCATTTGTCTCTATCTCCTGCACCACATGGGGGATCTGCATCTCCCCATGGGTCCTAAAACCCAACAGGACTGGTGTCTGCCAAACCAAATGAACTAAAAATGGACAAGAAAAAGGACCATGGGGGCTCCTAGCCCAAAGATCTCCAAGACAGCTCTTCTTCAGTTTACAGCTTTGGTTGGATAATGGGGGAGGGGGTGACTTGGGGGGCTACTGTGACTCTAGACATTTTACAACGAAAATGGTAACAGGATGTACAAAACATTAGAGGGCTTCTTAGCCAGGTGTGGAGACTCACACCTATAGTTCCAGCACTTGATAACTGAAGGGAATTCAAGGCTAGTCTGGACTACTGAGTAAGACCCATCTCAGAGAAGATAAATAGAATTAGGCATGGTGATATATGCCTGTAATCCCAGCACTCAGGTAGTGGAGACAGGAGGTCAAGGGTATATTTGACCACATAGTGAGTTTGAGGCCAACTAGGGCTACACGAAACTTTGTATTCCCTCAATGCTTCACAACGCCCCCAAAAGAGGGCTTCTTAGAGCTAAGGCTCTGAAAACGAGGTGTGTCTAACTTTGTCTGGGCCTTGGTCTGTGTCCCACCTGGGTTGGGGTGCTATGGACACACAAGGCTTAGTTTGTACCCCAAGGAATACACAGCTTAGAGTCTAAGGCCAGTCTGGGCTGGGGAAGGGAGGTGGGAATAAGACAGGTGAGAACAGTTGTACTATCAGTCAGTGTGGGTACTGAGCAGGGAGGTGGGAACAGCGGTACTACCAGTGTGGGCGCTGATGCAGGGAGCCTCTAACCCAGCTTTAGTGATGCAGGGGCGGAGAGCGTTCCTCAAACGACAGCCAGGAATGGGAAGAGAAGACCAGAAGGTTTTGGTGTAGGGAGAAAGGTCTGCCATGATGTGTAGAGCAGTGTCTCTCCTTCCCACCGCGCCCCAGAATCAGGCACAAGGCAGACAAGGACTTAACCCAGTAACACTCACTCTGTCTCCACAGCCAGCCGCCCCTCACCAGGGCCATTTCTTCAAAAGGACTTTCCAGGGTGGAGTCGGGTGGGACCTGTCAGAAAAGCCAGGACACACAAACCTCACGATTCAGTGCAGCTCCTGAGAATGAAGCCCCCCAGCCCTACCCTCCCTAGAACCATGCAAGCTTGTCTTTGTCAACAAACATAGGCCAGGCACCTTCCGCCCACCCCACAAGGCTCTGCTCCTGTAGAGAATGGGCACACTGTCCCACTGGGGTCAGCGGGCAGCCACCCAATAGGACAGGGCGGGGGTGAGAGCCAGACCCTGCTAAGTCCCTGCTCTATGAAAGAGACAAGTAAGGATGGAGTGAGGAATTCTAAAAGCTCATAAAGTGTTAGAAAATGGGACCAGCACAAAGTGTCCGAGTTAGGGCAATGAATTTCCATGATAGAAGAGCCTCCTTCACACTGGAACCCCACAGGGGCTGTGCCATTGAGCACTTCTCTGCCTTCATCCAGCTTCCCAACCATCCCTGCCTTCATTCCTGTTTTAGAAACAGAGAAACTGGGGCTCGCAGAAGTCCAGCCTACATAGACCTCCTTGACTGGCAGTGGAGCCAGGATCCACACCCAGCCATTTCAGCTTCTCTTCAAGAGCTTTTAGAAGATGCAGTGCCAATAAGGTGTTGTGGCATAGCCTTTAATCCTAGCAACTGGGAGACAAAGGCAGGCAGAGCTCTGCGAATTATAAGCTAACTTGGTCTACATAATGAGTTCCATGCCAGCCAAAGTTACTCTGTCTCAAAAAGCCAAAACCAACCAAATAAAAAACCACCGCACTGTATGCAGGATCAGGCCTACTCAGAATCAATACTGTGTGGGGAGGGGTCATGCACGTTTAGTCTTTAAAGACAACCCCTGCCCTCGCGCACGCAGGTGATTCCAAAAGGGTTTGCCTGCCACTGCAAACCTCCCAAGACAGCCCTGTTAAGTGGAGACCTTTATTTTACAGGTGGTCGAATTGAAGTGGGAAGGGCAAGTGGCACACCCTTGTATGTGATGGAGCTTAGATTGGATGGAGTCCAGGTGCCTTTTAAAGAGGCGCCTCTGCCCTTCCCCCACCTGCGCAACTAGGGCTGGCACACCGAGAGTGGAAACCGTAGCCTCTTGTGTTTCTCCTCTAGCTGCGTAACTAGGGCTGGCACACCGAGAGTGGAAGCCTTAGCCTCTTGTGTTTCTCCTCTAGCTTATTCCCCTCTCCAAGGTCTGACACAGACCTTACAGTCAGGAGCACACTCCCTCTCAAGTTCCCCGGATGCACCCACCTCTGCACACCTGTTGCCGAAACTGCTGCCACAAAAGCCCGCTACTGAATGAAGCTGCTCCCCTAGCCAGTCGCACCTGCGCTTTGCGTACCCCGGAGAGCGTGCGGCTTTGCACTCCCCAGGCTGTGCCGGGGGCCCAGCTACCCTCAGGCCCCGCCCTCTAGTCCCCAACTCAGTCCCAGGGAGGGGGCGTGGCATGGAAAAATTCAGTGACCTAGACAAACTGGGATTTGTAGTCTGCAGTCCTCCGCAGAGCAGTACAGGCTAGAGTACCCAGCAGGGGTAAGAGGCTACACATATACTTTTATTTTCTTCTTTTCTGTTTTGAAACAAGGATCTGCCCGTATTTCCAGGCCTGCCCTTCAAATGGTCTGCCTGGGCAGCTGGGACTACAGGTGTGTACCACCACACCCAACTTAATTTTCTATTAACACATTTATTTGCTTACTTTTCATAAAATTTGTTTCCCCTTTTGGTACTAGAGATGTATTCCAGGACTTGCTAAGTACTGACCTACACTCTGTCCTTGACATAAAGTACTTTCTCTTAAGAATGTGTGGGTGGCCGGGCAGTGATGGCGCAGCCCTTAATCCAGCACTCAGGAGGTAGAGGCATGCAGATCTCTGAGTCTGAGGCCAGCCTGGTCTACAGAGTGAGTTCCAGGACAACCACAGATATACACAGACAAACCCTGTTGTCAGTAAAGCACTTGCAAACATGACACGGAACTGAGTTTAGATCCCCAGAACCACATTTTACAAGTTGGCATGGCAGTCCCAATGAGAAAGGGATGAGTGGATCCCCGGACTCACCAACCTTCCAGCCCCACCTGACCATGAATATTAAGCCACCTTGTCTCAAGAAAGGTGGGTGGCTGCCTCCACACACACATGTACACTCATTCACTCCACCTCCACATAAAAATATCATTAAAAAGAGGGGGAGAAATGTGTAGCTTGAAGCCTGGCCTGTAATCTTTAAGAGGAAGAGGCAGGAGGACCCTCAAAGGTCAAGACCAGTCTGATCTGAGAGAGAGTTCCTGGACTGCATAATGAGACCTTGTCTCAAAAACAAGAAATTTTAAATGAAAACGAAAAGAATGTTCAGCTTAAAGTCTCATTTTGAGAAGAGAGTTAGAGAGATAGAGATGAAGAGATATGCCCCAAATAGCTACAGCCAAGTATGAATGCTGCTGGACAAACTGCCTCCGTGATACTCAAGGGCAAGACATTAGTTCAGCAGAAGCTGGGCCTGGTTGTACAGATCTATAATCCCCAGATTCCTGGAAGGCTGAGGAGCAGGAGGATCACAAGTTCAAGGCCAGCCTGAGCTACGGAATGAGTTCAAGGCCAATCTGGGCAACTTAGACTCCACCTCAAAATTTAGAAAAGAAAGAGGAGGAGGAGAAGGCTGGAGATAAAGCTTGGTGGTAGACGGCTTGACTAGCATAGGTTGGACCTTAGGTTCCATCTCCAGTACTGAAGCAAAAACAAAAACAAGGCTAATTTCCATGGCACATGGTGGTCTGTACTCAGAGCTACTCTGGAGTCTCAGTCTAGAGGATGCCTCAAGCCCAGGAGAACCCAGGAATCCAAGGTCAGCCTGGGCTACATAGAAAGATTTCTAATAATAATTATTATAACAAAGAAAAGAAAGTTTTCTGGGCCATCAAGAAGTGGTGGTGCACGCCTTTAATCCCAGCACTCCGGAGACAGAAGCAGGCGGCTCTCTGTGAGTTCGAGGCCAGCCTGGTCTACAGAGTGAGCTCCAGGACAGCCAAGGCAACCCTGTCTTGAAAAACCAAAAAGAAATAAAAAAGATGGCTTAGCAGACAAAGGTGCCTGCACCAAGCCTGATTACCTGAGTTCTATCCCCAGACCCACAAAGTGGACGAGAGAACCAAATCTCACAAGTTCTCTCTGACCTCCACAAGTGCAGGGTTACACTGGTGCACACACGAGCATATGGAGAGAGAGAGAGAGAGAGAGAGAGAGATGGAGAGAGAGGAGAGAGAGGTATTTAATCAAATGTCAGAGAAGCCCACACCACAATCATCAGAGACATTTCCAAATCGATTATATTCAGCAGCTTTGTGCTTCCCAAACTGTATATGAAGCTCTAATTTCTCTCAGTGAGAGAACTGTGTTGTTCTAGAAAACAAACACCCTCCTGAAGCCCAAAGGACTGAACACCCTTGTCCCAGTTTAAACCCTTGGCCATGTGTCCCATGAAAGAATCCAACCCCTTTACAGACTGAAGAACACAATACCCTCTGGAAACAAAATCAACTGGAAATTATACTTAAATCAAACAAAGACTGTGTGTCATGGTCCACATTTGGGAGGCTGACTTAGTGGGATTGGGAATCCCAGACTAGCCTTGACTACATAGTAAACTACATGGTAAAGCTATCCCGGGCTACATATTAGATGTCTCACAACCACCTCACACACAACATCTGTGAACAAATTAAATATATATATATATATATATATATATATATATATATATATAAACATATATGTATTTAGCAGAAAGAAGTCAGGCTCTGTCCTGGTTGGTTTTTTGGAGGGTTCTTGGGCAGCAGGAGCCTGCCTTCTCAGTCTATCCCTGACTCCCAGTCTACTGGAAGAGACTGGAGGAAAAGGAATCAATGCAAGGGTGGCTTAGCCAGGAGAAAGCCTTCATAAAGGCTTCCCAGAGGAGGCTGGGGAGTCTTAAAGGCCAGTAGTATTTCCCCTGTGTGGACCTAAGAACCCTACATAAGTGCTGGTAGAAAATTCAGGGTCTTCAGTATGGGGAAATGTGGATTGGAAGGGACAAAGCTGCAGCGCTGCCAGGATATAACAAGGATTGGGTGGCAGCCTGAACGTTGTGGTATTGTGGTTACCTGGGTGAGATACTTTCAAGACAGGATGCTGTGTTCCAAGGTTCCAAGGTTCCAGGACACAGTGGTGTTGGATCAGGGGCTGGATTTGAGGAAGAGAAAGATTTTATCGCCTGGATCTGCCTCTCTAGGGTCACTACTTTGACTAGCTCAGTCCAAAATCCCCAGCTATGTGGAATTAGACAGGGAACGCCAGAGACCAGAGTTTCACCTGTTGGCCACCACCCGAACTCCCTTCTGTCCCAGAGAACTCCTCCTTACCGGAGTTGCAGGGCTCATAGTTTCTGTGGTCAGAGCAGCATTCCCAAGAAGGTTCCAACAGTAGGGCTCTGTTCTGCAGCCTCAGCGATAAGGAGATCAGGAAAGAGCTACCTGAAGGAAGAGGCAGGGAGGGCTACACTTGCCCTCAGGTCCAGTTCACTCCCCAGCTTTCCTGACTGGGATCTCCTCTGCCCCTCAGTTCCTGGGTAAGTCACCTGGTGATTCCAAGGTAGTGTTGACCTAGGTCTCCAAAATAGAATTGGGAGGAGAGTGGGAGGGAGACAACGGGGATGAGGGTCAGGGCGGACTTTCTGCCCTAGGGTAAGGTGTTCATTCTGAGGCCTAGAAGACTGTGCCCATCACCCCAGCCTTGACCGTATAGCCAGGCTCCTTAAGCCTCCCTTCTTGGCTCCCAGGTCTCGTTAATCTTGACCCGAGCCACCCCAGAGCTCCAGTCCTTCCGTGCAGTGTGATCCTCTTAGCCAGCGGCTTATCCCCCTCTTGGCAGTCCTAGGAACCACACCTTCCAAACCTCCCTGGTTTTCATCTCAGTGCCTTCAACTCATTCTCTAGTCTCTTGATACTCCCAACCTACCTAGTCTCTTGATACTCCCAACCTACCCAATTCTAACTTTTCTGCTCCCTATAGCCGGGATGGAAAGAGGGAGGGAAAGAGAGGAATGGAAGAAAAAGGGGAGACAGGAGGTGGAGGGAAGGAGGAAAGAGTAGACAGAAACGGGGAGGAAGGGAGACAAAGAGCTATCCCTGGAAGCTTTGGCCGGTTAAATTGCTGAAACACTGTTATAATTGCTGATACTGTTTTTGATAATGAATTTAGTTCTCATTTAGACACTCCTTTTGAAGTTCGCTTTCCTGGACATAAAGGTTTGGGAGTAGGGTGATCTGATTCCCTATTAGCAGCTCCCTAGCTGCTCTGGCAGCCTTGAGAAAACAAAAACCTGAGTCAACAACCAGGAGGAGACCCCTTACGCCACTGCAAGCTGGTCTTGAAGTCTCCATAGTGGGCTTGAAAAAAGTGTGCAGGTTAACCGCTGATGATGCCAGGTCCTGAAAGGGGATTCAGCTCAGACTGCTTCCAGTGGTTTGGATTACAAAGCTTGATGAACCGGCTGCGACGGTCTGTGTCCGCGTACGCGAGAGGAAAACACGCCCCCTGGTGGCCGTATGGGGGAACTGCTGTGACTGCCCTCCATAGCAGTGACTGGTACTAAGGAGACCAGGTGATGATGGATCCAAACATGAGGACTCTGACTGTATAAGGGGGTCACGCAGGCTCATCTCTTCTCTGGTGTTGCCCATGAAGCCTGATGGAAATCTTCCCCCAGTTTCTTAGCTACTGTCAGTAGGACATGTCAGCTAACATAAGGGAAGAAACAGCCAGGCCATGACAGTGACAAGGCAGTCAGTTCTTTGGCAGCTGAAGAAGAGCAGCTGAACATTTCGAGAGTGGCCAGGGTAGGAAGAAGGGTGACAGAAACAAACTGAGACTGGGCAGGAGCAAAGGCTGTGACTGGCCCTGGAGTTCCAGAGAGCTGTGAAGTCTTCAGGGATAACGACTCCTGGTGAATAGGCCTGCCGCAAAGCTGAAATGCCAGCCACAGTCAGAGATTGAGGAATCCCAGCTTCCTAAGTCTTCACAAAATCTGTAAGACTTGCAGGGCTACATGTCTCCGTACCAGAGGCATTCAGGAAGACTGTGACACTACAGGGTGCCACCTGCTGCTGCCCCCACCTACCTACCTCCAGGCAAATTTTAGGGAAATACAGAGCTCCCAGACATCAACATTTGAGGGTATCTCCTTGTCTACCCTATGATTTCTATCTTGGTGAAACAAAAGGACCCTGTGAGTTGATTGGGGAAGAAACAAAAGAAGCCAAGAGAGTCAGGAGGGGAAAGAACGACCAAGCAAGCTTAAAGGAGTAAGTCACAAAACAATCCCACACCAGTGTGGAGTTATGATTAATAAAAGGGTTATTTATTTAAAGGGAAAAACTTACAGATCACTGTCCTAGACACGCCTTCTGCACGACCAGAAAAAGCATCTGGTAGCCGGAAGCAGAGTCCGAAGCAAGAGAGGGAGCGCAGGTCTACCGCTGCTTTTTCAAGTCAGGGAGACCATGCCTGAAGGAGCTCCCGCAGCACCTCCCCCTTTTATTTAAGTAAGAGAGTTCTAAACCTACTACAAAGTTATATACAATAAGAACAAATATCCTATTCTAACTAGCTTAAGTCTTTTTAAAAAAAAAAACATATTTATTTATTTATTATGTATACAATATTCTGTCTATATGTCTGCAGGCCAGAAGAGGGCACCAGACCTCATTACAGATGGTTGTGAGCTACCATGTGGTTGCTGGGAATTGAACTCAGGACCTTTGGAAGAGCAGGCAATGCCCTTAACCTCTGAGCCATCTCTCCAGCCCTTAAGTCTTGTATAATAAATAACTTGGCCAAGTCATGAGAGGAAAATAACTACATTTATCTAGTCTTCAACCCCATTGAAGATCTGAGAAGGGAAATAATGTTACCTGGGTAATTAGGAAGTGCAATCAAACAACTTCCAGAACATGCAACAAATCATAGAGACAACTGGCTATCTGGGAAACCACCCAAAGTCACGTTTACAGCATTGAAGCAACCAACTTTGGCTAAGGCCTAGAATAATTGGCAGATTATTTTTAAAGGCAAGAAATGTTTCAAAACCATCTTACCCTGTCTTGGCAAGATTTGACAGTTCTGCTTATCCATTTCCGGATACTATGTATTTTGTCAGTAGTTGAGGTGTGGGCAGTTGCTTGCCCAGATGCTGGTTTTGCCAAGAAGAAGACAAGCTCCAAGTGGAGTGTCTTTGGTGCTCAACATTCTCTCGGGAATAGATCGGTGTTGTCAGGAGCGAGTGTGTCTCACTTCAACAGAACTCTAAGTTATTTAAATGCCATTTTCTACAGCTCTTTGAAGAAGTTGAAGATTATTTATACAGAATATAATCTCTATGTATCTAAAAAACCCGATTAATCTAACTATAAATAAATATGACAAACATAGATGACTATTAATCTATAATTCTTAATACCTATCTAACTTAAAGACTAAGACAATAAACAACTGTGCAATAAATGAGGACAATTGTAGATGGAGCAGCAGGCTGCGTTCCTGCCACCCGGCTCCTGGCCGCCTGGCTAGCTTATGCCCCGAAATAATTACCTGGAAGCTGTATTCATTTAAACACTGCTTGGCTCATTAGTTTCAGCCTCTTATTGGCTAACTCTTACATCTTGATTAACCCATTTCTAATAATCTGTGTAGTACCACAAGGTGGTGGCTCACCGGGAAAGATTCTAGCCTATGTCCGTCTCAGATCGGAGAAGCATGGCATCTGCCTCACTTCCCTTCTTCTCAGCATTCTGTTCTGTCTACTCCACGGCTCCTACCTGGCGTCCCCAGAGCTGGCACAAAATGGTATGTCCTCCATTTTGAAATTGGAGAGAGGTGGAGCCAACATCCAGAGCAGCCCGCCGCTCTGCAGCTCAGAGGAGCAACTGGTTCAGAGTCAAGAGTGGCTTCACCATGTTGGACTGGGCGGGGCAAGCAGGCAGTACCTATTTTTGACCTAGGAATGTCACAGCTTAGATTCTTAAGTGCTTAGTGATTTAAAACTGCAAAGCAAAAATGCTCCTGGATAGTAAAAAATTACAGATTCACAATAGGACAGATTCTAAATGGATCACAATGTTGGATGAGTGTATGTAGGCTTGAGAGAGAGAAAAAAGAATATAGAAAATAAAGTTAATGTCTTTTTTAAAAAGGGGTAAAGTAAAGAGACAGAGTAAATAACGAAAAATAGGCCATGTAAAAATGGAAAATTCACAGAGGGTCTGGATTATGTATTTTATTGTGTTTTCCTTACAATTTTTGACTGTGAAGGAGCTAAATACAAAAAACATTTCATTTACTGGGCTGCTAAGCTGAACCTGCATATATGTTCTAAAGGTATCTTTTTTTTGAAGTTTTATAATTATAGTTATGTACAGAAAACTCAGCAGTACATTTAACCCAGTTTAGTGGCGAGTTCTTTGGCCTTTGCCTTTTCCAGCTTGGCAATTCGAGCCTCAGATTTAGGACCCAGGATGTTGCCTCCCCAGTGGCGGCGGATCTCATCATATCTGTCGTTGTAATTGGTCCTAATAGCTTCCACCAGCTTGGCCAGAGCACCCTTGTCTTCCGAGTTAACCTGTGTGAAGGCAACAATGGTGCACGTCTTCCTATGGACCAGCCGCCCCAGCCTGGCCGTTCCCTTGATGATGCAGTAGGGGACCCCCATCTTGCGACACAGAGCAGGCAGGAAGACCACCAGCTCAATGGGGTCTACGTCGTGGGCAATCACCACCAGCTGAGCCTTCTTGTTCTCTACCAAAGTGGTGACTGTATTGACGCCCGCTCACCACCTTCTTCACCTCCTGCTTCTTCATGACGGCGGGGGCCGGGGCCACCTTCTTCCCCTTAGCCTTCTTTACCTTGGGCATCTTGCCGGGCTGGAGGAGAGAGAAAGATCTAAAGGTATCTTGACTTCAGAATTTGGATCTAAGGACAGGTGGTCTCTTAGTCGGGACATCCCCTTTGCCGGCAGCTTTCTTCTCGGCACGGGCCAGCAGCCTCTGCTTCTTTTCCTGCTTGGTCTCTGGCCTGTACTTGTGGGCAAGTTTAAGCAACTGGGTAGCTGTTTGCCGGTCCAGGGCCTGGGTGAACTGGTTAATGGCAGGAGGAACTTTGAGCCGCTTATAGAGGATGACCCTCTGCTGCTGCAGCCTAATGTAGCGGGGCCATTTGATGAAGCTCGTGAGATCTCTCTTGGGCTGGATGTCCTGCCCAATGCCGAAGTTCTTAGGCCTCTTCTCAAAGGATTCACCACCTTCTTCACCTCCTGCTTCTTCATGACGGCGGGGGCCGGGGCCACCTTCTTCCCCTTAGCCTTCTTTACCTTGGGCATCTTGCCGGGCTGGAGGAGAGAGAAAGATCTAAAGGTATCTTGACTTCAGAATTTGGATCTAAGGATATCATGCTTTGGAAAAAGAGTTTCTTCTTTTGTTTTCACAGAGGATGAGACCCATGGATTGCTTCTATCCCAATATGGTATGATAGACAATGCCCTCCTGAAAGGTTGCTGTAAACACCCTCAAAAAATTACTTCACTCAACTGCCAACTGGGATGAACCTGGCCCACAGGTTATACCATGAAAGACCTGAATAACAGCACCCCCATTCAGCAGGAAGCAGTTTGGAGAGAAAAAACTGCACCCACGTTCCCAAATATTGCTTATGAATGTTCTTTTACATTTAAAGGGGAAGATGATATGAATAATTTACATTGCTATAAATTTTGCTTTATTGGTATAAAGTTAAGGTCAATTTTGTTATATGTATATGTATTTCTGATCTTGATTAAGGTATTGTGATTGTGTAGTTCATTTAAAAAATGTAATATATAATTAAGAAATATAGGTTGTTAATGGATAATCATCAATAATAATCAAGCTTGTAGTAATATTAATTAGATTTTCTAGATATATAGAGATATATTTCAGTTAGATAGGCATTCTTCATATCTTTCAAAGACTACAGAATATGGCATTTAAATGTTTTAATAACCTAGGGTTTTCATGACAATAAGACACATCTGCTCCTGGCAGCACCAGCTACTTCAAGAGGAAGATGGGCATCGAAGAGGATCCTTATGGAGTTTGATAGCCATTTGGGCAAGAAACTGCTCTTGCCTGGACTGATGCATAAACTGGACACAAAGAACCCACAGAGAGAGGACTGCTGAACTTGCCTAAAGGTGAGATGATCTTTCGGGGTTCCTGATTCATGAAAGAGTATGCGAGACATTCTGCAGGACACAAGAGATAGTGACTGAACTGCCTTTGAAATTTCCTGCTTCATGAAAATGTCTGCTGGATACTATGGGCCTGAAGGCCGAAGATGGATGCCCTAACGATACAGAGGAATTTTGGGTGACTGTCCAGGCAGCAAGATGTCTCTGTTATTTCTAGATTTTTGGAAGTTGCTTATTTCTTGTTTGCTTAGGTAATATTATATCCTTCTGGAGTCTTTGATGGAGTTGAAGAATGGTTAGTTATAGTTATAGTTTTCCTTAGTTATGATAAAAGATAAAATAGATATAAATATTGTAACTATAATTCTTGCTTGATAACTGTTTTGTTATATATAATTTTATGTTAAAGTGAAAGCCTTTCCTTTTTGTTTAAACAGAAAAAGGGGAAATGAAGGAGGAGGGTCATCTGTCTATGTGTTACTTTCGTTGGTTAATAAAGAAACTGCCTTGGCCCTTTGATAGGACAGAAAATTAGGTAGGCGGAGTAAACAGAACAAAATGCTGGGAAGAAGGAAAGTTAGGCAGACGCTATAGCTCTCCTCCCCAAGATGGACACAGGTTAAGATCCTTACTGGTAAGCCACCACCTCGTGGTGCTACACTCATTATTAGAAATGGGTTAATCAAGATGTGAGAGTAGGCAGTAAGAGACTAGAGCTAATGGGCCAAGCAGTGTTTAAAAGAATACAATTTGTGTGTTGTTATTTTGGGTAAAGCTAGCTGGTGGCTGGGAACTGGGCAGTGGGAAGTGGCCCACAGCTCCATCTACAGACAATGACCTCCAAATGTAAACAACATACAAGTATACACTGTAATATGGTAAGTATATATATCAATACATAAACAATATTAAGTATCTTAATCAGAGGTAGAAATGTATACTGCAATATGGTAAATATATATCAATACATAATTTTTTTTTTTGGTTTTTCGAGACAGGGTTTCTCTGTAGCTTTGGAGCCTGTCCTGGACCTCCCTTTGTAGACCAGGCTGGCCTCGAACTCACAGAGATCCGCCTGCCTCTGCCTCCCGAGTGCTGGGATTAAAGGCGTGCGCCACCACCGCCCGGCATAAAAAATGTTTTAAACAGAAGTAAAAGCATGCATGCATACAATATTCAATATAATTTAACTATGGGGCTGGAGAGATGGCTCAGCGGTTAAGAGCATTGCCTGCTCTTCCAAAAATCCTGAGTTCAATTCCCAGCAACCACATGGTGGCTCATAACCATCTGTAATGAGGTCTGGTGCCCTCTTCTGGCCTTCAGGCATACACACAGAAAGAATATTATATACATAATAAATAAATAAATATTTTTAAAAAAATTTAACTTTGTATCTATATACAAGAATCTATGCCAATGTAATTATCTATAAACAATAACTCACAAATACCATTCTATTATCCCATCATCTAATTTTCCCTCTTTTTTTTTTCAAAAAGATCCCTGAGCTTATAAAATTCCTCCCCCAACCATCAACCATATACTAATTATAATCAACCCCTAAATGATGTCCCTTAACCCGAGAACAAACTTTGCTAGGAGAGGGGACGTCATCCTCTAGAATTACTTCTAGCTGTCACAGGGGTGACATTCTTTCTAGGGGATCCTGTGAAAGTAAAATGATGGTTAAATTTCAAGATTAATGTCTGGTAAGATTGCAAATAGTCTCTGAGTATTGTTTTTAAGATTTATTTATTTATTATGTACACAGCATTCTGCCTCCATGTATGCCCACATGCCAGAAGAGGGCACCAGATCTCATTACAGATGGTTGTGAGCCACCATGTGGTTGCTGGGAATTGAACTCGGGATCTCTGGAAGAGCAGCCAGTGCTCTTAACCTCTGAGCTATCTCTCCAGCCCCCTCTCTGAGTATTTTGTGCAGGTCTGGCCAGAATGTTGTAAATGATGTGCACCATTTCAGCTAGCCATTTGGAACTGTCTTGTGCAGCTGGTACCCAAATCAGGTCTTGTAGTACCGCTATCAGTATCATGACGTCATATCAACCAGGTAGAGTTGTTGTTATGATACCCCATCTTCTTCCTGGAAGCTTCAAAGATTACTGCAGAAAAATTCATTGTTCATTGTGGAAATATTAAACATTAATTATATAGATATATACAGACATATATATTCAATGAAAAGTATGATAGATATGAAGAAAATCAAAGATGTTTTCTTTTTTTTTTGGCTCAATGTCCTTTATTTATGACTAAAATCTACTAATGAGTGAGTACATACCATATTCATCTTTTTGGGTCTGGGTTACCTCACCAAGGATAGTGTTTTCTATTTCCATCCATTTCAAAGATGTTTTCTAAATTCTTTTTTTTCCTTCTGTCCCGTATCATGGCTCTTGACATGAGACAGAAACTCTGGGTTTTTCTCTTAACAACAGGCTTGGAATTAGAGAGGGACTAAGCCAAAGTCCAACTCCAAAATCAGCTCTATACTTATGAATATAAATAAACAAAAATATACATAAACATTATTACTTACAGAACTTATTCGATTTTCTTGGTGATTCATATTGGGTAATAATTTTTTCCATCTGTCAGTATTCAAATATCCAGAGTCCCTTGAATTTTTTGAAGATGAGTGTTTTCCTGCAAAGACAAAAACAGAAGCCTGCCCCCATCCTATATGCTTTCCTTGCCACCTGTACGATTATCATCATTGTGGATGAGCTGTCATGTCTCCTTTCCAAGATGTTTTTCCTCTTTAAACCGAACCTTTATTAATTTTGATGGTATCCACATTTTTTCTTCTCCTATGGAAACAAGAGCAAAACCCCATCCCCAACACAGCACATCTCCTGACTTCCATTGAGAGGTCAGCACATCCTTGAAATAAGCTGGTTGATTTAGTTCAGCAGACTTTTCCATTATCCAATGTCTTTCTGCCACTGTTGTTCCTTTCTCATTAGCGTTAAGAAAATTCAAGGTTAATAAGGCATTATGTAATCTATTTCTAGGGGCATTTTCCACCCCTTTCTGTTTATTTAACATAACCTGTACAGTTTGATTTGATCTTTCTATGACTGCTTGACCTGTAGGAATGTATGGTGTACCTGTAATATGCTTAATATTATAATAAGCAAAAAACCGTTTAATTTTCCTAGAGGCATAGGCTGGACCATTATCTGTTTTTATTTGTGCATGTATACCCATGATGGCCATAACTTCTAATAAATGTGTGATTACTGAATCAGCTTTTTCTGAGCTTAAAGCAGTTGCCCATTGAAAGCCTGGATAAGTGTCAATAGTGTGGTGTACATATTTTAATTTTCCAAATTCTGCAAAGTGGAACACATTCATATGCCAGATCTCATTCCTTTGAGTACCCTTCGGGTTAGTCCCTGGCAGGTAGTGGTGTTTGGTTATAGAAAGAGCAAGTAGGGCACCTCTTTATTATATCCTTAGCTTGTTGCTATGTTATAGAAAACTCTTTCTTTAAACCTTTGCTATTGACATGATGTTTTTTATGAAATTCTGAGGCCTGCAAATGCTTCCAATTCATAATTGATCAATTTCTGTATTACCTTGTGCTAGAGGAGCTGGCAGACCCGTATGGGACTGTATGGGACCGGATGTGTGTTATGTACATCGGACAAAGCCTGTTCCTGATTATGTCTTCTACTAATTTTTTTTTTTTTTGGTTTTTCGAGACAGGGTTTCTCTGTGGCTTTGGAGCCTTTCCTGGAACTAGCTCTGTAGACCAGGCTGGTCTCGAACTCACAGAGATCCGCCTGCCTCTGCCTCCTGAGTGCTGGGATTAAAGGTGTGCTCCAACGTCGCCTGGCTCTGATTATGTCTTGTACCTGGATAAACAATGAAGTCAACTCTGTATCCTCTTGTATAAATTCAGCAATTTCAATATGTAAGATAACTCTTTCTGCATATTCTGAATCCGTAACTATATTAAGAGGTTCTTTAAAATCCCTTAGCACCATAAAAATGGCATATAATTCTGCCTTCTGGACAGAATCATAAGGGCTTTGTTCCACCTTACTCAATTCATCTGACTTGTAACCTGCTTTCCCTGGTTTATTAGCATCAGTATAAAATGTACAGGCTCCAGTTATTGGAGCATCATGTACAATTCGAGGAAGAATCCAAGAAGTTCTCTTTATAAGGTTAAGTCTACTCCTTTTAATAGTATAGGATAGTTGTTATTAATTTCTCCCCAAAATTTAGCACAAGCCCTTTGCCATGGTTTATTGTCTTCCCATAACTTTTTTATTTCATCAGTAGTGAAAGGCACTATAATTTCTTCTGGGTCTATGCCTGCTAGTTGATGAAGTCTCAGTTTACCTTTTATAATTAATTCAGAGACCTTTTCTACATAGGTTTTTAATTTTTACTTGGTTTGTGTGATAAAAAGATCCATTCTAAAATAATATCTTCCTTCTGCATTAAAATTCTTGTAGGAGAAATTCTAGAAGGCAATATGACTAGAATACAACTAAGATTTAGGTTCACCCTATCCACATGTGCCTCCTGTGATTTTTCCTCAACCATTGTCAGTTCCTTTTCTGCTTCAGCTGTTAATTCTCTAGGACTATTCAAATCTTTATCACCATCTAATGTTTTGTTTAAATGAATTATTAGATCAGGCATTATCCTAACAGCTGGGTAGACTGGAAATATCTCCTAACAATCATTGAAAGTCATTAAGAGTCCGTAATTGGTCTCTCCTAATTTGTGGCTTTTGTGTTCTAATTTTCTATAAACCTATTCTGTAACCTAGGTAGTTAACTGGATTTCCTCTTTGAATCTTTTCAGAAGCAATTTGTAATCCCCATTTAGGCAAAACTATCTTTACTTCCTCAAACATTCTTTCTAGAATATCTATGTTTGAATCAGATAGCAAAATGTCATCCATACAATGGTAAATTATAGACTTAGGGAATTGTCTACATATTATTTCCAATGGCTGACTTACTAAGTATTGACACAGGGTTGGGCTATTGATCATGCCCTGTTGGAGGACAGTCCACGGATATCTCCTAGCAGGCTGAAAGTTATTATAAGTAGGCACTGTGAAGGCAAATTTTTCTCTATCCTTTTCTTGTGAAGGTATAGGGAAGAAGCAATCCTTTAAATCAATAACTATAAGAGGCCATCATTTTGGTAACAGAGAAGGCAGAGGAATTCAAGACTGTAGAGGGCCCATAGGTTGAATTACCTTGTTGACCCCTTACATCTGTCACCATTCTCCATTTACCAGATTTTTTTTTACAACGAACACAGGAGAATTTCAAGGGCTAGTTGACTCCTCAATATGTCAAGCATCTAATTGTTCCTGTGCTAATCGTTCTAAAGCATTCAATTGATCTTCAGCTAGAGGCCATTGCTTAACCCATATTGGCTTCTCAGTTAGCCATTTTAAAGGTAGGACTGTTGGTACCTCTAAAGGTTTGTTAGTTGCTTTATGTTCTTACAGCCTGAATGGCTGGTGCTGGTGAACTTTGTGCATAGCACCTTATTACATCCTTCCCAGAATTATGAGTTCCTGGGACTGCAAGAATGTTAATCTGGGTATTCCATCACTGTAGCAGGTCACAGCCCCATAAATTTATTCCAACATCAGCTACATATGGCCTTAGCTTTCCTCTTTGACCTTCTGGCCCAATACAGTCAACCCATCGCATGCTTTGTTTAACTTGAGATATGGTTCCAATTCCTAGTAATCTAACATCTGCCTCTTGAAAAGGCCAATTTGGATGCCAAGATTCTGGAGTAATGATACTCACATCTGCTCCTGTGTCTATCAAGCCAGCAATCACAATTCCATTTACACACACTCTCAGCTTTGGTCTCTGATCATTCATAGAAGTTTGCCAAAATATACGCTTCTTATTTCCTAATTGAATTTCTGACTTATCCTCCAAATTTGCATCATTTAGAACCTTATGATCTTGTACAGAAGCTTCTAGAGTTTTCAATTTTCCTGGTGTGACATGTTCTCCACTGTTACTGGGAACGACTGGGCCACTTTTGGCTTGGGGGCCTGCGAGAGGCCCCTTGGGGAGTTTCCAGATGGGATTGGGTTGCCTTGTCTGTCTGTTGTTGGTCTGCATTCATTGGTCCAATGTCATCCTTAACCACATCTCCTACATATACCTGAAGGCCAAGGTTTCCTATTCTTCTCATTCCCAGATGAGGTATTATTCCTAGAAATTTCTTGTCTGCAATCCCTTTTCAGGTGTCCTAATTTACCACAATTAAACCATTTGGCAGATTGATGTCTCCTCATTGCTTTGGAAATCACTTCCCCTACCCAAGATTCATCCTCATAGTTACATATCTGAAAATTTATGGTATGCTGAATCCATTCACCCATAGGTGCTGATCTAGACTTTAAAGGCCCAATTATCTTTTTGCATTCTAAGTTTGAAATTTCAAAAGCCAGCAATTCAAGAACTATTCATATAGTCTGTCTGTCTGTTACCTTATCAAAACTCTGTGATAACTTCTGAATGTCAAATTCAACAGCCTGGACCCTCTCAGGTGAGTTCCTAGTATCCTTAGATATGGAGTCAATTTTGCCTATCATGGTATTAATCCTAACAATTAATGCCATATACTTCCATAATGATATAATATAAAGAAGAAAACTAAAACCTAATAACCAGGAAATTGAGGCACCTCCATAGGCATATAGGCCTCTAGTGATTTCTACCAAAGTGGCAGCAAAAGCTGCGGCTAGAGTCCCATTAAAAATGAAACCTGCCATTTTACCTGTTAACCAGCAGATGGCACTGTTTCCAAATCATGCCTGGAACTGCTGCAGGCATCATGACAAACCTGTTTTAAAATCTGCTCTGTTATTTATGGCTAGAAACCAAATATGAGTGAGTACATCCCATGTTCCTCTTTCTGGGTCTGGGATACCTCACTCAGGATAGTGTTTTCTATTTCCGTCCATTTGCATGCAAAATTCAAGAAGTCCTTGTTTTTTACTGCTGAGTAGTACTCTAATATGTATATATTCCATACTTTCTTCATCCATTCTTCCATTGAAGGGCATCTAGGTTGTTTCCAGGTTCTGGCTATTACAAACAATGCTGCTATGAACATAGTAGAGCATATACTTTTGTTGTATGTTAGGGCATCCCTTGGGTATATTCCCAAGAGTGGTATTGCTGGGTCCAGGGGTAGGTTGATCCCGAATTCACTCATATTTGGTTTCTAGCCATAAATAAAGGACATTGAGCCTATAATTCGTGATCCTAGAGAAGCTAAATAAGAAGGTGAACCCAAAGAAAAACATATAGGCATCCTCCTGAATATTAACCTTCATCAGGCTGTGAAAGGAGACAGAGACCCACATTGGAGCACCAGACTGAAATCCCAAGGTCCAAATCAGGAGCAGAAGGAGAGAGAGCACAAGCAAGGAACTCAGGACCGCGAGGGGTGCACCCACACACTGAGACAATGGGGATGTTCTATCGGGAACTCACAAAGGCCAGCTGGCCTGGGTCTGAAAAAGCATGGGATAAAACCAGACTCGCTGAACATAGCGGACAAAGAGGACTACTGAGAACTCAAGAACAATGGCAATGGGTTTTTGATCCTACTGCATGTACTAGCTTTGTGGGAGCCTAGGCAGTTTGGATGCTCACCTTACTAGACCTGGATGGAGGTGGGTGGTCCTTGGACTTCCCACAGGTCAGGGAACCCTGACTGCTCTTTGGGCTGATAAGGGAGGGGGATTTGATCGGGGGAGGGAAATGGGAGGTGGTGGCGGGGAGGAGGTCGAAATCTTTAATAAATAAATAAATAAAAATAAAAACAAAAAATTCCGCTCTGTTATTTGTTTAAAAAATGGGGGAAAATGAATCACTCAAGAGGTTAGATGTAGTACATAGAGACAGAAAACCCAGAGGCCAGGCACAGAGCACAAAAAGCCAGGGAGCTTCAGCGCTGGCCCTGCCTCTCCACTCAGATGCAGGGGAGAGGCCGATTGTGTTCCCAGCGCCCCTAGGCTGGGACTAAGGGTCACTCTGCAAACACTGCTGTGGCAGTGCTCCCACTCAGTTATGGCGGGGATTTCAAACAGCTGTCTATATGAGCCACTGGGACTTCAGGGATTTTTGCCCCAAGGGGTTTTCAGCGTTTGGCAACTGCTTGCGCTTGTGCTGTGAGCTCTGTGCCGCGCTACAAGGGGGATTTAAAAGCTGCTCAGAAAATATCAAAACAGGTGGGCAGAGACTGTCCGAGCCGTGGATCCCGGGAGATGTGGAGGTTTCTGCTGATTCCACACACAGACCAAAGCTGAGGGGGAGTGGGCTCCAGCCAAGTCGTGCAGCTGAGGGGGGGATATGGGGGAATTGCCCAAAAATTGGACGCCAGATAAAGGAATAATCACAAAACAATTCCACACCAGTGTAGAGTTATGATTAATAAAAGGGTTATTTATTTAAAGGGCTTACAGATCACTGTCCTAGACAACAGCCTTCTACATGACCAGGAAAAGTGTCTGGTAGCCAGCAGAGTCCGAAGCAAGAGAGGGAGCGCAGGACTACCGCTGCTTTTTCAAGTCAGGGAGACCATGCCCGAAGGAGCTCCGGCAGCACAAGCTGGCCTTAGAATCTGGGTCTGGGTCTTGCCAGTGCCTGGCCTCTCTCAGCTCTTCCTCCTCCTCTCCTAGATGGGCAACTAGGCATCTTCCACCAAGGTGGGAGGGAGGAGGTGGGATGGTACAAACATCTAAATTACACTCTCCATATTTAGCAACCAGAAGAAATGGGAAGGTCCTCTGCAGGAGTAGTCAGAACTCTTAACCACTGACATATCTCCCAGTTCCAATTCTGCTAATCTTTTAAAAGATTTTGTTGTTGTTTTGTTTGGTTTGGTTTGGTTTTTTGAGACAATTTCTCTGTGTAGCTTTGGCTGTCCTGAAACTTACTTTGTAGACCAGGCTGACCTCAAACTCACAAAGATCTACCTGCTTCTGCCTCCTGAGTGCTGGGATTAAAGATTAAAAGTGTTTACCATCCTCTCCCGACTTATGTATTTATTTACTATATGTGTACCATGTGCATACATGAACCCAAAGAAGACAGAAGAGGGCATCATATCCCCTGGAACTGGAGTTACAGGGAGTTGTAAACTGCCTTTTGTGTATTGGGAACTGGATCCATATTCTCTGCAAGAACAGTAACTGCTCTTAACTGTTGATCCATTTCTCCAGTTCTTTCTCTTCTCCTTTTTAAATATCAAGTTATTTGACTTTTGTTTAGCTACAAAAAAGCTTTTGTGGAAATTAAATATTATTTGTAGTGATGAGGTGAGCAGGCCTGTTTTAGAAGGAACAGCGGGCTGTGTTCCTGTTGCCCGGCTCCTGAACAACACACAAACTGTATTCATTTAAACACTGCTTGGCCCATTAGTCCTAGCCTCTTATTCGCTAACTCTCACATCTTGATTAACCTATTTCTAATAATCTGTGTAGCACCACGAGGTGATGGCTTACCAGGAAAGATTCAGCATGTCTGACCTGGCAGCTGGCTCCATGGCTTCTGCCTCACTGCCTTCTTCCCAAAATTCTGTTCTGTCTACTCTACCCACCTAATTTTCTGCCCTATTAAAAGGCCAAGGCAATCTCTTTATTAACCAATGAAAGTAACACATAGACAGATGACCCACCTACATCAACAAACTATTCAAATTTCTGGAAAAATAATACTTAAATTGATGAAAATGAGAAACAGAAATTGGTCAGCTAGCTTTAGGGTAGAAGATCCCAAAAATAAACTATTTTTCTTTGGCAAAATCTGGAAATGCCCTTGGTTCTGTCAGCCTTCTGCCCTTGCTGAAGAAATACTAGAAGGATTTAAGCCAAAATGTCTGCTTCTTCCCTGACCAGAGGTCAGGAATGCCAGAAGAGAAGTCTGACCTGTAATTCTCTCATATTCTTTTTTTTTTTAATATTTATTTATTTATTTACTATGTATACAATATTCTTTCTGCGTGTATGCCTGAAGGCCAGAAGAGGGCACCAGACCTCATTTCAGATGGTTGTAGCCACCATGTGGTTGCTGGGAATTGAACTCAGGACCTTTGGAAGAGCAGGCAATGCTCTTAACCGCTGAGCCATCTCTCCAGCCCCCTCTCTCATATTCTTAATGAGCATCACTTCCTGTAAACGATATGTTCGGGCGTGGCTTGCCTTAGACCTGGACACCCCGTGAATGGGCCAGGGGTAATGTGTCTCCTTCGCCTCCATCTCATCAAGTCTAAGGTACCCTCAGTGGCACCTTGTTCCCAGGGACCCACTGCTTGCCCTCAAATTCCTACCTATGAATCCATCCTAAAAATCCATCCTCCTGTGGTCCATGAATTTCATTCTCCAAAATCACAAGACAAGAACCTTTGAGCCAATGATTCAGTAGAAGTTTTAGGTGGCAGCCTGTGTGTGGTACTCTAGCTCCTGAGTGGAAGGCTCCTGATGTTGGAAACCCCCATCAAACTCAGGGACACACTACCTTCTCCCATATCAAAACAAACCAAAGGCCTTTAGTGTTTCAGGATTTGAATCAGCATCACGTAACTCAGGGTAACTGAAGGTTACAGGATCTATAACCACCTAGAAGCAATCCTCTGGGAGCAGAGTTATGCTAATCTGGTGGGAAGATCCACCCTAACCGTGGGAGACACCATTCCGTTGTCTGGGGTGCAGGACTGTCTAAAAAGAAGAGAGCAAATTAAGGACTAGCGTCCACTCTCTGCATCCTGACTGCACAGCATGTGACCAGCTCTCAGGCTCCCATTGCCATGCCTTCTCCACGTCCACCAAAAACAAGCCTTAAGTTACTTTTATCAGGCATTTTGCCAGAGCAGTAAGAAAAGTAACAAGTAACACACTTTCTTAATTCTAGCACACAGAGGCAGGGGAATCTCTGTGAGTTCAAGGCCAGCCTAGTCTACAGTCAGGGCTACACAGAGAAAACCTGTCTCAGAAAAAAAAAAAAAGCCGGGGAAGGGGGGGTAACCTACTTTGGTTTTATTTATTTATTTATTTATTTATTATGTATTCAGTGTTCTGCTTGCATATATCCCTGCAGGCCAGAAGAGGGCACCAGATCTCATTACAGATGGTTGTGAGCCACCATGTGGTTGCTGGGAGTTGAACTCAGGACCTTTGGAAGAACAGCCAGTGCTCTTAAACTCTGAGCCATCTCTCCAGCCCACCTACTTTGTTTTTATAGGAGTGTCCTGAGGGAAAAATTCATTCCATGTAAATGGTAAAACAATGACCTCCCAAAGCCATCTGGGAGGGTTCAGCCAGGCTTTCTGGAACAAAGTGAGTGTGACAGTTTCATATGTCAATCTGCCTGGGCTACAGTCACTACCCACACCAACCCTTCCATCAACTAGTTAACCAAACAGGAATCTCTGTATGGTATAAGGATTCTTTGTAAATGTTTGTAATCTGAACAATCACTTGAATTTACCTAAGGCTCTCAATCTTCCTAATGCTGGACAATACAGTTCCTCACATTGTGGTAACCTCAACCATAAAATTATTTCAGGAGAAAGAGAATCTCTGAATTCAAGACCAGCCTGATCTACAGAGCGAGTTCCAAGACACAGAGAAACACTGTCTTAGAAAAACAAACAAAAACAAGCAAACAAAATTCATTACTATTTCATAACTGAAAATTTGCTACTGTTATGAATCGTAATATAAGTGTCTGATATGCGACACCCAAAGGGATCACAATTCATAGGCTGAAAACCTTTGAAAAGGCTGGGTGAGGTGGTGGTGCACACCTTTAATTCCAGCATTAAGGAGGCAGAAGCAAGCAGATCTCTGAGAGTTCGAGGCCAACCTGGTCAACAGAGCAAGTTCCTGAACAGCTAGGGCTGTTTGTTACACAGAGTAAACCTGTCTCAAAAAAAACAAAAAAAGAGAAAGAAAAAAAGAAAGGAATGTAGGAAGGAAGGGAGGGAGGGAGGGAGGGAGAGAGAGAGAGAGAGAGAAAGAAAGAAAGAAAGAAAGAACCACTGAAAAGGAAAACATTCCTTTGGCAGATATCTCTGTGTAAACATCCTGGAACCAACTGTCCCAGAATCGGCTCTGTAGACCAGGCTGGCCTCAAACTCAGAGATTCGCCCGCCTCTGCCTCCGAGTGCTGGGATTAAAGGCTTGCGCACCACCATCTACCTGCAAGAAAATATTCTTAAATATTCTTTTTTTTTTTTCTTAAATATTCTTGAATAATGTGAGAGGCCCTCACACAGTCTGAGGCTCTGAGCTGAAAACTGAGGCGTCCCTGGAAAAGACAGAGTAGACTGACTCACATCCGGGCTCCTGCCTGAGATTTCTGCCTGCCAGCCTGCCCTCCAGACTGCAACCCCCCAACATTAGCAAACCAACTCTTTGAAATAAGTCTCTTTATATGGGAAAGCACCGTCTACCATTCTGTTTCTCTGGAAAGCCATGACTTCTATGAGAAAGAGGCAGACATCTTGCCACGAATTCCCCAGCTGAGTTTTTTAGAACACTATATTTGAGAGTGCAGGAGGGACTCCCTCCCTACAGCTTAAGAAGGGCAGGCATTAAGAGAATCAGAAGAGACAGAAGCTCCCCAGAAATGGAAGTGCAAGTTCTTTCTGAATTGCACATCTGGTCCGTCGGATGAGTGAAGAGCCAGTTCTAGAAGTTTCCATCCTGCTGTGTTTCGTCTGGGCTCTGTAGAAATGGAGAGGTTTTCTTCTGCACTTCCAGCCAGTGACCATGAGCCGTTGCTTCAGAAAGATCAGTTGGCTTTGGGAAGAGAGCGTTCCCTGCAGCTTTGCCTCAAGGTCTCCGATGTGCTTTCTGGAGATCCACTTCAGTGTGCTTCAGGGCTTCCTTCTGCGCCAAGCAGCAATTGTCCTGGAACTCACTCTGCAGACCAGGCTGGCCTCAAACTCAGAGATCCAGCTGCCTTTGTCGCCCAAGTCCTGGGATTAAAGGCATTGCCACCACTGCCTTGCTATCATTCATATTTTCTCCAAGGGACGCTATCAAAGCTTTCTTCTTTTTCTTCCCCCTTTTTTCTTTTAAAGATGCATTTGTTTTTATTTCATGTGTTTGAGTGTTTTTAGCCTGCTTGCTTGTATGTCTGTGTACCATGTACATGCTTGGTGTCTACAGAGTCCTGATGAAGGCATAGGATTTCTTGGAAGTGGAGTTAGGGACAGGTGTGAGATGCCACAAGGGTACTGGAATTGAACCTGGGTCCTCTACAAAAGCAGCCAATGTTCTTAACAACTGAGATATCTCTCTAGCCCAGCCTGTTTTCACCTGAGGTTGGAATCCAGGGTCTCACGCCTGATGAGCAAGGGCTCCTTCTCTGGGCCAGCCCCAGTGGGGGTCTTTCTACCTCGGCCAGCATTCCTCTTGACTTGACCCAACAGTACCCCATGCTCTAGAATTCTGCAGGAAAGTTCTAAGTCTCATGTTGTTTGCTACAGGTTTTTTGTTTTGTTTTGCTTTGTTTTATTTTTTTGTTTTTGGAACAAGGTCTTTCCGTAATAGCCCTGGTTGTCCTAGAACTCACTCTGTAGACCAGGTTGGTCTCAAACTCAAGAGACTGACTGCTTCTGCCTCCTGAATGCTGAGAATAAAACACACAGCGCTATGCTTGACTCTTCTGTAATAGTTTTAACTTTGGATTTTGTTTTCCCTGTTAAGTTTTATTGATTTGACTTCATCTTCTAGGAGAAGGATCTTCAATAAAAGATCAGTGTGATCCTAACAGTTATGTTTCCTTTTTCCCTGGTGGCACTGCAGTATGTGTGTTTGCAGTGCTTCTGGGTATAGGCAGAGATTTGGTCTCACATTGCTGAGTACTTCTGTGTAGCATTCCTGAGTACCAGTAGGTAGAGTGTTCACCAAGCAAACACAAAATCCCAAACTCCTCAGCACCTCCTGTGTTCATCCACAGTAAAGCATCTCCATGGCAACTATGCCACCCAGAGCAGTCTGATGTCCCCAGATCCAACTGGGCCAAGACACACTGTGGAGGACATAAATGAAGTTCCATTCAGAGGCAAGCGCGTGCCCACCAGCCCAGGAGGCTGA
Organism: Microtus oregoni; assembly: GCF_018167655.1. Classification (NCBI taxonomy): domain Eukaryota; kingdom Metazoa; phylum Chordata; class Mammalia; order Rodentia; family Cricetidae; genus Microtus; species Microtus oregoni. The sequence continues at coordinate 32,823,988 of NW_024543086.1, forward strand.
GAATGAGAGTAGGGCAGGGATAGAATGGATTCAAGTACATACTTCACATAGATCAACCTTGTCCGTGGCTGATGCTTCTCGCTACCTAAGTGTCTCTGTCTATGGCCTCAAAGCCTCTTAGCCTTCCTCTTGCTGTCCTCGCAGGCAACAAAGATCTACCCGTTACTGGACCTCTTCGTGTGTGTGTGTGTCCAGTGTCCAGGGCAAGGCACAGAGGAAGATCTTGCTGCTGTGTGTGTTTGAGGAGAGAACAAATGAAGGTGAATGACAGCCACCCTGAGCCATCGTGAAGACACACTTCCTGTGGACTCAGCAGGAAGCAAGGCTCCTTTCCGACCTTGGGATGGTGGGTGGAGGAAAAGCCGGTGGCTGATCTGCACCGTACTCCCCATTCTTCTTCTGACTTGCCACCTCCACCAGGAGACTCTGAACATTGGTTAGCCTCCCAGTCCCCTTTCCCCTCCCACCTGTGGGTGAGGGTGCTGTCCAGCTCTAGGAACACTATGAGGATTAATGTGAGGACAGATATAGGGCCTGGGGGTGAGGACTCAATGCCTTCTAGTGATTTTGCTTGTTTGGTTTGGTTTTGGTTTTGGTTTTTTCCCAAGATAGGATTTCTCTGTGTAGCTTCAGAGCCTGTCCTGAAACTTTCTCTGTAGAGCAAGCTAGCCTCAAACTCACAGAGATCCACCTGCTTCTGCTTCCTAAGTACTGGGATCAAAGGAGTGTGCCACAACCACCCAGATGTTTTTTTAACAGGGACTTACTATGTAGCCCCAGCTGGCCCTTAGAACTCATAGTCCTCCTGCTTCTGCCTCCTAAGTGCTGAGAGTATGGGTGAGTACTACCTCATCCAGCTTGGTGGGTGGCCAGAAGAGGACATCAAATCCCTTGAAATATGAGGTTAAATTGGTTGTGAGGCTCTTGATGTGGGTGCTCAGAACTGAATCTGTGTCCTCTGTAAGAATAGAAAGCGATCTCGTCTCCTGAGCCATCTCTATGGCCTCTCAGCTGAGCGAATATTCCAGGATATTTGCAATCCTTCTGTTAACCAGGTGTTTGATTATTCCAGATTTAGTAAGAGCATTAAGAGTTTTTTTTTTTTTTAAAGTGTGGACACTTATTGAGAACCAAGTGCAGACAAACCTCCTGCCACTGCATGTGAACAGAGGTGGACATGTTTCTGGAACAGCACACGCTTGCAGAGGATCCTGCACTGGGAAAACTGCAAGCACTGTAGGGCTCCTGACTGCCCGAGAACAGAGTTCCTGGGCAGCTTTCAATGTTCTGGCCAAAGCATGCTGGATCTAGTGTCAGTCATCTTGGTACCTCCAAAGGCGACTGACTGAGTCAGGAGAAGTTCACATCCACTCAACAAGGTCCCTGTCGTCAGAGGTCAGAAGCCTTGGCTGCCTCTCGATAAAATCCTTACGACTGTTAGAATAGTGTCCAGTAAATGTGTCTGGTAGTGCCAGCGAGGTGACTCAGGAGGTAAGGACCTGGATTCAACCCCCAGAAACCAGTTCTCTCAGGCTGGCCTCTGGCCGCTGTGGGGCACACAGGCGTGAACTTGCCAGACCCGTCTTTGCCCACCTCAAATACAGATATAAAAGTGAGTGCAAACAAATAGGTTAAAAGAAAGAAACTGGTGAAAACCTACTAGAACTGATAAGAGAATTAGGCAAGAAAACTGAAAGAAATCTAAAACAAAAGGTTTTTGTTACTATTTTAAGAAGCGTAATAATAAATTTATTAAGGAAAAGTAAGAACGCCTGAGAGTAAAACTCCAAGGCAGAATACCCCCACGTTGCTTGGTTTGTTTGTTTTAAGAAATTTTGTGTTGAGGTGCAGCAGCATTTGATTGGAAGAGCAATCAGAGGGGGAGCTCTGGGTTTCCAGGCGCACGATAACAAATAATCTCACAAAAGCTTAGCTTACTATTTAGCCTAGTCCTCATGCTTATTATTAACTAGCTCTTACTTTTAAATTAGCCCATTTCAATTAATCTTTATTTTACCACGAGACTTGTGACTTGTTACCTCACGTTCTATGTGCTGCTTGTTTGGCGGCCGACTGGCGTCTCCCATACCCCACCCTTCCTCTTCCTTGTATTTTCAGTTTGGCTTTCTTGCCTAGTGTTATTCTGCCTTACTATACGCCAAGGCAGCTTCTTTATTAGCCAATGGGAATAAAACACATTCACAGCATACAGAGGTTCTCCCACAGCATGGAGGCTCCTGCAAAGGCTACACACATGTTGAAGATGTCAGGATTACTGAAGTTGTAGAGCTCCTGCTTGGAGAGGTGGAAATGTTGCAGATTGAGATCCAAATGCTCCTGACTATCTGGTCCTGCTAATGGCCACTTCCTCTCCATCTCTACCTCTGATCTGACATCCCTTTTGACCATTAGGTAAAACCATTGGAACATATTAGTTTATCAGACTGCTGCCTTCCACCAGCCCAGCAGTTAAGGGTGTCATCAGATGGCATGTAAAACCCATTGCAGAGCTGTGCTTGGTGGTGCACACTGCCATCCCAGCACTGGGGAAGCATGCCTGGGCTCGTGAGACTGCCTCAAACACTTATGGCAGAGCTCTCTCTGCTTTGCTTCCTGTAGTAATAAGAGCGGCGGGCTGCGTCCCCAGCACCCCGGCCGCCCGCACGGCTAGCTTTACCCGAAATAATTACACGGAAACTGTATTCTTTTAAACACCGCTTGGCCCATTATATCTAGCCTTTTCTCGGTTAACTCTCGCACCTGTAGCCCATTTCTTATAATCTGTATAGCCCACGAGCTGGCTTACCAGGAAAGATCTTAACCTGCATCTGCCTGGAGTGGGAGAATCATGGCGACTCCTTGACTCAGCTTCTTTCTCCCAGCATCTGTTCTGTTTACTCCACCCACCTATGTTTTAACCTATGAGGGCCAAGCAGTTTCTTTATTGCTTAACCAATGAAATCAACAGATAGAAAGATGACCCTCCTCCATCAGCTTCCCCCCAAAAATCTATTTGATAAATGAGCTGATTTATGACAGCTATTTTATGTGACTATAAACATTCACAGAACTATTTCCATGCAGAACATGTCACTCAAGGCAACCCGAATCTGTGTTTCTTGGACCCTGGTTATTCATATTTGCCTCTCTCATTTCCCTTCGTAGTGAAATCTGTATTTTGCATCAACACCCCTGTTTTCTGTGGGGAGTTATGTTTCAAGAACTCCCAACCCTAATTGTTCTCTATGCGTACCTATGACAAGTTTAAATTAGACACAGTAAGACATTGGGAACAATGACTAATAAAAAATAGAATAATCATCACCATATTGTTTAGAAAGTATTTAAAGTATGAATTTTTAATTTCTATTTGGTGTGTGTGTATGTAAATATTTGTTTGAAACAGGGTTTCAGGCTGGTTCCAAACATGCTGTGTAGCTGAAAGTGACCTTACACTTTTCGTCTTCCCTGCCTCTGCTTCCAAGTGTTCAGACTGTGGGATACATCACCACACTCCAAGGGGCTAGGGACAGAACCCAGAGTGTGGCAACGCTAGGCAAGCAGTCTGTCGGTGAACTACAATCACAGCCTCATTTTTTTTTTTAGCACATCATGAATAATTTGTTTCTGGAGTTTCCCATTTGGCATTTTCAGACTTTAGTTGACAGGTGGGGCGAGCACAGTGGGGGAGCAGGGACCACTGCATGAAAATCAGCTGCAGACTGCTTTCTCCCTTTTACTAACCCGTTCCCTCTCTTCTCATCTGGGGGCTTAGCACCCTAGGTCTGCTTGCTCTGAAATGGTGCCCAAGGCTAAGTGTCCAGGATGACTTTGCTAACACACGTGGTGCCTCAACCAAATGACTGTGTCCTCCCTGACCACATTGTCCAAACATGAGTTTCTTCATGTATAGCTAGATCCTGAGAATGCAAAAATCAGACATTGCTAGCCATCCTTAAGGTGCAGGCCTACACTGGTGAGTATCTCTTTCTGCTTTCCTAACTAAACTGAAGTACAGAGTGGGCCCACATTTACCTGGAGGTACCACCTGAGGCTGCAGCGACCAGCAGCTGTGGTTCCAGCACTGGGAGGCTGATCGCTTACATGCTGAGGCTGTAACTATGAGATGCAGTAATGGAGTTCAGAAACGTAATAAAATTCTGAATGGTCCTAGTTTCTGATCTTGCTACTTTTAGCAAAGTCCAATGAGAGAGAAAAAAACAGAAAATCAAGTTGGGGCTGGCTTTTCTGCTGTTTGCCTTGCTGAGGGGGGAACTCTGGGTGTAACCTATAATCTGGATGACCGAGAGAATTGTAATTTTGAGTTTGCAAAGTTGAAAGAGCCGTGGCTTTGGCACTGAACCAGGTCTAAGAGGTGACTGCTGAGTGGCAGCCTTAGCAGGAGACCTGTGAACCTGCAGCCAATGGAGGAGCCAAGGCTGCTACTTTCCCACTCAGGCCTGCTCTTCCACATGCCTAAGAAATCCCTTGATACACCTCAGGAATGACTAGCAAGAAATCAGAGTCTGTGCTGGAGATAGCTCTGCAGAAGACCCAGGTTCAGTTCCCAGCACCCGAATGGCTGCTCACAATCTTTTGTAACTCTTGATCTGTTGCCCTCTTCTGAAAGACTTTGGGCACCAGGCACATATACAGTAAAGATACACACATTTCGGTGTAGTGCAAGACAGCTTGTTCGTTTCCCGGCAACCCAGACTCCCAAAATTATTATTTGCAGTACTTAATAGCTTAAGCATATTTCTGGTTAATTCATATCCTAAACTAACCCATCTCTATTAATTTGTGTATCTCCACGTGGCTGTGGCTTACCGAGTAAAGTTCCATTTCCAGTGGGGCTACATGGTTTCTAACTGACTTCGCCTTCTTTCTCCCAGCATTCAGTTTAGTTTTCCCTGCCTACCTCTGTTCTACTAAGCCATTGGCCAAAACAGATTCTTTATTAACCAATGGTATTCACAGCATACAGAGGGGAATCCCACATCAAATCAGCAAAACATTCATATACATATAATAATAAAATAAATAAATATTAGAGAATTATTTGATGAATAATCTTAAAAATATAACTAAAAGATTTATTTTTTAAAATATGTATGTGTGCATGCATGGTCTTCTGTAAGATCAGTAAGTACACTCAACTACTGAGTCATATCTTTAGCCCCTAAATAAATAAATAAACAAACAAACCGTTTCAGACAGGATCTCACTGTGTCACCTTGGCTGGCCTGGAACTCAGAGATCCATCCACCTGCTTCTGCCTTCTGAGTGCTAGGGTTAAAATCATGCATCACCACCATACACTGTGAAAAAAAATTAATTGCATTTATTTATTTGTTTGTTTATTTTGTGTGTGTGTATGTTTATATGCACACATATGTACCATGACAAGTTTGTGGAGATCAGAGGACAGCTGTGGGAGTTGGATCTTTTCTTCTACTGTGTGGATCCCAGGGATTCAACTCCGGTTCCCAGACATGGTAACAAACACCTTCATCCTCTGTGGTATGGAGCTGCCCTGCCCCACCCCACTCCCCCCCCCTTTTTTTTTTTGGTTTTTCAAGTTTTCAAGACAGGTTTCTCTGTGTAACAGCTCTGGCTGTCCTGAAACTCACTTTGTAGACCAGTCTCCTTAAACTCATTTGAGATCTGCCTGCCTCTGCCTCCCAAGTGCTGGGATAAAGGCATGGGCCACACTGCCTGGCTTAGTTCACCTTTTAATGTCCTATATCAGTGTGCCCAAGTTGAGACCCCCAGAGGAACCACCACCTGGATCCAGTCAAGTCCAGAATGCAAAAGCAATTATTCAGCACGCTCTCCAGCCAGGCTGGGGGCTCGACCACTACTTGAAGTGCAGTAGGGAAGAGACCCCGTCATCATTTGGGGTTGACATAATATAGGCAAAAACCACAAGCCAGGTTTACTCAGGGTCAAGGGGGTTAGTTTTGCTGAGAACAGGGTATGGGCTCCTTCTGCATACCCTCTTCCTGCTTTATGCAGCTACTTCTGATTCTGTGCCTGCCTTCCTGCCCTCCTGCCCCCCCCCCCAGCAGTTATTTTCTGCTCCTGTCTGGACCACAGAGCTGGGTGTTGACAGGGGCTAGCTGCTAGGGACAGTTGGTATTTTCCCTGCTGACTCCTATGATGGTGCAAAGGGCTTGTGTCTTAACCAGAGCCTAATCAAGTGAAGTTTCTTAAAGTTTTCCTTGTCCTTACAATATAAAGCAACAGTGTTCAAGGCCCAGTTCCCAACTGTCTGGATCTGCTATAGATATGAGAGGAAAGGAGTCATGATTCCAGTGTTCTCAGAGAAACTATCCCAAGACGACTGCCCTCTCATCAACTCTGCCCTGGCCCTTTCATACAGTTCAAAAGACTCACATCCATGAAGCAACCCAGGCCACAGTCAAGTGCTAGTAACAACTCTGAGCATCTTTGAGATCATGCCTCAGTTTATGTGTTTACAGTAGTGCTATGAATAATTTAAAAGTGAATTCTAACATATGTACCCTCCAGTCATAAAATGGCATAAATCCTATCAGGCCTAAGTACACCTAATCCTGAGGAACTTCAGAAACAGCCAATATCAACCAGGGCTTTATGTTCTGTGTGCAGAAAGCTAATCTAGTTTAAAAGAAATGTGTTCCTCCTCTCTCGCCCTGAGCCTCAGTATCTGCTTTATTCCTGCCTGCCTACCAGTAGTAGGAAAAGTCCCAGGGAAGGCTGGGGATTGGCCCAGCTTCTGACCTGTGCTTGTTTTAATATTATATATTTAATATTTACTATTATATATATTAGAACTTTAAGACAATTCTGAGGCCATTACTGAGTCCTCTCAGCCTTAGTGCTTCCTCCCGCCTCCCGGGAAGCTAACAACTATAAATGCAGGTACTGAAATGTTGGGAACTTTCCATCTCCCTACGTCCTCGTGGTTGTTCTCCAAATAGAGCTCTGCTCCTAGAATTGGGACAAGATAGCACACAGATGTTTTGACTCTGTCCCTGGAATGACCTCCATATGTTCCCTGTTACCTTGTCTGATCTGACAACCGCTCTCCAGCCCTGGCTCAGACCCCTTGTTATTAGAAGCCCCCTGATTAAGCCAATCCTAATAATTGGAAAACTGCCCCCGAGTCCCCCCCCGCTTGTTTCTATGACTTTTTGCTTTAAAAATGGCTTATAACAGGCATTCAGGGTCCTTGGCATTGAATGCTGAGGGACCCTGCTGCGGCAGAATTAAAATCCTCTTGCTATTACATCAACTGCAGTGTGAGAGTGAATTCTTGGGGTGACTCCTCCACGGTAATTGGACTCTAGGGTCCAACATTTGGTGCGTTGGCCGGGAAACACGAATCGCCCCCAGACCCACTCCGGACCCAGTTGGAGGTACGAGCTCGCCCTTTCGTCTGTCTGTCTGTCTGTTTCTGTGTAATTGTGAGTCAAGTCAGTAATTTGAAAATTGTACCTGCACAGGGCTAGTGTTGGAACAGGACTGGCGGGGGGAGCAGACATGCCCTGAGACCCCTGGCCCTGGAAGACTCTTCAGGGCATTTTGGGGAGGGGGTGACCCGGTCGCCCTCGTCCTCAGGAGGTATGAACTGCCTCCATCTCGGTTTGTATTTTCAGTATTGCACCGTTCTGTTGCCGCACGGCTTTTGGCTTTGAGTCTGTGTCTGTCTTTTTGAATTTTTGTTCTTGTGTATCAGTTTGTCTTTGATAAAATGGGACAACAATTAATTACCCCTTTGACCCTGATTTTAGATCATTGGAAGGAGGCTGAAGATCGAGCTCATATCAATCTGTGGAAATCCAAAAGAAATGCCAGCAGGCGTTCTGTTCCTCGGAATGGCCCACTTTTGAGGTGGGCTGGCCGTGGGACGGGACACTAACTTGGATATTATCTTACAGGTCAAGGAAAAAGTCTCCAAACCAGCCCTCATGTCCACCCAGACCAGGTTCCCTACATTGTTACCTGGGAGAGCTTGTCCAGAGACCCCCCCACCATGGATCGAGCCATTTGTCCCACCTGCAGGAACTCAGAGCCCAGTACCGGCTCCAGCCCTATCTGCTCCTCCTCCGAGCCCTATGTCTACCCTCTTCCTGTGCAGAAGCAAATGAAGCCAAGAACTCAGGCACCTCCGGTTCTTCCTGATAATCAGGATGACCTTCTCCTCCTGGACTCCCTTCTGCCTCCTCCAGCTCCCCCTTATCCCCATCTTTCCCCTCCTCCTCCTCCTCCTCCTCCTCCTCCTCCTCCTCCTCCTCCTCCAGAAGAAGCACTCCCTGCTCCCGTCCCTGAGGCACCCGCACAGGCCCCCAGCCCTGATACAACAGAGACCACTCCTGAAGACTCCAGCCCCCTGCTCTTGGGCAGGTTGCACCTGTGCCAAGATGGGCGGGGAGGGGACGGATGTCCACATGGGGGAGGGGGACCTCCCAAGTGTTTCCCCTTCGCTTGGTAGCAGACCAACTACAATACTAGCCTTTTTCTGCTTCTGATCTTTATAATTGGAAGACACACAACCCTTCCTTCTCTTGGGACCCTCAGGTTGTGACCGGGCTCATAGAATCTATTCTGGTTACCCATCAGCCCACTTGGGATGATTGTCAGCAGCTCATACAGGTGCTCCTCACCACAGAGGAAAAACATCACGTTTTTCTTTCTTTCTTTCTTTCTTTTTTTGAATTTTCGAGACAGGGTTTCTCTGTAGCATCACGTTTTTCTTGAAGCACGAAAGAATGTCCTAGGCACTGACGGCTGGCCAACACAATTACTGAACGAGATAGAAGATGTCTTCCCTTTAACTCAGCCCAATTGGGACTTCAGTATTCCAGCTGGTAGGGAGCAGCTTCCTCTTTACCTTCAGATTCTATTGGTGGGTCTGAAAAGGGCCGGCAAGCGCCTCACTAATTTGTCTAAGGTAAGAGCAATAGTACAAAGTTCTGATGAGACACCTGCAGGATTTTTAGAAAGGCTATTGGAGGGGTACAGAATGAACACCCCCTTTGATCCCATGGCAGCAGATTGCCAGGCCAATGTAGTGATGTCTGTAAGACGCAAGTAGCCAATCTGGGGTACCTCTTGGAAGGTGGACAGAGATGGTTAACAGATAGTCTGAAACAGGCCATGGACCAAATTCCCCACCCACGGGGGCACGAGAAGTCCGAGAGTTCCTGGGGACTGCGGGTTTCTGTAGGCTATGGATACCGAGTTTCTCTGAGCTCCACTGTATCCGCTTATCAAGGCCATCGTCCCTTTCTCTTGGGGAGAGGACCAACAACAGACTTTTGACAAAATAAAGAGGGTCCTCCTTTCAGCCCCACTTTGAGTCTCCCTGATGTCACCAAACCATTCACCTTATACGTGGATGAGAGCAAAGGGCTAGCAAAAGGGGTGCTAACTCAGAGACTGGGGCCCTGGAAGAAGCCAGTGGCCTACATCTCCAAAAAGATGGACAATGTGGCAACAGGATGGACCCCTTGCCTCCCTATGGTAGCCCCAGTGGCCACCCCGGTCAAAGATGCAGATAAATTGACCCTGGGCCAACCACTGACTATAATAGCACCCCATGCCATGGAGACAGTTATTCACCAACCCCCTGATAGATGGCTCTCAAATGCCCGCATAACCTACTATAAGTCACTATTGCCCAACCCCAAATGTATCACCTTCAGGAATGCAACATCGCTGAACCCCGCCACCCTGCTCCCCAATCCGGAACCCACTGTTTGGGTACCTCATGACTGCCATCAAATATTGGTTGAATACCACAGGACCAGGGGAAATTTGACTGATTGCCGGCTTCCTGATGTGGAGCATACCTGGTTCACAGATGGCAGCAGTTTCCTCAAAGAAGGCGGGAGTGGCAGTGGTAGGCAAACTACCATATGGGCAGAGGCACTGCCACCAGGGACCTCCGCCCAAAAAGCAGAGCTAATAGCACTTACCAAGGCCGAGGGCTAGCAAAAGAACAAAAAATAAACATCTATACAGACAGCCATTCTGCTCCAAATAGAGCTCCGTTCCTAGAATTGGGACAAGATGTTTTGACTCTGTACCTGGAAAGGGGTCAGAATGGCCCCAGATGTTCCCTGTTACCTCACCTGATCTGGCAACCGCTCTCCAGCCCTGGCTCAGACCCCTGTTATTAGAAGCCCCCTGATTAAGCCAATCCTAATAATTGGAAAACTGCCCCCGAGTCCCCCCCCCCTTGTTTCTATGACTTTTTGCCTTAAAAATGGTTTATAACAGCCATTCAGGGTCCTTGGCATTGAATGCTGAGGGACCCTGCTGCAGCAGAATTAAAATTCTCTTGCAGTGTGAGAATGTATTCTTGGGGTGACTCCTCCTCAGTAATTGGACTCTAGGGTCCAACATATGTATTTTTTTTTATTTTCAAGACAGTTTCTCTGTAGCTTTTGGTGTTTGGTGCCTGTCCTGGAACTAAGTCTTATAGACGAGGCTGGCCTCGAACTCACAGAGATCCTCCTGCCTCTGCCTCCTGAGTGCTGGGATTAAAGGTGTGCACCACCACCGCCCAGCCGTGTGCTTGTTTTATGACCAGTGACAGATTCTGTTTCATGGGGAGGAGAGCACATGCGGATGGTGCTACAAAATAATTCTCCGCACATTTGAGAGACAGCAAAGCTTCAGGGAGCAGACTTTCATTCAAGAAGAAACTGTGTGGGCCTGCTTAAGATATAAGAGGCTCTTGGTACTGCCCTCAGCAACAAACTACCATAGTCAATGGGTCTCTTGAGAAAACAAACAAATGAACAAACAAACAAAAGCTGGTGGTGGTGGCTCACACCTTTAATCCCAGCACTCAGGAGGCAGAGGCAGGTGGATCTCTGTGAATCTGAGGCCAGCCTGGTCTACAGAGCTAGTTCCAGGACAGGGTCCAAAGCTACAGAGAAACCTGGTCTCAATAGGTTTTTATTTGCCTTTTTGTTTTTAAAGGGTTTTTTTTATGTGTACGGGTGTTTTCCCTGCGTGCATCTCTGGACACCACCAGTGTCAGGTGTCTAAGGGGGTCAGAAGAGGACAGTAGAGCCCCTGAAACTGGAGTTACAGACAAATGTGAACTGCCATTGAATGCCAGGAATTGAACCCTGAACCTCTGGAAGAACAGCCAATGACTTAATCACTGAGTCAACTCTCCAGTCCCAGGGTTTTTATTTTTGTATGCAGGGTCCCCCACTCCTAGTATGGTGTGCTTTTTTGAGATTTTATTTAAACTGAGCATGGTAGCACATGGCTTTAATTCCCCCAACTCAGGAGACAGAGGCAGCCTGACCTACAGAGTGAGTTCTAGGACAGTCAGGGATACATAATCTCAAAAAAAGGAAAAATAAACAAAATAAAACCCAACAACAGCAACAAAACTGATTTTGTTTATTTTTATTTTATGTGTAGAGGTGTTTTCCTGTATCTATGCAGTATGTACATTCGGTGCCTGAGGAGGCCGGAAGAGGGAGTGAGAAAAGATTGTGAGCCACTGTGTAGGTGCTAGGAATTGAACCCTGGTCCTGTGGGAGAGCAGCCAGTGATGTCCTGAAACATATTGTTGGACCCTAGAGTCCAAACACCAAGGAGGAGTCGCCCCCAGAGAACACCCCTCACACCACAGCTGATGTAAAAGCATGAGGATTTTATTAATTCTGTCATGACGGGGCCCTCAACATTCGGGAAGCCGAGAGACCTCTTTTAAAATTTTTTTTTAAATTTTTCGAGACAGAGTTTCTCCATAGCTTTTGGTTCCTGTCCTGGAACTAGCTCTTGTAGACCAGGCTGGCCTCAGACTCACAGAGATCCACCTGCCTCTGCCTCCTGGGCAGAGTGCTGGGATTAAAGGCGTGCGCCACCACCACCTGGCGTGAGAGACCTTGAATAGCTGGTACAGGCTACTTTTAAAGGAAAAAAAACCACAGAAGCAAAGGGGGGTGTCTGGGGCTTGTCCTTTGACTATTATAATTGGCTTATTCGAAAGGGCTATTACCAATAATTGGCTGGAGAGCTGTTGCAAGATCAGATGAGATAAGAGGTCATCTTGACTCCATTTCACAGGGGACTGAATCAAAACATATGTGTGTGGGTAATTGTTCAGGAACTGAGTACGTGCATGTGTAGCTGTTAGGTCCTTGGTTCCCAGGGGAGGAGGGGAAGCACTATGGCATGGATGGAGGCTGAGAGGGTTCAGAATTGTCAGAAATGGCTTCAGAATTGTCTTAAAGTTTTACAATGTCTCTCCTTGAATCCTCTCATCTTATCTCTGGGAGGGAAGTAATATGGTTTCTGATTCTTTCATTTAAAGCTATAAATGCAACTGCCATTTTCAGGATTTTCAGGATTGTTTGAGGACTGGGCATGTAGTGTAGAACTTGGAAGCCATTTCTGTCAACTCTGAGGCCTCTTGGCAGTAATGACCCTCCTCCCCTGGGAACCAGACCTAACAGTTGCCCACACATGTACTGAAATGTTGGGAACTTTCCATCATCTCCTTGAGTCCTTGTGAATGTTCTCCAAATAGAACTCAGTTATTGAATAGGGGCAAGATAACCCTTAGGTGTTGATCCAGTTCTTGGTGTTTTGACTAGGCCTTGGGAAGGGGCAAAGTGACCCTCAGATGTTTTCCCTTACTTCATCTGATCTGGCAACCACTCTCCAGCCAATTATTGGTAATAGCCCTTTTGAATAAGCCAATCATAATAGTTAAAGAACAACCCCTATACACCCCTTCCTTCTGTGGTTTTTCCTTTAAAAATAGCCTGTACCAGACATTCAGGGTCTTCTAGCCTCCCAACTGCTGGAAGATCCTGTCATGACAGAATTAATAAAATCCTCATGCTTTTACATCAGCTGTGGTGTGAGAGATGGTCTCTTGGGACGACTCCTCCTCAGTGATTGGACTCTAGGGTTCAACCCCCAGTACCGGATAAACTGGGAGTAATGGTACACACTTGTAATTCCAGAACTTGCGGAATGAAGGAACTAAGGTCAGATATTCAAGGTAATTTTGGGTCCATCTTGGGCTGCACAATACTCTGTCTTAAAAAAAGGGAGGGAAATGTTGCTTAAATTTGTGCTCAAAATGAGTGTAATTTTCTTTGTTCTTAATTTGGTCAATTTTATTCTTTGCCAATAGGAGTATGAAAATACCAGTGATTTCTGCTAGAAAGAGTCACAGTCACTGCTCATTAAGAGTGCTTTTTAATGTTTACTTTTATAATTTTTAATTAAATGTAGGTGTGTTTGTCTGCATGTAAGTAATGCACACAGTCCCAGAGCTCAGAGGCCAGAGGTGTTGGGTCCTCTGCAGCTGAAGTTATACACAGTTGTGAATCACTTGACGTGGGTACTGTAAGCCCCGGTCTCTGGCCTCCACCGTTGGAGGCCCCGCCCCTGCCAAGTCTGGCCCCGCCCCTGCCAAGTCTTGACCACGCCCTCAGTCTGTTTAAACTGCTCCCCTGGAAGTTTCCTTGTGGTCACCTTAGCAGCATCCGGGTTCCCCCTCAGGGACACCCAAGAGCACAAGAATCCCATTAAACCTGGATATTTTTAATTTGGCTTGTTGTGATTTATCTTGATTGGGATTTTTGCATTGGCAGACAGCTCACATTAGGAAAAATTCCTAACATCTTGGAGGTCCCACCGAATAGGGTGGCCTTTCTGTGTGGCCACACATCGAAAGCCCCCTAGTCTACAATCTGAGCTCTCCATGCTACACTAAAACCGGCTGCTGGGCTACAGTGGCTGCGTCTTGGTGAGTCCCTTTTTCTTGTCTATGCTACAGGGCTTGGGGAACCCACTCATACTTACTTTTGTCAATTATCGGACTCTTGTGGAAGCCTGGAGCTCGCATCAGGAGTTTGACCTCAGCAGCGGCTAGGCCTGCCAGACCAGGCCTAGCTGAGGTGGACTTTGTTTGCTCCAGGGATGCCTAGCATTCAAGTTCCACGACCCCGTTAGGCCTTAGAGCTATTTTAGCAGATGCGCTGTAATAGACTTAGGCCACGAGGTTGGACACAGACTTTAAAATGGGCACTTGCAGTTCAAAGCCAGATCCGCTGCTGCCCCTGGGATATGGCTTACAAAATCTTTATAAATTGGGCCTGTCTGATTCAATCTGTCTTGAACGACTAATTTCCCTATGCACTAAGATTTGGTCTCAATACAATCTTGACAGTGGGATGTGTTGACCACCAGAAGGAAGTCTTGAAAATTTTTGTTGCTGTAAGGACAAATGGGCAGCGCTTACATCTGTCCATGGTTTTTGGGCTCTGCGCTCCCACCCTTCCCTTAGTAGCCAGTGTCTCGCAGCACCAGTCTTGGTCGCTAAGGCTGCAATGCCTCCAAATTCCCAGTCATCTGGAAATTGGGACCCCGACAATTCCAGCTGGACCATGCAGCCAGAGGCACTGGCCCCTCCCCTACTCCCTCAAGCCCACACTACCCAATCCCCTCCACATTCCTCTTCTTCCCTATCCTTACCCACCCCTCCCTTCCCAAGTGGTAGGTTCAAGGTCAACTTCCACCTTACCCACCTTCCCCTTCCCCTTCCCCTCCTACCTCATCTCTCCCCACCCTTAGACCCCCTCTGCGCACTGGGCTAGCCTCATCCAATCCTTCCCAATCTCCTCACACCAGATCCCACCATAGCTCTGCCCTTCTCTGTCCTCCCAGGGAGGTGGCGGGAGTCAATGTCATTATGAAAGTTTTCTCTTCCAATCTCTCTCAGATAGAAAAGCAGCTAGATTCCTTTTCTACTAATCCTTCTGCTTATATCAAAGAGTTTTGTTATTTGTCCCAGGCCTACGATCTTACCTGACATGACTATTGTTATTCTTTCAGTCCCTGCCCTGGCCACGCCCACTCCTTTTAACCCCTGACCTCACCCACCATTGCGCCTCTCTCTCCCTGTGTTCTCCCCCGTGTACACACGGGGCTCTGCCTCTCTCCTCCTCTCTCTCCCTTCTCTTTCTCCTCTCTCTCTCCTTCTCTCTCTCTCTCTCCTTCTCTCTCTCTCTCTTCCTCTCTCTCTTTCCCTTTCTTTCTCTCCTTGTTAATAAATTCTTATATGGCTATTTCCTGTGTTTATATGTCTGTTACTGCCGCCACCGCCACCGCCAGTGCAGCGCGGGCCCTCCCGCGCCGCTTTTTCTCATGGCGGGCTCCGCCAGCCCGCCCCAGGGATATTTTTTAAGAATAAGATTGGTAGGCCGGGCGGTGGTGGCGCACGCCTTTAATCCCAGCACTCGGGAGGCAGAAGCAGGCGGATCTCTGTGAGTTCGAGACCAGCCTGGTCTACAAGAACTAGTTCCAGGACAGGCTCCAAAACCACAGAGAAACCCTGTCTCGAAAAACCACAAAAAAAAAAAAAAAAAAAAAAAGAATAAGGTTGGTAGATGGCTCAGCGGTTAAGAGCATTGCCTGCTCTTCCAAAGGTCCTGAGTTCAATTCCCGGCAACCACATGGTGGCTCACAACCATCTGTAATGAGGTCTGGTGCCCTCTTCTGGCCTGCAGGCATACAGGCAGACAGAACACTGTATAGATAACAAGTAAATAAATAAATATTTAAAAAAAAAAAAAAAGAATAAGATTGGTGCCGCATGACTCGGATGATTCGCCCGCCCTGGACTTCCACCTGGGGCCGGAGGGCGCCATCTGGGACTCAGCTCCCTCCGGGGCAGAATCAGGACCTGAATACAACCACGTGTTCCATCTGCCTGGATGCAGCTCCTCCAAACAACAAATCAACTAATCGTGAGTGTCCCCATCTCAGCCAGCTTAACCATCTCTTTTTAACCCAAGGGATTGACCGTTGAGCTCCCGTCAACCCTTCACGGTTTTCAGGGATGGGGGGACCTCCAACCTCAGGCTTTCAGGGCCTCGGTTGTTCCCTTCGCTGGCATTCAATCCGGCTTGTCTCCTGTGCTAAGCCTGTGCCTGAGACGGCTGGCCTTAGGCAGCCCCTCAGCCCATCCGTTCCTGGAGGCCCAGGGCCTCCAGTCTTTCTCTTTTTCTTTTTTCATTCTTTTTCTTCCTTCTTTTCGGTGTAACTGCTGCTATGGTGCAGCACGCCGCTACGGTGCGGCCTGACCTAGGCTGGATCCCTCTTGCCTGCGAGTCGATTCAGCTAGGTTATAGCCCCCCCCCCCCATGGAATCGGACACCTTTTCATAGGGCCCGGAGGTTCATGCCATCTGCATCTTGCCTTAACGGGGAGCCGTTCTCGTTGTAGGCTTGAGGTGCCATGGTTTTTGGGGTGTTTGCACGGCCTTCACCATGGGAGTCAAGCCATCCATACCTATCACTCCGGCCTCATGCTTTAATGCCTTACACTTACACAGCCGTTTTTCGGTTCCAGCCTTTTGCCCCTTCCCTGTGCAGCTTTTATTGTGGCATGGCGGGCTCTCTAACAGAGCAGACTACACGTGGCGGTCGCCATCTTGGCTGAAGGCCAGATGGGTCAGGTGACTTTTTCCACCATCTTGGCTGAGGGCCAGACCACGTGACCACACTCTCCCGGTTTTAATCCCAGTTTTACCCTGCCTTCTCACCAGGTTTTCACTAAAATCCTCCTGTTAACTCTGTTACATGTGTTTTGAGCAATGGCATGTCTCTGATAGGGCCCATCAGAGTTGTCCACTTGCCCAATTCCTGTTCACTCTTTCTATACATAATAATACATATATTTTAAACTGCTATGTACCTTTAAGTCTCTTAAGCTGTTCTCTACCATTGTCAGTTCTGCCACTAACCTTATATTACAAGCAGTTTTTTTCCCTCTCTCTGCCTTTTTACAAACGTAAATCTTACCTGTTGAGAGCCAGTGTGGTCAAGCTCAGACCCAACTTTCCAAACGAATGCTATACTATAGTTATACCTGATAAACAGCCCTCAACTGCTCAGAGATCTGGGGAATGTGATATTTAAGTATTTAATTATTAAAAACTTTTCAAAACAATAAAAAAGAGACAGGTTGGCTCCTAGCAGGAGCTCTCTGCTCCCTCCAAAGAAGACAGAAGACAGATAAGCGCAGAACAACGTCCTTCTGCATTTCACTTCGACTGCAGAGCGCTGACCATTGGGCAAACCTGCCTTTCATCTAAAGTAAAGACCTCTAGACGTGGACAGAATCACTGGAATCGACAGCCTAGCTGCTCAGGTCAAGGTAGGCCTGTCTTCCTACAGATTTCTTAGCCCACAGGATATTCTGGAGCCTGGCATGCCCTGCGCTAAACAGCAAAGTTCAAGTGCAACCTTCAGCGACCATGGAGGACCCAAAAAGAGTAGCTCTGGGTGCCAACCAAGTAAGTTCTCTGTCATTTTTTAATCAGTAACTCAAGTAAAATTTTATCCTTCTCAAAGATCTCTGACAGTTTGACAGCTGAGAGGTTTTGCAAGGTGACCTCACCAAACAAATTTCAAACCAAATTTATCTCTTATGCCACAGTCATTATATATCTAAAACTTCTGTTTTCACAAACCCAAGGAGTTCTCGTGAGTTCCAGGGAGCCGAATTAAAGAATCCATCTTAAACAGGTCAGATACCACCTCAATCCCCTGGTCCTAAAATTTTTTTTTCCCTTAATTTAACTTTGTTCTTTGTTCTGCCAATACCTTAAACAGGATAAGAGATACCAGACATTTCCATGCCACAGACACCAGTCAAAAGCAAAGAGACCAGCTATGCCAGGATGTTCCCAACACCCAGCCTTCTCTCGTGCCCCCCCCCCAAAGACGATGCCCACAATCAGCCGGAAGCAGTCTTGAGAATTCACCGCCCCAATTCCTTCAAACTGGAGTGTCTAATTTGCTTTTTATTAAAAGCAAGATGTGGGAATGTTATTCTTTCGGTCCCTGCCCTGGCCACGCCCACTCCTTTTAACCCCTGACCTCGCCCACCATTGCGCCTCCCTCTCCCTGTGTTCTCCCCCATGTACACATGGGGCTCTGCCTCTCTCCTCCTCTCTCTCCCTTCTTCTCTTTCTCCTCTCTCTCTCTCTCTCTTCCTCTCTCTCTTTCCCTTTCTTTCTTTCTCTCCTTGTTAATAAATTCTTATATGGCTATTTCCTGTGTTTATATGTCTGTTACTGCCGCCACTGCCAGTGCAGCGCGGGCCCTCCCTTGCCGCTTTTTCTCCTGGCGGGCTCCGCCAGCCCGCCCCAGGGATATTTTTTAAGAATAAGAACTATTACATCATTCAAGCTTCTACTCTCACCCTTGAGGAGTGAAGTAGAATTCAGGTAGCAGCTAGGCAGTATGCAAACCAGACTCATTTGATAGACAGCACAGTCCCTGTGGGGGAAGTGGCTGTGCCGGCCACAGAACCACACTGGGACTACCAACCTGGCCAAAGAGGCCAACAGAGGTGGGACATCGCGGTCCGTTGTCTCCTTCAGGGTATGGAAATGGTCTTGGAAAAAGTAGTTAATTTTGACAAACTCTGAGAGATTACACAGCTAGCAGATGAAAATCCAGCTAATTTTTAAATCGGTTACAAGAGACCATGGTCCAATATGCCAGGCTAGATCCAGCCTCCCCAGCGGAAGCCATGGTCTTGGCTACCCACTTTATTTCTCAGTCAGCACCAGATATTAGGAAAAAGTTAAAAAAGGTTGAGGACGGTCCCCAAACCCCTATATGAAAATTTGTGAAAATGGTCTTTAAAAGTTTTAATGCCCGAGAAGAAATAGTTGAGTCTTCCTGACAGACGCGGCTATGACAGGCAGCTAACCTACAGCCCAGGTGGCTTTAGCAGCAGCCCTAAGGGCGCAGGAAGTGGGACAAGGGAAGCCAACCACAAGGCTCTACCCTGATGGAGCCCAGCCTAAGTCAACCTCACAGGCAAGCTGTTTCAAGTGGAGCCTAAATGTGGCACGATATTGCACTGCACCTCCTCCAAGGTTATGCCCTATCTGCCAGCAGCCTGGACACTGGAAATCACAATGCACCCGTGTGGGATTGTCCTCTATGCCATTCCATGGAGGTCTGGCCTCACCAACATTGGCAAGTGAAACTGTGCCAGCCTTCAAACTTCTCAGCCTTGCAGAGGATTGACACTGCCCGACGTGGTATATCCGTAACCCTATCCGAGCCTTGAGTAAAGCTGCAGGCAGCAGGTAAGTCCATTACTTTTATATTGGACACGGGAGCTACCTATTCTGTTCAAAAATCTCACTCGGGCCTTATGTTAAGGGGGTAGACTGGACCCATTCCTCCCCACTTAAAACTTTGTCACTGCCCTGCATTCTTGCAAGACAATTTTCCTCTCATTCTTTCTTAGTGATACCCGCTTGCCCAGCACCTTTCCTGGGTCGAGATATCCTTAGCTGATTCAGGGCCACACTCACTTTGGCCCCCACACACTCTCCTGAGTGACACTTTCTTCTTACTTTAATGGACTCACAGGTTCCTGCCCCAGGCTGTTCTGTCCCTACCCTCCCTGATCCAGTAGAGCCCCGAGTCTGGGACACTTCTACTCCTGTGATTGCTACTCACCACCAGCCAGTGCTAATTCGCCTTAAAGGCCCTTCGTCCTTCCCTTCCAGACCCCAGATTCCCATTCCTGAAACCCACCACCGAGGCCTTAAGCCTATGATCACCCATCTCCTGTCTCAAGGACTTTTAATTCCTATCAACTCACCTTGCAACACTCCAATTCTTCCTGTACTGAAGTCCTCTGGCGCTTACCACCTAGTTCAAAACCTCCACCTCATAAGTGAGGTGGTCATACAATTCACCCTCTTGTTAACATAACAACCTTTACAATCTCCTGTCTAATGTCCCTCCTACCACCCCTTACTTTACAGTTCTAGACCTAAAAGATGCCTTCTTCACTGTCTCTTTACACCCTGACTCATACTTCCTCTTTGCCTTCACCTGGAGGACCCTGACTCACGGTCCTCCAGACAGCTCACGTGGACTATTCTCCCGCAAGATTTTTAAAACAGTCCCCATTTCTTTGGCCAAGCTCTGGCTCAAGATCTCTCAAACTTTGATGCAGGTTCCGGCACACTCCTCCAGTACATGGACGACCTACTTCTCTGCAGTCCTACATTGTCTCTGTTCCAACAGGCCACCTCTGCGCTCCTGAACTTCCTCAGATCCCTGGGATATTGAGTGTTACCAAATAAGGCTCAGCTATGCTCTCCTACAGTGGAATATTTGGGTGTTCAACTTAGCCCAAGGTCTAAGACCTGACTCACCTCTGACAGGATCCAGGCACTGTGAGATTTACAGTCTCTAACCACAGGGGCTCAGATCCTCTCATTTTGGGGTTTGTTGGGATTCTTTCACCATTGGATCCCTAACTTTTCCATTACAACCAAGCCTCTGTACCATGCAGCCAGAGAGAGGCCCACGGGACTTCTCACCCACTTGGCCATCGTCCACCACCACTTCTCTCTACTGCAGGATGACCTTCTAACAGCCCCTGCCCTTATTCTTCCAGACCCCACAAAGCCTATACAGATGAGCGGTCAGGAGTGGCCATGGGAGTTCTATCCCAACAGGCTGGGCCTTCGAATCAGGCTGTCGCCTTTTTTTTTTTTTAATTTAACTATAAATTTATTGAATCATGTTCATCCTTATAAGAAATAATGAAAATAGTTCTCTAATACTTTTGATACCTTAACATTTATTAATATGCTGTTATTCCCAGTAACTGAAACTATTTTTTTTTAATTTATTTATTTATTAAGGATTTCTGCCTCGTCCCCACAACCGCTTCCCATTTCCCTCCCCCTCCCCCGATCAAGTCCCCCCCCCTCATCTGCTCGAAGAGCAATCAGGGTTCCCTGACCTGTGGGAAGCCCAAGGACTGCCCACCTCCTTTTTTTTTTATCTTTTTTTTTTATTATTGAGAAAAGGAAGAAAAAAAAAAACAAGTTTCCACCTCCTCCCAGCCTCCCATTTCCCTCCCCCTCCTCCCACCCTTCTCCCCCTCCCCCCACTCCTCTCCCCCTCCCTCTCCAGTCCAAAGAGCAGTCAGGGTTCCCTGCCCTGTGGTAAGTCCTAGGTCCTCCCCTCTCTGTCCATTTCTAGGAAGGTGAACATCCAAACTGGCTAGGCTCCCACAAAGCCAGCACATTGCGTAAGTTGAACCAAAGGAAAAACATATAGTTATCCTCTTGGCTATGGGAAGTAGACAAAATTGCCGGGGAGAAAATTGGGATCTTGGGGGTGGGGTGGGTTGGGGGTAAGGGGAGATGGGGAGAGAAAAGGGAGAAGGGGAGGATGGGGGGAACTTGGGGAAAAAGGAAGATTGGGATAAAGGAAGGTAGGATAGGGGAGCACGGAAGCACAATTCTTAGTTAAGGGAGGCTGTCGCCTTTTTATCCAAACAGCTAGACCTCACCTTCTGTGGATGGCAACCATGCCTGAGAGCCCTGGCGGCAGCAGCTGGCCGCACATGGTAATCCTCACCACCCCCTCAGCTGCCAAGCTCCTGGGATACCCATGCTGGTACCATCTCTCCAGGTTCAAGTGGGCACCTACTCAGGACGCTTGGTCTGTCCAGCAGACAGGACCTTCCATCCTCCAGTTTTCCAGGATGCCACAATGAAGGGCCTACCTGCTCCTCATCCCGGCATGCTCATCTTTGGTGATAACAATATTTTTTCCTAGACACCTGCCTTCTCACCTCCCCCATGGAACAGAGCCTGACATCTCCGGGATGACAGTACATGGTATGCCTTTCAGCCACACCTCCTGCTGAGCATGGACCCAACAATACCCAGCTCTCCCCTTCCCCACATCGTCCCATGCCTGCAGGAAGTAGCCAGACTTGAGTCAACGCCCCTTTTTCCTAAGAGAACCTAAATGTTAGTCAAAATATCACCTCAGATTCCTGTTACCCCTTGTACAAACAGTCTGGAATGTAAGCCTCAGTCTCTGGCCTCCCTGCCCACCACATCTTGACCCCTCCCCGGAGAAGGGTCAACACAAGCCCACCAAAATTTTGCTACACCCTCAGTCCATTTAAACTGCTTCCCTGGATGTTTCCTCGGGGTCTCTTTTCCTGCCCCCTGGTGGTCACTTTAGCGCCCTCTCAGTTCTCCCTCAGGGCCACCTGAGAGAGCAGGAATCCCATTAAACATGGATATTTTTTAATTTGTCTTGTTGTGATTTAGCTTGATTGAGATTTTTGCATCAGCAGAGAGCTCATGTTAGGAAACATTAGGAAAAACTCCTAACAGGTACTGCGAACTGATCTTAGGTCCTCTGGAAGAACAGCAAGTGCTCTTAACTGCTGAACCATCTTTATAGCCTTGTTTTATTTGTGAGATAGAATCTTAATGTGTTTCCAAGCTTGGCTTCAAACTTGTGAGCCTTCTCCTTCAGTCTCCCGAGTGTTGGCATTGCAGGTGTTCACTACCACGTCCAACCTCACAGATCTCATTAAACGACACAGGTTCATGGGATATCCTTCCTAGTGTTAGTGCTACTAAGGACCATGGCCTCTGTTCCACTTGTTAAAATGACCCTGGGCTAGCCAGGTGGTGGTGGCGCACACCTTTAATCCCAGGATTTGGGAGGCAGAGTCTGGCAGATCTCTGTGAGTATGAGGTCAGCCTGGTCTACAGAATGAGTACCAAAAACAAACAAACAAACAAACAAAAAATGATCCTGAGCTGGCCTCTGAGTTGTTGGGCATCCTAACTGCCCATGACCCATATGCTCAGATGGATCTTTCTGAACACAGCTTAAGAGCAGCCACCCTGAGAGTCCTCCCTAAAGCCTTAGGTTGAACTCTGAATTCACTCCAGTGTCCCAAAGTCAAGGGCCTTCCTGTACTAGCCACAGAATAAGGTCTCTGTATGTGCTCTTAGATCTTCTGAATTGGGTCATGAATATTTATTAAGCTCCTATTAGGGACTCTCGGGTTTCTGTCTTGATGTGGAAACAGGTATATGTGTATAAACATTATATTCCTGGAAGGATATATAAGAAGTGTCTAGCCGGGCAGTGGTGGCACAAACCTGTGATCCCAACACTAGGAAGGCAGAGAAGCAAATGGATCTCTAGTTCAAGGCTAGCCTAGTCTACAGAGTGAGTTCCAGGATAGCCAGGGCAATACAGAGAAAGGCTGTTTTGAAAAAGCAAAATAAAACAAACAAAAATTGTGGGAAGACAATGTTGGCAAAGAGTTGTGCTAATTTTTAGGAGAGATTAATAGTGATAGAATTTGTTAGGTATTTCTTAAGACGAGCCTCTCTGCCAACACAAATAATTCCAATCAGACCAAATTAAGACACATTAAAAGATGTCCATGTTTAATGCAGTGCTCCCGGGGGGGGGGGGGGTCTGGGGAAAGCAGGGAGAGGGGAAGAAAGGAAAGGGGAGACTACGTGAAATCTGAAGACCACGTGTTCATTCTCTGGGGGGCAGTTTAAGTAGCCTGTGGGAGTGGTCTTGATCCTCCCAGGGAAGGGGACCTGAAACAGAGTTTCCTGCCCAGTATTCCAAAGATGGACACCAGGGGGCTAGGATGAGTCCCCCAGTCAAACAATCCAGACTGTTTGTATAAAGGGGTGTTAGGGAACTGGGGAGATGCTTTCAATCAAACAGAATTAACCTTATAAAGAGAATTACTTGGATCCTTCCCCCCATTTTACGTGACTCACCAATAACTGGAGCCCATAATTCTATGCTGATGCAAATAAATCAGGAAAGGCAGGTTATAAATCAAAAGATTAAGTAAAGTGGAACAAAGCCCTTAGAATTCTGTCCAAAAAGCAGAATTATATGCTATTCTCACGGTATTAAGGGACTTTAAAGAACCCCTCAATATAGTTACTGATTCACAATATGCAGAGAGTTGTTTCATATACTGAAACTGCTGAATTTAAACCAGATGATACAGAATTGACTCCATTATTCATTCAAGTTTAAAATATAATCAGGAATAGGCTTTGTCCCATATACGTAACCTGGGTCTGTCAGGTCCTCTAGCACAAGGTAATACTGAAATGGATTGATTATTGATTGGAAATGTGCTGACGGTCTCAGAATTTCATAATAAACATGTCAATAGCAAAGGTTTAAAGAAAGAGTTTTCTATTACTTAGTAAGGAGCTAAGAAGATTATAAAGAGGTGTCCTACTTGTTCTTTCTATAACCAAACACTGCTCTCTGCAGGGATTAACCGAAAGGGCACTCTAAGGAATGAGATCTGGCAGATGGATGTGTTCCACTTTATAGGTTTAGGAAAATTGAAATATGTACACCACACCATTGACGCTTATTCAGGTTTTCAATGGACGACTGCTTTGATCTCAGAAACTCAGTAATCATGCATTTATTAGAAGTTATGGCCATCATGGGTATACCTGCACAAATAAAGACAGATAATGGTCCAGAATATGTCTCTAATAAAATGAAACAGTTTTTTGCTTATTATAATATAAAATATATTACAGGTATACCAAAAATTCTATAGGTCAGAAAGAAATATCAAACTGAACTATAAAGGATATGTTAAACAAACAGAAAGGGATGGAAAATACCCCCAGAACTAGATTGCATGATGCTTTATTTACCTTGAATTTTCTTAATGCTAATGAAAAAGGAACAACGGCAGCAGAGAGACATTGAATAATAGAAAAATCTCCTAAATTAAGTCAGCTGGTATATTTTAAGGATGTGTTGACCTCACAATGAAAACCAGGAGATGTGCTATGTTAGGGAAGGGATTTCACTCTTATTTTCACAGGAGAAGAAAAGCTATGGATGCCATCAAAATTATTAAAGATTCAGTTTGAAAAAGAGAAACCTCTTGAGAACAAGAAATGACAGGTCATTCACAGAGTTGACAACCATACAGATGGCAAGGAAACCTCTTAAGTGTTGGGGCAGGGTTCTGTTCTTGTCTTTGCAGGAAAACACTCATCTTCAAAAAGTCAAGAGACCTCCGACATTTAGATGCCTAAAGAAGAAAAGACAACTATCCGGAAAAGAGTCACCAAGCAAAGAGAAATCTGACTTGTGGCACCGTGTCCTCTGCAGGGTGAAATTTCATTCTCCGTATAATAAAAGCACAAATCACTTAAATCACAGCTGGCTTTGGAGCGGAACATGGCTGCCCTTCTCTAAATCCAAGCATCTTTCTTTCTTTCTTTCTTTCTTTTTTTTTTTTTTTTGAGACAGGGTTTCTTTGTAGTTTTGGAGCCTGTCCTAAAACTAGCTCTTGTAGACCAGGCTGGCCTCAAACTCACAAAGATCCACCTGCCTCTGCCTCCCAAGTGCTGGTATTAAAGGCATGAACCATCACCACCTGGCAAAATTCAGAGTTTCTGTCTCATATCAGGAGCCATCTTGTATGGGACAGAAAGAAGAAAGAATTTAGAAAAAAAATTATTTTCCCTATAAATATTTTATCTCTATCATACCTTTCATTGAGTATATGTCTATACAAATAATGAACAATAAATATTTCTGCAGTAATCTTTGAAGGTTCCAGGAAGAAGATGGAGCCCCACGACAATGATTCCACCTGGTGGATATGACATCACGATGCTGATAGCATTACTTTAAGGACAGTTTTGGGTACCAGCTGCTCAAGATGGTTTTAACTTGGCTAGCTGAAATGGTGCACCACCATACAACATTCTGGCCAGAACTTCAAAAAAAAGATCCTATCAACTACTCAAAGACTATTTGCAATTATACCAGACAGTATCTTCAAACTTAACCACCATTTTAGTTTTACAGGATCCCATAGAAAGAACATCACCCCCATGACAGCTGGAAGTAATTCTAGAAGATGACGTCCCCTTTCCCAACTTAGTTTGTCCTCAGGGTTATGGACATCAATTAAGGATTGATTAGAACTGGTATAGAGTTGGGGTTTGGGGTGTAAATTTTTTTGGCTCAGGGATCTCCTTTGAAAAGAATAAAAAAAATATAAATATGATAAGATATAAAGGTAGATTATTGAATCTACTTTTTAAAAGCAACTATTAGTTTTAAATATTTTACATTGACTTTACTTTTGTATATTGTATGCAAACTTTGTATATTACAAATTTGAGATTAATTTTGTTAAAACATACTGCATATACATTGTAAATCTTGTTCAAGGTATTGTAGCTATAGAGCTCATTTAACAATGTAGTGCATATTTCTAGTCCTTGAAAATTATTATTATCAACTGTTTAGGATAATAAAGAAATACAGGTTAGTATTAATCACCTAGTATAATCAAACTTGTAAACACACTAGGTATGTTTTCAAGGTCAAAAAAGATACAACTTAGATAGGACATCTTCAAACACTTTAGAGATCTACAGAATGTGGCATTTAAGATGTTTTAATAACCTAGGTTCTTCTTTTTTATGACAATGAGACATGTCTTCTCCTGGAAGCACCAATCTACTTCAGAGAAGATAATGGGCACTGAGGAAACTCCACATTGAGTTTGCTTTCTCTGTGGTAAAAGTAAGTCGCTAGGCAAGAAAATGCCCTTGCCTCAACTGCTGACAGTAGGCTGTTCTAATTAGGTAAGCCTGTAGGCTGAAGATGGATGCTCCAACATTGCAGAGGAACCTTGGGTGACTGTCCAGGCAGCCAGCTGTTTCTGTCATACTCACATGTTTTAGAAGTTGCTTGTTTGTACTTCCTGCTTATTCAATTATTTCCTTCTTGGGTCTCTGAGGGAGTTGAAGATTAGATAGCTATATAACTATAGTTATAGTTTACCAGACACAGCAGGCAGCGGGGTAGTCAGGCTACAGTGAGCGGGGCCACATGCTGAGTGCTCGCCACACCCGGACCCCTGGGAAGGTCTGATACTGGGAACCCCCGCGGCTCTAACTGGGTCCTCCCCGAGTGGGGAGATGAGTTCCCAGAGAGCAGGGCTCAGGGCATGAGCAGTCTGGGCAGGAGAGGCCCTGAGCAGGCAGATGCCTCCGTCGCCGGAGCTTGGAACAGACTCACGGCCAGCAGCCCGTACCAGCACCATCACCTCCATCACCACCACCACCTCCATCACCACCACCACCACCACCACCACCATCACCACCACCACCTCCATCACCACCACCACCACCACCATCTCCATCACCACCACCTCCATCACCACCACCACCATCACCACCACCATAACCGAACCGGTGAGCCAGCGCTGCGGGTTGGCCGGCTTGCGCTGCAACCCCTGATACCACCAGGCCCTGTCCTACAGGGTGCTTACGCCGGGCCCTTCATTCCCTAGAAAAGGGAAGGACCAGCCTCCACTGCTCAGAAGGCTGTCTATGGAGACCCCGGATAATAATAGAAAAAGGAAAATAAAAAGTTACTTTTCTGCATTCCCATGACCTTCTCCTTAGATCTTTAGATCACATTGCAGAGGAGAGCAATGACCCAGTAAGAAGAGTTCACATACATAAAAGGACCATTACCCACGATAATGTTTATCCTTTATATATTTTTATTAAAGTCACCTCTTAACCCATTTTCCCTGAAGTCTAGGGATTTTTGAAAATCATAAACTACTTCTGGCATTCATCTGTCCCCTGCCGTGTGTCTTGCCCGTCACAGTCTCTCACTGCACTGAGGCCAGCCTTCCAGCCTGGACCGCGCTGCCAAGCTTGGCTCCTCCTGTGTCTCTTGAGAACCTATGTCCTCTCTGCTCTGGTCAATCATCTCTGAGAGAACACACAAGCCTGTGTCTTCTAGTCTGTCACTCTCAGGAGAGGACAGAATGGTCTCAGTGTCCCTCTTCCAGCTTGTCTATGAACAAGGAGGGGACGCACTGGTGTTTCCATTTCCTTGGCCCTGGTCTTATTTAAAAGCCATGGCTAGAATGCTCCCTCTTGCTGGGGAAGCATGGACCTTAAGTTCCTATAAACAGGTACCGCTGCCTTTAAAAAGAAAAAAAATTCAGTTTAAACTTAGAGACTTCATTTTGGGGCCACCTCAAAGTCCTAGATGTTCTCCGTGAGGGCTTGATGGCTGGCTGCTGAGCTGTCACCACAGGTGACAGGTTGCTTGCTGTGTCTGAGGCTGACTGATGTCCTTTTGTTACTGATCATGTTTCTACTGTTCCCCTACTAATGTTAAATATAAATAAAGGGAGGGCCTAGCCCACAGCTGTCGGGACATCCGTAAGGGAAAGATGAACCTCCCAGACTTTACCCCTCCGCTCAGTAGCAGGCCAAATACAATACTGGCCTTTTTCAGCCTCCGACCTTTCCCTTCCTTCTCTCAGGACCCTCAGGCCCTGACTGCACTCACAGATCTGTTCTGATTATCCACCAGCCCACTTGGGACAACTACCAAAGGCTTTTACAGGTGCTCCTAACCACAGAGAAAAAAAAAAGCATGTTTTCCTTAAAACCCCCAAAAAAATGTCCCAGGAGCTGACGCCTTCCCCTTGACTTGGCCCAACTGGGAACTCCAGCAGGTAGGAAACATTTCTGCCTCCATCACCAAATTTTATTGGCGAATCTCAAAGGGGCTGGTAGACGCCCCACCAATTTGGCTAAGATAAGAGCAATAGTTCAAAGGTCTGATGAGAGAACAGAAAGACAGGGAGGACAAGCGAGATTAAAAAAAAAAACATAGCCATAAATTAAACAAGATCTTGGCCACAATAGTACATAATATAGAGCAATCAGGGCAGGACAGGGGAGACACAAGGCGGCCATGGATAGACAGAGACCAGTGTGCCCATTGCAAAGAGAGAGGACATTGGGTCAAGGACTGCCCAAAACGTCCAGCCGAACCCAAGAGAAAGCCAGTTAAGTTAATTTGGGCACAGGTCAAGTGACCCACTCTTTCCTCTTGGTACTGGATTGCCTCTACCCTCTTGTCCAAAGTTGGGGTACAAATTCACTTCCCAGAAAAAAGAGCCTCGGTTGCTAACTGCACTGGCCAGGCTCTCCAAATTCTAACCTTGAGATTAGAAAATGAACATAGGCTGTTTGAACCGCCTTCCCCAGGGTTGTAGCTGCGAGGCCCAAGAGGGAATCAGGCCCCACATTCAGAGACTTTTAACATTGGGCACAGGGGACCACAGACCAGTCCAAGATTTAAGGGAAGTTAATTGCCGCACCCTGGACATCCATCGACGGTGCCAAACCCTTATCATCTCCTGAGCGCTCTGCCTCTAACCCATGTTTGGTACTCAGTACTTGATTTAAAGGTCGCTTTTTTTTCTGTCTGAGACTCAACCCCCAGAGCCACCCATTATGCGCCTTGGAAAGGAGGGATCCTGAAAGAGGTAATGATCCCATTGCCAAGGGAAACCAAATGGCCGACGAGACAGCTAAGCAGGCTGCACTGAGCTCAGAAATATTACTCCTGGCAGAGGCACCACCCTCCTCAGAGGATTAATTCCAATATTCCACCCAGGATCTAGAGACTATCCAGAAACTCAATGCAAACTTTGATGAACAACAGAGATCTTGGAGGTATCAGGGCAAAATTGTGTTGCCCAAGAAAGATGCTTTTGAGCTGGTCACCCAACCGCATCCATGGACTCATTTAGGACACAAAAAATAGATCTCTTATGAAAAAGACTGATTTTTACATTCCAGGTCTTAACTCCCTCATACAGCAGGTAACATCAATCTGCATCCCCTGCGCCAAGGTAAACGCGGAATGCCAGATTGCCCCAGAGGGCATAAGAACTAGGGGAGACCAACCTGGTACTCACTGGGAAATGGACTTCACTGAGATAAAACCGGGAACGTACCCAAAGCTCCAGCACACGCATGGGTGATGATCAGGTTCCTGGTTCCCAGGGGAGGAGGGCCAGTGATGCTGAGACGCCCCAGTCTTTCAGTGTGTAGTCACTGTACTTGGTTTTTAATAAGAACTGAATTTATTTATTTATTTATTTATTTATTTATTTTGGTTTTTCGAGACAGGGTTTCTCTGTAGCTTTGGATCCTGTGCTGGAACTAGCTCTTGTAGACCAGGCTGGCCTCGAACTCACAGAGATCCTCCTGCCTCTGCCTCCTGAGTGCTGGGATTAAAGGCGTGCGCCACCACCGCCCGGCAGTCATTGTACTTATCGTATATAGTTTTCTTTTTTATTTTATTTTTTATTGATATTTATTGAACTCTAAATTTTTCTCTGCTCCCCTCCCTGCCTCTCTCTCCTCCCCTTTCAAACCTCCCCCAAGGTCCCCATGCTCCCAATTTACTCAGGAGATCTTGTCTTTTTCTACTTTCTACTTCCCATGTAGATTAGATCTATGTGAGTCTCTCTTAGTGTCTAAGTTCTCTGGGATTGTGGTTTGTAGGCTGGCTTTCTTTGCTTTATGTTTAAAAATCACCTATGGGTGAGTACATGTGATAATTGTCTTTCTGTGTCTGAGTTACCTCACTCAAAATAATGTTTTCTAGCTCCGTCCATTTTCCTGCAAAATTCAAGATGTCATTATTTTTTTCTGCTGTGTAGTACTCCATTGTGTAAATGTACCACATTTTCCTTATCCATTCTTCAGCTGAGGGGCATTTAGGTTGTTTCCAGGTTCTGGCTATGACAAACAAAGCTGCTATGAACATAGTTGAGCACATGTCCTTGTGGCATAATTGAGCATCCTTTGGATATATACCCAAAAGTGGTATTGTTGGGTCTTGAGGAAGGTTGTTTCCTAATTTTTTGAGAAATCACCACACTGACATCCATAGGGGTTATACCAGTTTACATTCCCACCAGCAATGCAGAAGTGTTCCCTTTTCCCCACAACCTCTCCAGCATAAGTTGTCATCAGTGCTTTTGATCTTGGCCATTCTTACAGGTATAAGATAGAATCTCAGAGTTGTTTTGATTTGCATTTCTCTGAAGACTAAGGATGTTGAACATTTCCTTAAGTGTCTTTCAGCCATTTTAGATTCCTCTGTTGAGAGTTCTCTGTTTAGGTCTGTACTCCATTTTTTAATTGGATTATGTGTTCTTTTGGTGTCCAATTTCTTGAGTTCTTTGTATATTTTGGAGATCAGACCTCTGTCTGATGTGGGGTTAGTGAAGATCTTTTCCCATTCTGTAGGCTGTTGTTTTGTCTTTTTGACCATGTCCTTTGCTTTACAGAAGCTTTTCAGTTTCAGGAGGTCCCATTTATTAATTGTTTCTCTCAGTGTCTGTGCTGCTGGGGTTATATTTACAAGTGGCTCCCTGTGCCAATGAATTCAAGTGTACTTCCCTCTTTCTTTTCTATGAGGTTCAATGTGGTTGGCTTTATGTTGAGGTCTTTGATCCATCTGAACTTGAGTTTTGTGCATGGTGATAGATATGGGTCTATTTTCATTCTTCTATATGTTGATATCCAGTTATGCTAGCACTACTTGTTAAATATGCTTTTTTTCCATTTGATATTTTTTGCTTCCTTGTCAAAAATCAGGTATTCGAAAATGTATGGATTGATATCCGGGTCTTCTATTCAGTTCCATTGGTCTTCCTGTCTGTTTTTATGCCAATACCAGGCTGTTTTCAGTACTGTATATATGGTTTCCTTATATTAGATAGCCTTGAAATGTTGTGGCATTTCAATTGTATTTTAATAAATAAGACCGCCTGAAGAGTAAAACAGTCCCACTGGTCACACACCTTTAATCCAAGTAACCTCACTGGTTACCATAGACATCGGGTGGTGCACGCCTTGAATCCCACCACCAGTGGTGCATGCTTTTAATCCCAGGGGTGCACTCCTTTAATTCCAGCCCTAGAGAGAAATAGAAGACTGGGGGTGGGGTGGAGAGACAGCTCTCAGACACAGTCTCTTTCTGAGATTCCAGGAGGCAGGATCACCATTTCAGTCTGAGGTTGAGGTAAGAGCCAGTGGCTGGCTTTTACTTTCTGGATCTTCAAGCTGAACCCTGAATTTCTCTCTCTGAATTTTTTTCAGGGATGTACACTTTATTGAAAACTTTAAATACTCTCCAGATGGGACATCACATCTTCAATCAGGCTTCCATGTGGCCTCCACAGAAACTGAGCTTTCAGCACGGAGAATACAGTACTGAGTGCGTTTGCAGAGAGAGGACCCCTCAAGATGCATGCTTTCCTGCCAGCTTATCAGCCTTGACCAGAGCCTCCTCAATGGGTCCCACCAGATAGAAAGTCACCTGCCAAAATCTGCTGGAATCTTTAATAGTCTCCTTCGAGGGCACCAGCTCTCCTGTGTGTCCTGTGAAGACCTCAGGAACCTGGAATGACTGGGACAAGAGGCACTGTATTTTTCTTGCCCGGGACACAGCCAACTTATCTTCCTCAGAAAGTTCATCCATACCCAAGATGGCAATGAAGTCCTGGAGAGATTTGTAGTCCTGCAGGATCTTCTGCACCCCTCGCGCAACATCATAATGCTCACTGCCAACAAAATGTGGATGCATAATTCGAGAGGTGGAGTCCAGAGGATCCACAGCTGGGTAGATGCCCAGCTCAGCAATAGCACGAGACAGCACAGTAGTGGCATCCAAATGGGGCAGGATGAGACAAGTCATCAGCAGGCACATAGATAGCCTGCACAGAGGTGGCAGACCTCTTCTTGGTGGTGGTGATTCTTTCCTGCATTGTACCCATGTTGGTGGCTAGGGTGGGCTGGTAGCCTACAGCAGAAGGGATTCTGCCCAATAAGGCAGACACCTCTGAGCCATCCTGGGTGAAGCCGAAGATGTTGTCAATAAACAGCAAGACATCTTGACCTTCTTGGTCTCTGAAGTATTCTGCAACAGTAAGACATGTCAGAGCTACCCGGGCACGAGCACCAGGTGCTTCATTCATCTGACCATACACCAAAGCCACCTTGGAGGTGGTATCTTTTAGGTTGATAACACCAGATTCAGTCATTTCATGGTATAAATCGTTGCCCTCACAGGTCCTCTCACCAACACCAGCAAACACAGAGTAACCACCATGGGCTTTAGCGACAATGTTGATTAACTCCCTGATCGGTACTGTCTTTCCAACGCCAGCCCCACCGAAGAGTCCGATCTTGTCCCCCTTGGCATACAGGGCCAGCAGATCCACAACCTTCATACCAGTCACCAGGATTTCCTGTTCAACACTCATCTCTATGAACTCGGGAGCTTCTGCATGAATGGCAGCAAATTGTTTGGTTTTGATTGAACCTCGCTCATCAGTAGATTCTCCATTGACGTTTGTGATTCGGCCCAAGGTCTCAGGACCAACGGGAATTTTGATTGGTGCACCTGAATCCAGTACTTTCTGGCCTCTCACCAAGCCTTCAGTACCATCCATAGCAATGATTCTGACCGTGCTCTCGCCCAAGTGCTGGGCCACTCTAGAACCAGTCTGGTCTCCCTGCCCTGCACTTCCAGGGCATTTAGGATGGGTGGTAACCCTTATCGAGTTGGACGTCCACCACGGCGCCGATGACCACCACGATTCGCAGCGCCAGCCTTCGGCAACGGAGACATCTGTGCCGCAGAGTCTCTGGCCAGATGGACCACGCGGGCGCCGCTCACAGGTGAAGCTGCACAGGAGAAGCTGCACCTGGGGTAGCTGCGCAGAAGGGCTGAGTCCCCGTAAGGCCCCGGAGCCCACGCTCCCCACAAGACTCAACATGGTGGAGTCGGGGTAGAGACTGCTCTCTCTCTCTGAATTTTTATTAATCTTGCTTCAGTGACCCAGTTCTTCCAACAAGGCTATGCTTCCTAATTGTGCCACTCCCTGGGGGACAAGTATTCAAACACATGAGTCTGTTGGGGCCATTCCTATTCTCTATTATTAGTATTAATTTATTTATTTGATTTTACGTACATTGGTATTTTGCCTGCATGTATCTCTATGTGAGAGTGTAAGATCTTGGAGTTACAGACAGCTGTTAGCTTCCATGTGGGTGCTGGAATTGAACCGGAGTCCTCTGGAAGAACAGTCAGTGCTTTTAATCCCTGAGCCATCTCTCTAGCCCGCCATTCCTACTCAAACCACCACACTCGGCAAGCACTTCACCAACTAAATTACATTCCCAGCCTAAGAATGTAATTTGAAAGCACATCAAATTATCAAGTTATCTGCCTCCTGCTCTAACACGATAAAGGTCTTTGAAGTACTGTTTGGTAGTTGAAGACCAACCCCAGCTGCAGGCGAGACGCACTACTGCGCCCTTGTGGACATATTTGGTTACTGCTTCCAGTCATGTGTCTGTCAGTCAGAACAGGACTTTGTCCAGGTCTTTAACAGCTTCATTCTGTGACATTTTATAATTGCTCCTCCGGGGCAGTTTACCGGAGTCACAAGCCCGGATGTCTACCATGAATCCCCTCTGTGGCTGGTGGGTAGTTCTGACCATCAACCTGTTCTCATAAAGAGGAGATGGGTTAAATATGGGGAGGGGACTGGAGGGTCTTGTGGAGTTCCTAGATGCTGCTTTGGCATTCTCAGAACACGGCATCTCAGAAGACCTTGATGATTCTCACATGGTGGATGTCCTAAAGTTCAGCTCAAATCCTGAGAAAGAGCTTGTGTGAAAGCCAGGAGGAATGGCCCTGGCATCCTGGACCCATCATTGTGGACAATCACAGGGAAAATATGTATCGTGTGGTGTGGGAAGCCTTGGACAGATGTTTTGCTGTTATTTGTGGGTTCTGTTTCTCTTTTGTTGTATGATAACATCTCACTTGAGTTATGTAGGCTAGTCTTGAACTCACTATGTAACTCAAGCAAGCTGGAACTTGGGAACACCCCCCCCCCCCTCCGCCTTTGCCTCCTGAGTAGGGACTGATGACAAACATGGGCACACCCCCTCCCTACCTCTGCAGTCCTGAAGTTTCATGTCCTGTGATTTATTTTTTGAAAAACTCACTGTGGGACAGAGTATAGCTCAACGGAAGAACATTTTCTTAGCATGTGCCAAGCCCTGCCTTCAGTTTCCAGATCACGAAAGAAGGGAACAGTGAAAGCAAGTTCCTGGGCGACGGAGGAGATCCACCTGCCCGTTTCTTGAGATAAAGGATGTTATTTATTAGTAGGGTTTAGCCAGCAGATGGCGCTGGTAAGGCTGCCGCCTGGAGTCCCGCTTCAGAGTCGGGTGCCCCTGGGAGATGCTGACACGGTTAAGGCTGGTTCACATCTGTTCTAGGGTCTGTGTCGTAGGGTCTCATCTACCATGAGCCCTGTCACAGAGGTGCTGGTATAAAATAGACTGTAATAGGGAGAAATGCCCAAGCAGGGAAGTAGTGCGGGCGCAATTCCAGAAATTCTGCCACGCTGCAGCTCTGCGGCCAGGGGGAAGATCGCCCATTTCAGTAATGCTAAGACGGGGAAGGAAGGTATTTTGCTGACATGAAGGCCAGAGAAGGGAACTTTTAAATATGGGGGAGGCAGGGGAACGATTCTGTGAAGGTTACCTCAGAACTTCTACAGTGTGGAAAGTGTCAGCCTTTTCCTCCCAGGGTTGGTTCAAAGGTGTGGGCTGTCAGTCTGCAGACATGACACAGACCTTCCAGGCCGCACTGTTGGGTCGTTCCTGGCTGCTCAGCCCCAAAATAACCACACAGAAACTGTATTAATTACAGTACTGCTTGGCCTTATACATATTTCTAACTCACTGTTATCTCTTCCCATTTCTATTATTTTATATTTCACCATGAGGCTTTCACCTACCGGCAAGGTTCCAGCAGGCAACTTGCATCTTTCCCCTCTGGCAGCTCCACCGGGCTCCTGACTCCACCTTCTTCCAGATTTAGTTTAGTTTTCCCTGCCTAGCTCTGTTCTGCCCTGCTATAGGCCCAAAGCAATTTCTTTATTAATCAATGGTAATCACAGCATACAGAGGGAATTCCACATCAGGTCAGTCCTTTTAATACTGGGGTGGGGGAGGGAAATCTTGTGTTAGTTGTGGCAGTGTATGAGTTCCACAGAAATATCATATCTCATCTACCAGAAGAGTCCTCGAATTGACTCAGGGGCACAGCTTGCCACTCAGGGCCTTCTTAGCTCTCTCCTGAGCCATAACCACCCAGAGGTTGCAAGGCAGCTGCCACAGACCTTGTCATCATGAGACATTGTGATGTTCTGAAACCTGGAAGACAGTATCTAGGAAATTCCCTTTTTTGTCTCTTTAGTCCAACTTTTGTTAGGAAGAGATGTCTTTCTTAAAAGTCTGCCTCCTCCTTCCCTCCACCTGACCCCAGCACACGTGATCCTTTATCTTTATGGTCAGACCATGTCTCATTCACTTTCCTATTATTGTGGTAAAACACTATGACCAAGGAAATTTATAGAAGAAAGTGTTTAATTTGTTTCTTTTTGTTTTTTAAGACAGGGTTTCTCTGTATAGCTTTGGAGCCTGTTCTGGAACTCACAGAGATCCACCTGCCTCTGCCTTCCAAGTTTTGGGATTAAAGGCGTGTGCCACCTTCTCCTGATGAAAACATTTAATTTGGTTCTCAGTTTCAGACTCTTAGAGTCCGTGGCCATCATGGAGTCAGGGGAGCAGGGGAAGCCCAATGCTGGAGCAGTAGCTGAAGTTTACAACTAGATCCACAGGCACAAGGCAGAGAGTGCTAACTGGGAATGGCTTAGCTTTTGGAACCTCAAAGTCCATCCCTGAGACACACCTCCTCCATCCAGGCCACACCTCCTAATCCTTTCCAAACAGTTGCACCAACTGGGAACCAAACATTCAAATACAGGCACCAAAGCAGGGCATTCTCATTCAAATCACAAGGGGGCTTACATTAAATGAAATTCAGGGGGAGGAGACCTATACAGGTCAGGTCAGGCTTGAGCCAATTGTGATTCATTGCTGTCTACAGAGAAAAAAGAGAATGCCTACTGAGAAGTGATAGGCTATCTGACAAGATATTCTTTCATCTCCCTGATACATGTTCATTATGGGGTATTTGGGAAATCCATGAAAGAATAAAGAGGCTGGGGAGGAAGTTCGCTAAGACTGAATAAAAGCAGGCTGGGTGGTACACACTTGTGACTCCACCACTCAGAGGAGGCTGTCTGATAGTCTGAACTTCAGGTTACAGCTACATAGAAAGCTCAAAGCCAGCTTGAACTATACACAACCTTTATCTCAAAAAAATAAAAAAGGAGGAAAATGAAATTTCCTATTTCATATTTTACTACTTAAGATCCGATCATTGTCTCATCAGCCTTGCACCTGTTTTATCCATCTTTGTATTCTACTGACCCCAACTCTCTAGGTTGCCCCGGTCTTTGAAGCCTGCCCTGAACTTGTTTGTTTGGTTTTATTCATTTATTTATTTAGAGACAGGGTTTCTCTGTATAGTCCTGGATGTCCTGGAACTTGTTCTGTAGACCAGATTGGCTTGAGAGATCCTCCTGCCTCTGCCTCCCAAGTGCTGGGATTAAAGGAGTGTGCAACCCCCACACCGCTGATGGCTCTCTCTTACATATCTTCTTTATATTGTTTGCTTGCTTGCTTGTTTTCTGACTGTGAGAAAATTAATAAATGATAGCACGCACAACATATATATGTAAAGAACATGATGAACACTTGTGAGCTCAGTGCCCAGTCTGGAAAACAATGCTTTGAACCCTGTGCGCTTCCTGTCACAGCCTCCTCCATCAGAGCTGCTGCTGCGGCTTGTTTCAGTTTTTTGTGTTGTTTCCAAACTCAGAATTTCTGTCTGGTCTGCAGGCTGCCTGCCGTGCAGCAGGTCTGAGCTGGGGCTGCTGTGCAGCTCTGCCTCCTGTGTGGGCTGGCTGAGTAACTTCACACTGGGACTAGATGCGCATCTGTTCCACATGTTCTCATCCAACTTGGATCAAGTCTCCCAGGGCATTTTCTTTCCATGGCAGCTCCGTGAGGAGGTGCCAGAGCCAAGTCAAACAGCGCAGCCCACTTAAGGCCACTGCTCTTGCTAAGACTAGGAACATTCCACAGGCCAAAATAAGCCATATAGCCCAGCCCAGCTTTAGTGGGCTCCACTCCAGTCCTTTCTTAGTAGAGGGAGGTGTAGTGAATATTTGCTAAGCCATAATCAAGATGATCACAAATAGACACACAGTGAAATTATATACTGATGAAAAATTATTGAATGACCAAATAATAATAATAATAACAATATGATTCTCTCTCCCTGTCTCCCTCTCTCTCTGTTTCCCTCTCTCCCTTTCTCTCTTCCAGGGTCTCATACAAACCCAGGCTAGCCTTAAACTAATATGTAACTGAGGATAGCTTACTTCCTCCTGCCGTCACTCTGAGAATGCTGGGGCTACACGTTTGTAGCTTATTTCATTTATGAGATATTGAACCCAGGGCTTTGTGTGTGCTCCACAAGCACACACTGTATCTACTGACTGAGATGTACTCCCTGACCCCTTCTTCTTTCTGACGTAAGGATGGAACCCAGGTTGATCCCCCTGCCTCAGACTCATGATCCCCCTGTGCCAGATTGCAAGTGTGCACTGTCATTCCCAGCTTAGCAATTGTCCCCACTGTCTCCTGCTTCCCAGAGCATCAGTGTATGTGGTCCCTTTTTCTTTGTACTTTTATCATTTTGTGGTCCCCTCTTTGTCTTGTGTTTATCAACACAGACTTTTACATTAAGTCTCTTTCCAACTTACCCATTTTCACTTATACTGAGCCCCAGCAATCTTCACCTGAAAAATAATTTTTGATGTAAATATAATGATGATATAGATATAATGAAGATAAAAGGATCCACAGGGTCAAATAATAAAAGAACCACTAAGAGAGACTTACATAGATCTAATCTACATGGGAAGTAGAAAGTAGAAAAAGACAAGATCTCCTGAGTAAATTGGGAGCATGGGGACTTTGGGGGAGGGTGGAAAGGGGGAGGGGAGAGGCAGGGAGGAAAGCAGAGAAAAATGTAGAGCTCAATAAATATCAATAAAAAAAATTTGGTAAATAGGCTTAGCTGAGCTGTGGCAAAACCACCTTTAATTCCAGCACTCGGGAGGCAGAGGCAGGCAGATTGAGTTCCAGGGCAGCCAGAGCTACACAGAGAAACCCTGTCTCAAACAAACAAACAAACAATAAATTAATTAATTGATTAATTAAATAAGCAATCCAGGGGAGATGGTGCAAAAAATAATAAATAAAAAATAATAAAAGAACATTGGTCCACTTTGCTCTGGGAAGCATGAGATGGTGGGGACAGTTGTTAAGAAAACCAC
The DNA here is from genome assembly GCF_018167655.1 of Microtus oregoni. Taxonomy (NCBI): domain Eukaryota; kingdom Metazoa; phylum Chordata; class Mammalia; order Rodentia; family Cricetidae; genus Microtus; species Microtus oregoni. The sequence goes on from NW_024543086.1 coordinate 32,863,102, forward strand.
CAGTAAAATATGAAAATTTATAGCACAAGCCGGGCGGTGGTGGCGCACTCCTTTAATCCCAGCACTCGGGAGGAAGAGGCAGGAGGATCTCTGTGAGTTCGAGGCCAGCCTGGTCTAGTAGTAGAGCTAGTTCCAGGACAGGAACCAAAAAGCTATGGAGAAACCCTGTCTCGAAAATCAAAAAAAAAAAAATTCATAGCACAAATTTAATAATAATGACATTTGCAACTTCTTTTGTTGAAATTTTCTCTCGGGACAAGGTTAACAGATGTACATCTTGGTAAAAGTGGTTTAGTTTCCCATCAGTTTGTAGCTGGTGAGTTCACCATGTACAGTTTAGCTCTCCATCTTATTTTCTCTGGTGATTATGTTCTGAGCATCAGTCGTATCTCACACCTTAGGAGAACAGGAAATGACACGACACTTTATTCCTTTTGCTGTTGTTTTAACACAGGTCTCAGGTAGCTCAGGATGGTCTTGAACTTCTGGTCCTCCACTTCCCGAGTTCTGGGATTGCACATGTGTCCCACCATGCCTATCTTCACTTTATTTCCCTTAAGTCAGATGAAGCCTGGGTGTTATTTGGGTTCCTTATAGCCCAGGGTTATTCAGAGCATCTGAAGGTCTTATGAAGAGAAGAACATCCATCTTCAGTGATGCAGTGTATTCTTTTTTTTTGTTTTTTTTGTTTGTTTTTTTTTGTTTTTCGAGACAGGGTTTCTCTGTGGTTTTGGAGCCTGTCCTAGAACTAGCTCTTATAGATCAGGCTGGTCTCGAACTCACAGAGATCCGCCTGCCTCTGCCTCCTGAGTGCTGGGATTAAAGGCGTGCACCATCACCGCCCGGCAGATGCAGTGTATTCTTGTCTAAGGTATCGTTGGCCCTCTTCATGTTTAGACTTTAAGCCACACGCACACAAATCTCTGACCTGCCTAGTTCAAGAAGGTTCTTCTATCACTATTCTCAAAAACATTAGCTTTTTGTCTGCTGGGATGTTGTTCCCTGGCATACTGAAGACTGTGTCCCAAACTAACTTGGATAAAAGACAGAGATATTTCATTTTTCTTAATTCATTAAGTTTAGGACAGATATATTTCAAGTTTAGGAAAAAACCTCAGAGCTGGAAGAATTTGGTTGAAGAACATAGTTTTCCCCCTCCCTTTCTTCCTCCCTCCTTCTCTCTCTCTTCCTTCTCTTTCTCTCCCTTTCTTCCTCCCTCCTTCTCTCTCTCTTCCTTCTCTCTCTCTCCCTTTCTTCCTCCCTCCTTCTCTCTCTCCCTTTCTTTCTTCCTCCTTCTCTCTCTCCCTTTCTTTCTTCCTCCTTCTCTCTCTCCCTTTCTTTCTTCCTCCTTCTCTCTCTCCCTTTCTTCCTCCCTCCTTCTCTCTCTCCCTCTTTCTTCCTCCTTCTCTCTCTCCCTTTCTTCCTCCCTCCTCTCTCTCCCTTTCTTCCTCCCTCCTTCTCTCTCTCTCCCTTTCTTTCTTCCTCCTTCTCTCTTTCCCTTTCTTCCTCCCTCCTTCTCTCTCCCTTTCTTCCTCCCTCCTTCTCTCTCTCTCCCTTTCTTTCTTCCTCCTTTTCTCTCTCCCTTTCTTTCTTCCTCCCATCTTCTTTTACTTTTTTTTTTATTTTCAAGACAGTGTTTCTCTATGTGCAGCTCTGACTGTCCTGGAATTCCCTTTGCAGACCAGACTGGCCTCGAACTCATAGAGATCCACCTGCCTTTGCCTCCCTAGTGCAGTTGAGGTGCTGGAAAGGTGGCTTGGTGGTTAAGAGCACTGGCAGCAGCTGCTCTCTCTTTGGGGTTTTTGGTTTTTTTTGTTTTTGATTTTGTTTTTGTTTTTTTGAGACAGAGTTTTTCTGTGTAACTTTAGAGCCTATCCTGGAACTCACTCTGTAGATCAGGTTGGCCTTGAACTCACAGAGATTCACCTACCTCTGCCTCCCAAGTACTGAAAGCAAGCACCACCACCACCACCACCACCCAGCTTGGCTGCTCTTCTAAAGGACCCAGGTTTGCTGGTTGTAGTGGCACACACCTTTAATCCCAGTGCTCAGGAGGCAGGGCAGGTGGTTATCTGAGTTCAAGGCCAGCCAGGTCTACACAGAGTGAGTTCCAATACAGTCAAGGTTACACAGAGAAATCCTGTCTCAAAAAAACAAAAAGCAAACCCCCAAGCCAAAAAACAAACAAACAAAAAAATGTGTAGCTGGGCAGGATAACACACACTTTAATCTCAGTACTAGAGAAGCAGAGTTCAAGGCCAACCTGGTCAACAAATTGAGTTCCAGGACATCCAGGGCTACACAGAGAGATCCTTACTCAAAAATAAGCAAACAAAGAGAATCTTACCTCACAAAACATGTACTTGTCTTCTGACCCAGTGCCCCATTTTGATGCATTGGAGAATAATTTTCTAAGAGGTGAATACGGGTGAGGCATTCAAATCATTGCACCCAGTAATCACCCTACTGTGCATATATCTCAGAGAAACAAAACTTTAGGTACACACACACACACACTAAAAACAACCCCCCAAACTACACATGACTGTGCATAGCAGCTTTATCTTTCATAATGCAAACAGCTGGTGTCCCTCCACTGACTGAAGTCCATTAACATAGTGTAATACTCTGTATTCCTTAGTGACTGACACACGTGAGCAGTGGGTGCCTCTCGAGGGGATCGTTCTGAGTGAAGACAGTAAGGAGCATGTTACCACACCTACTTCATTCACTTTACAAAAATTAATTATTATTATTTGTGGTGTGTGTGCACAGGTGTGCACATGGATGTTAGAGTACAACTTCTGCGGTCAGTTCTCGTCTGTCTTTCCGTGTGCACCTTGTTAATGTTTTGAATAGTGCAAGCCAGTAGATGTCTAGCAGTGTTCACTGGTACCTGTGGAGACCAGATTTGGGAAACAGGGTTTCTCTGAGTAGCCTTAGTTGTCCTGGAACTCACTTTGTAGACCAGGCTGGCCTTGAACTCACTAAGATCTGTCTGCCTTTGCCTCCAGATTAAAGGTGAGAGTCATCAAGCCCAGCTTCTCTTTTCTGCTTCTGGGTGACCTTGACCTTTCGACCTTTCCTATTTAGCTTCTGGGAGCTAGGGTTACAGTGGTACACTACCAAGTCATCCCCTCTACGTCTCAAGGACACAGAGCTTGCACTGAGGTCAAAGGTAGAACATTTGGCTAACAAGTAAAAGGCCCTAGATTCAAGCCCCAATATTGAAAAAAATAAAAATCATAACTTTCTCTTATGATGTTATTAGGTTTAGGGAACACCTAAATCCAGGATGATCTCATTTCAAAATCCTATATAATCAGATCTGCCTAGACCCTTTTTCCAAATAAGGTTACACTCATGCCGGGTGGTGGTGGCGCACGCCTTTAATCCTAGCACTTGGGAAGCAGAGGTAGGCTGATCTCTGTGAGTTTGAGGCCAGCCTGGGCTACAAGAGCTAGTTCCAGGACAGCCAGGGCTACACAGAGAAACCTTGTCTCAAAACAAACAAAAAACCAAATAAGGTTACATTCACAAGTATATGGGTTACAATGTGGACATGGGTATGTTGTTGTTGTTTGGGGGGGGGGGGGTCACAATTCAAACCGTTTCAATTGGTATACATAGTTATTATTACATTTTATTTATTTTGTATGTGCGTGTGTCCACTTGAATACATTCTGTGTGTGTGTGTGTGTGTGTGTGTGTGTGTGTGTCGGTTAGAGGACAAGTTTCTGGAGTCAGTTCTCTCCCTCCAACATGTAAATTATTCCTGGGGCTTGAACTCAGATTGTTAGGCTTGGTAGCAGGAGCCTTTATCCACTAAGCCATCTTGCCAGCCAGACTTTTCTTTCTTTCTTTCTATTTATTTTGTATGAGTGTTTTGCCTGCATATATGAATGTTCACTGTGTATTCTAAAACTGGAGTTAGGGACAGTTGTAAGCTGCCATGTGACTGCTGGGAACCAAACCTGGGCCTTCTGCTCTTAAGTATTGAAACATCTCTCCAGCCCTGGTATTACTTTAAAATGGTTGTGAGCCACCATGTGGTTGCTGGGAATTGAACTCAGGATCTCTGGAAGAGCAGTCAGTGCTCTTAACCTCTGAGCCATCTCTCCAGACCCCTACTTTTTAAAGTTTTGTATTTGAGCACCTTTATATGAAGGATTCCGCTAGGCTTCAACCCCAACCACTTCCTCCGAGTCTGGCTCTTGTCAGTGACAGCCAGCACTCTGTCAGCTCTCCATACCATGTGCAGCACCTTGGTTACTCTGGTTACCTTCTGTCTGTTCTGTAGGAGGGGAGTCTTCGGGGTTGACCACTTTTATGGATTAGGAAACAAGTGCCGGTGGGAAGCAACTTGACAGAGGTCACGTGGTTTAGGAGTGGCAGAAGAAGACCACAGCCTGGTACGTCAAGGTTCTGCCCTCGTCTGCTGTCACTGTGGTAGGTGCATCTCTTGCTATGATGGCTTCCTAAAGGTCCACTTATCTTTTGCCTTTCACTTTATTTAATCTGTATTTTTGCACTTGAACTGTCTATATAGTCTGTGTACTTGTAGTGTTAATTGATTGATTGATTGATTGATTGATTCATTAATTCAACCACAATTTATTGAACTAACTTGCAAGGAGCCCTAAGCTAGTTTGAGTTCCAGGTCACATGGATGATGAGACCCCCTTGGCCTCTGTCATGGAGGAAAGAGGGTAGATAGTGAAAAGTGTGAGGCAGTGTGGGAGCCCAGAACAGACCCTAACCAAGGAGGACAGGGGGGTTCTTGATGTCTGGTTCAGGTCCTGAAGGATGACTAAGATTCATCTTTATTTGCTTACCATTGACTGCTGGGATGAAACACTGCTCGGATATTGAAAGTCAGTGGTGTGTTATATACTGCAAGCACTCTGACACACCGGCACAGTCAGCTCATGCAACCGCTCTCAGCTTAAACGGCAGTTTTCCATTTGTCCATTATGGGGTCACTTACAAAATATTTTCATGCTTTTGTCTCTATTTTGCCACAAGAAGCTCTTTCAGAGCATTTTCTTTATATCCACATGTTTTCTCTCGGTGAGTCTCCTTAAAAATCTAAAAACTTAGCCAGACAGTGGCAGTGCACACCTTTAATCCCAGGACTCAGGAGGCAAAGGCAGGTGACTCTCTGTGAGCTCGGGGCCATTCTGGTCTATAGACTGAGTTTCAGAACAGTCAAAGTTATATAAAGAAACAAACTAAAACATTATGTTTATCTCTCCCAAAAGATTATTGCCAAATTTTATAAATGAAATGAGGTATGATGGAGAAGGGTCATCTGTCTATCTGTTGCTTTCATTGGTTAATTAATAAAGAAACTGCTTGGCCTGATAGGTCAGAACATAGGTAGATGAGAAAGACAGAACAGAATGCTGGGAGGAAGAAGGCAGTGAGGCAGACGCCATAGCTCTCCTCTCCAAGATGGACGCAGGTTAAGATCCTTCCCGGTAAGCCACCACCTCGTGGTGCTACACACATTAATAGAAATGGGTTAATCAAGATGTGAGAGTTAGCCAGTAAGAGGCTAGAGCTAATGGGCCAAGCAGTGTTTAAAAGAATACAATTTGTGTGTTATTTTGGGTAAAGCTAGCCGTGCGGGAGCTGGGTGGCAGGAAGCAGCCGCAGCTCCCCTTTACAGAGGTGACTTTGAAAGTTACAGTCAGCCAAATTGCACTAGCTGAGGATTTAAAAAAAAAAAAACTGCCATGGTTTCAACTGCAGCTCAGTCAATTTCTTTCTTGCTTTGGGTTTTTATTTTCTCTCCTATAGACGAAGAACAAATTCTAACTGTTCTTGATAAAAACCTGGGGTCAGATAGCAGGGGGGAAAAGCTGAGAGAGCAGAGAAACGATGCAGCCAGCCGCTAGAGAGACCTTTTACCTACCAAATCCGCAGACTGCATCTCCAAACTGCACTGAGTTCTTGTCTCCTGCCTTATATTTCTCTTTCTACCCAGCTGTATCCTTTTCTGTCTCCACTTCCCTAGTGCTGGGATTAAAGGCATGGGACTCCAGAGTACTGGGATTAAATGTGTGTACCACCACTGCCTGGCCTCTAGAGACTTAACTCTGCACTCTGCTTTATTTGTTAAAACACAAACAAAATATCAGAACAATAAAGTGTGTATATGAGGAACTGGAGAGACTCCTCAGTGGTTAAGAGTATCTGCTGCTCTTTCAGGGGACCAGAGTATCCAAGAGAGGTGGCTCACATGGCCTGGAACTCCAGCTCCATTGGGTCTGTGGGTATTTACCCTTCACTTCATGTGCACCTCTCTCTCTCTCTCTCTCTCTCTCTCTCTCTCTCTCTCTCTCTCATACACACAACTTATTTTTTTAAAGACATATTTGAGGAAGCACATACTGAAGGATTTAATAAAATAATAGCTATAGACACTAAAATAGCCACTGGCTCATTAATAAAGATCAGTTTTTCTAATCTTTAATGCCTCAGATAAACCTCACTGACTATGATTCTGCACTGTACAAAGCTTAATGTCCATTTTCTTAGGTTTCCACACTAAATTATTATTGTTACTATTATTATTATGGTTATTAACTATTACTATTATTGCAGGGTTTCATGAGTTCAGGCTGATTTTGGTCTTTGAACCCCTGTCTCATTGACTGCACATGTGTAGTGCCAGCATGCTTGGCCTCAGAGACATTTTTTTTTCAAACTCTGGTCCTTGAGCGTGCCCTGTAGACCCTTCCACTGAACTGCAATCTGCACAGTGCCCAGAGCAGCTTTGGAAACAAACCTCACACCTGTACCAAAGCTTCCAGAGACATTTTGAGAGATAGGTGTAAAAAGCCCATTATATTACTAGGACAAATTCATTACAGTTAAGTAAAAATTAATAAGAAAAGGGCAGCTCCACCAGCGCAAGGAATCCAATCAGGTCAAACCAAAATGCTCTCAGGTGGCCAAGCACAGTGGGGAGACAGGACAGCAAGGAGCCCATGCAGACCCAAAAACCATGTGTCCATTTAAGTGCCCTGGCAGGTGGGGGGCAGGACCTGGCATGCTGGGATTTGGAATCCAGACCAATGCAGCTCCCAGGCCAGGGGGAGCTGGGGTGAATGCCAGGAGCTGGGGCTACGCTCCCAACTTTACAATTACAAAGCACAACATAAGTTGTCATCAGTGTTTTTGATCTTGGCCATTCTTACAGGTGTAAGATGGTATCACAGAGTTGTTTTGATTTGCATTTCTCTGATGACTAAGGATGTTGAACATTTCCTTAAGTATCTTTCAGCCATTTTAGATTTCTCTGTTGAGAGTTCTCTGTTTAGGTCTGTACTCCATTTTTTAATTGACTTATGTGTTCTTTTGGTGTCCAATTTCTTGAGTTCTTTGTATATTTTGGAGATCAGACCTCTGTCTGATGTGGGGTTAGTGAAGATCTTTTCCCATTCTGTTGGCTGTCGTTTTGTCTTGCTGACCGTGTCCTTTGCTTTTACAGAAGCTTTTCAGTTTCAGGAGGTCCCATTTATTAATTGTTTCTCTCAGTGTCTGTGCTGCTGGGGTTATATTTAGGAAGTGGTTTCCTGTGCCAATGCAGAGTTAATGAGCTGGAGGTCTTGAACCAGGCAATAGGTTCCATTAGGTTTTTTAACAGCAAGTATAAGAGTGTTAAAGGGAGAAGAGGTGGGACAAAGTAGCTTTTTTCTTTTTTTAAAAAAATATTTATTTAATGTATTTATTATGTATACAGTGTTTTGCCTGCATGTAAGTCTGCAGGCCAGAAGAGGGCACCAGATCTCATTATAGATGGCTGTGAGCCACCATGTGGGTACTGGGAATTGAACTCAGGACCTCTGGAAGAGCAGTCAGTGCTCTGAACCTCTGAGCCATCTCTCCAGCCCAGTAGTTTTTTTCTTAAAATGTCAGAGATAATAGGTTTAAGTCCCCGAAGGCTCTGGAGAGAGAGGGTACTGAGCTTGGGTAATGTACTTAGTAGGATCTTGTAATTGGATAACAATGGGGAAATGGTGTTTAGCAACGGAGGGGTTTTGGGTGTCCCAGACTGGGGGTTCACCTAAGAGGCTGGCAGAGGAAAAGACACATGGGGCTGGGAGGTTGGGAGGCTAGAAGGGGGAGGAGTGGAGTTGCTGGTGAGTCTGGGGTAAGGTGAATGGGAGGAGCAAATGAAACGGAAGCTCCTACTTCTGCTAAAAAAAATCCCTTCCCATGAGAGGTACAGGACAGGTTGGCATAACTAAAAACGAATGAGTGAGATAAATATCACTAAAACACAGTTAAGTGGTGGGGTCTGCTGAGGTAGATAAGGCTGTCCCCCTGCCCCAACAATAGGGAAACTAGAAGGAGAGGTAGGCCCCCAGAACTCCCTCAGTACCTGTAGAACTTTAAGACAATTCTGAGGCCATTTCTGGGCCCTCTCAGCCTCTGTGCCTTAGTGCCCCCCCCTCCCGTAGAAACCAAGGACCTAACAACTACACATGCACGTACTGAAATGTTGGGAACTTCCATCTCGCTGAGTCCTTGTGAGTGTTCTCCAAATAGAGCTCCATTATTAGAATTGGAGCAAGATAACCCTTAAGATGTTTTGAGTCAGTCCCTGGGAATGGGGCAAAGTGACCCTCAGATGTTCCCTCTTACCTCACCTGATCTGGCAACCACTCTCCAGTCAATTATTGGTAATACCCTTTGAACAAGCCAATCATAATAGTTAAAGAACAGCCCCCAGATCCACCCCCCCCACCGTTTCTGTGGCTTTTGCTTTAAAAGTAGCCTGTACCAGCTATTCGGGGTCTTTCTGGCTTCTTGACTGCTGAAAGACCCTGTCACGACAGAATTAATTAAATCCTCATGCTTTTACATCAACTGTGGTGTAAGGGTGGTCTCCTGGGGTGACTCCTCTCCGTGATTGGACTCCAGGGTCCAACCTACCGAGTATGTGGCTCCGGTGTCCAAGAGAAAGGATATGAGCCATCATGATACCGTGATGTTTATCCATGGCTCCCTGTTACAGATGACGGTTGTGGTCGGGTCAAAGGAGCCCGGGCAGCCTCACTTGTCCATGGTCAGACCTAGAAGGTCAACTTGGGAATTTTTTGGGTTTGATGTCTCTATGCCACGATGTGCACGAGGACAATCAACTGCCCAATGTCCTTCCCTATGCCATCTCAGACAAGGTCTCACGGGACCAAGATGAGGATAGGGCATGCTCGGGCCCAGTGACCAGTTCTACCACATCTGAAACATGGGCTTGGTGTTTCTAGAGCCCCTGGGGGCAAGGGAGCAGCACAGACAGCACAGATTGGGTGGTCTGTCACCTCGGCGGTCAGGAGGCTATGGCTAGCACATGACAGTGATTGTGGGCTTTGTAATTCCTCGCATGGTACACCTTAAAAGTCAACTCTAAGACTTCTGCCTGTGGGGGCGAGGGACCTTTCTCCAAATGCCTAATTTAGTCCTAATGTCAGACTTAAAAAAAATGAGCCATGAGTAGCTGCCTGCCTCCCATGGTTTCTGGATCTAAGTTAGTATACTGTACCAGAGCTTTTGTGAGGCGTTCCAAAAATGCAGAAGGATTTTCCTTCTTATTTACTGGCTTGAGGGCAGCCTTACAGAGCCCTGCCAGGAGGCGAGTCAAAAACTGGACGCCAGCTAAAATCCCACCCGGAGTATTAAAATCACAGTGTGGCTCCTGCTCTGGGACCGCCTCTGCCCTGGGAGGGTGGGAGGCAAGAGTTTGGGGAATCTCATCTGCATGTAGTCTGGCCTGCTCCCAAACTTGCCAGTGCTCTTTAGGAAGTAGGTTATTAGATAAGATCATATCGATGTCATGAAAGGTGGGAGTATAAGACCGGGTACGATAGTGGAATTGTTTTATGGAAGTGGTAGAATTAGATGTATAGGACCCCAGTATTTGTCCTATATGGGAGAGTTCTGAGAGTGAGAAAGGAACATTACCCTAATCAATCCATCTACGTTGGCCACGTCTCACAAAGGGAGAACTTTAGCAGGCTTGGTTTGGTTAGGGTTGGGTTCCATAGCAGAACCTGAGCGTGTGAGAGGAGGGGTAAAGGTGGGTGCCAGAGCAGGGCAGCTGCTTCCACCAGGCAATGGAGAGGGAGAATGATTCTGTGGGGGCTGCTGGAGCAGTTAGTGGGGGGAAGAGAGAGCTGAAGGGCAAGGGGAGGTGAAGGAGCAGAAGGAGGAATGGCAGGGGCTGAAGGGACAGGAGCAGAAACTGGTGGGATGGGGTAGCTTCCTGCTGAGGTTGAAAAGGCGGGGGTTCGTTAGCTGGGTCCAGAACGAAAGTGGAGGATTCTACCAGTACAGGTGGCATAGCCAGGAACATGTGAGCAGCTTGCAAGGACAGAGGACTTAGGCTTAGAGCCTAAATAGTAAAAGTCTTGGATGTAAGGAAACTCCTTCCATTTGCCTGTGCGCTGACAATAGTTATTGGGATCAAAGGTACCATTGGGCGGCCACTTTAGATTGCCATCTAAATTGTAACGAGGCCATTTTTTTTTTTTAAACAAAGGCAGACAAGTGTGGGGATCTGTAGGTAGGGCATTAAGGCCTGGGGTTTCAGGGCCTCTAAAAGGCATCCCAGGGGGAGGCTGGATTGTTGAGTTTGGATGGCTTGTTACCCTCTGTTGGAACTGTGAAAACCTGAAACAGCGACACCACAAGGCCCACAGTAAGGCATCTCTTGATTGTGGGTGGGGTATGAATCAGTGCAAGCTTCGCAAGACCCGTGGGCCATGAGTGAGAAGGTGGGCAACTCAGAACCCAGAGAGGCCAGAGGTCACTCCGAGCGACCTTTTATGGCAAGGAAAAAAAAAAAAGAAAAGAAATAGAAAAAAAGAGAAAGAAGACTCTGAGGAACCCTGGGCCCCCAGTCGAATGCACTGCACAGAGTGTGCAGGGCTGGCGTGGGAGAACTGACCCTGGGTCAGTCCAGTCACAATTTTAACTAAGGGAAGCAATCCACAGATGAATGTCAGCGAAGGGCACAACCTTAGCCTTGAAGACCATGGTTGGGGATAGTCTCCCCATTTCTAGAAACACCAAAGTGTTGCCAGAGCTCAACACTCAATTCCTCAGGTTCAGAGAAATGGTTAAGCTGACCAGAATAGGGAAACTCACCAATTGAAGCCGGTGTTGTTCAGAGAAGTCACACTCAGGCATATGGAACACGTGGTTGTTGTGGAGAAGAATTTCCTGGTTCCAGATCACGACCACGGGAGGGGGGCTCAGGGTGGGAGAGAGTCTTAGCACCAATGAAATCACCTGGCGCCAGTGAGACACAAACAAACCTGCTTAGGAGTTTATTAGAGGGGGTGCGTACAGGCCTGGGGATGGGGGGGGGGGGGGTTGGCGCATGCGCACAGGGGGTTGGCATGACTACGTCATACGCAGATGATGCAGATGGGCCACTCACGCATGCGCACAAGGGTTTTAGCAGAGTCATGTGTATGTAACCCAAGGGCCCATCTGCACATGCCTGCCTTTAGAACCCAGAAGTGCAGCCTTCTCTGTGGTTGAATAATTACATGAGCTATGTGACACTGTAAAGTATGAGGAGAAAGCCTAAAATAGGGGAATCTGAGGAAAGAAACTGAGAGTTCCTCACTCACTTTAAATTTTTTTTTCTTTTCTTTTTTTATTTTAATTTATTTATTTATTATGTATACAATATTCTGTCTGTGTGTATGCCTGAAGGCCAGAAGAGGGCACCACACCTCTTTACAGATGGTTGTGAACCACCATGTGGTTGCTGGGAATTGAACTCAGGACCTTTGGAAGAGCAGGCAATGCTCTTAGCCACTGAGCCATCTCTCCAGCCCACTTTAAATTTTTTTTAAATATTTATTTTTGATGTATACAATATTCTGTCTGTGTGTATGCCTGCAGGCCAGAAGAGGGCACCAGATCTCATTACAGATGGTTGTGAGCCACCATGTGGTTGCTGAGAATTGAACTCAGGACCTTTGGAAGAGCAGGCAATGCTCTTAACCTCTGAGCCATCTCTCCAGCCCCCCCTCACTTTAAATTTTTAAAATAAACTATAATTGTGATGGTTAATTTGCCAGTTTGAGGGGATTTAGAATGACTATGGAAAACCAATCTCTAGGCCTGTCTGGGGATTATCTAGCGTAGGTTAACTGAAGTAAGAACACTAACCCTAAATGTGGGCGGTACCATGGAATAAAAAGGAGAAGGTGCTTCCTGGGCACAAGCATCTCCCTCCAATATGACCTGTTCCTGCTGCCAATCTGCGTGCATGACAACATGGCAGCTCCACGGAGGGTTTCATTGTCGAGTCAGAGGCATCTGGAAGAATCCACAGCAGAGAGACAAAGTAATGGACTGACATGACCAGGATGAACTTGGCCATGAGAGGAGGCAGAGATGGGGAGAGGAAGAGGGAGGGAGTCAAGAGAGCAGGTAACTAACCAAAATAGCAAGGCCATAAGGAAATGAGAAGCTGGCAGGAGGGGAGCCCAAGGCTAAAGGGTAGGGTGAGAAGAGTCAGGGTGCCAGCATAAACTTTGCAACAGGTTCTTCTGATACGTGGCAAGCATGGAGGCCGGAATGTATTTTAGATTGCTAATAGGTACCACAGATAGCCATCAGAACAGAGTTCATTTGGACCTGACACTCATCTTTCCTGAGATGAAGCTAAGTCAAACCATCCATGCTGCGGTGTATGGAAGACCCTCAGAGAGGACCTTTTCCTCCAATGAAGTCCCCAGAACCAGGACACTCCGAGTCCAGACCACAGGATGCAATTAGCAAGAGGTTTATTGAGTAAACACAGGTACCTGCAGGCAGCAAAGTCTTTCGGAGGACTTGTGCGCCTGCCAACTGGAGAGCGAGCTTTTTATAGGGAAGAGCAAAAAGCAAGTTTACAGAAGCAAAAGCATGGTTATCGGTTGACCGGAATGAGGCGGGGGCATGAATGGTTTCCCCTCTCAGCAAGGGTGTCAGCAAAAAGCAAGTTTACAGAAGCAAAAGCGTGGTTATCGGAATGAGGTGGGGGGCATGACTGTTCCTATCTCATAGATATCCTGTTTTGCAGTCAACCTGCTTTGTTGATGTCCTATCTTATTGACATCCTGCCCTGCAGTCTTCCTATCTCATAGACATCCTGCTCTCTCAAGCACATGGGATGTTCTTACGAGAGCAGGCTGGCTGCTGATCCGGAGAATTTTTTTTAAAGCAAACAGGACGTTCCCCAGGAGCATGCTAGCTGCGGGTTTTGAGGAGGGGGTCTGTAGGGTCTTTCAGTATACACAGAGGCTGGTGGATCTATGTGAATTCAAGGCCAGCATGGTCTACAGAGTGAGTTCCAGGAGAGCCAAGGCTACACAGAGAAATAAAACCACTCCTACCCACGCAAAAATAGAAATAAAAAGCAAATCCATAAACAAACAAAACAAAAATCCCTCCCTCCCTTCCTTCCTTAAATTGCTATTGTCAGGTGTTTTGTCTCAATAACAAGAAAAGTAACTAATACTGTGGAAAACCACCATTTTTAAGTACTGCATCTACTGAGTTTACAGAGAGATTTGTCATCTTAAAGTACGGTTCAGGAAATGAGGAGCCAAGGAAAGTTTCTAAGTGGGAGAGAGAAGTCGCTGTATTTGGAGATAGTATTTTTTTTTTTTTTTTTTTTTTTTTGGTTTTTCGAGACAGGGTTTCTCTTAATAGCCTTTCAGCTTTGAAAAAATGGTGTGTACTCCCTTAAACAATTCGGGCAATATAAAATAAGAGTAACTTGAAACCTAACAAACCTTTTCCAAAGATAACCTCTGATATCCTTTTGGAGAATCTCTTTCCTAAAACCGTTATGATTTTACATCCTCAAACTTCAAATAAATTGAACCTGTCTAATCATGCTGGTTTTGTAACCAATTTGCCCTTCTGAGAGCAAACTGTGAAGAGCCTTCAGTGTCTAAAGATATTTATCCGATTTTATACGGCTGCTTAGCACTGCGTGGCATGTATATATCACCGTTTATTGAATCAGCCCAGACTGATGGATACCTACATCTTTCCCACCTCCTATTCAATAACCTTCTCCATAACCTTGGTCATTCTTTTCTAACATTTTCGGTCATTTTTGCAAATTAAATACCTATAAGTAATGTAAATGTAAACAAATGTCCTTTTTACATGGGAATTTAAGTTGCAGAATTGTCCTCTAATTTGCAGGGAAGCCTGTCAGGCGACTGCTGTGTCAGTTCTGGAGAGACAGTGACAACGGGGATGGCGAGGAGAGTACAGAATTACAGATGATGCAGGCCATCTAGGCCCAAGCTAGTAATAGTCCTTCCCCCTTTCCTCTCTTTCACTTCTTTTTCTTAACATGGAGGAAGGACTGAGAACTACACGTCCCAGCATTTCGCAAGGACTACACTCCTGGGAACTGTAGTACCGGGTCTGAGAGGGGTTCGGAAGGAGAGGCAGGGCAGCTGTGTGAGGCATGCTGGGAGGTGTAGTCCCTCAGGCGGAAGCGAGTGCTTGTGTAGGTTGGAGACACAGAGAGTTTTTGCTTCATGGAGATGAGGCTGAAGAAATATCCGACTTCCCTCTCAAGCGTTCTTTGAGTTTACAAAAGTCTCCCGTGGACCATCGGCTTCATTCCATTGTCTGTGACCCAAGAGGGTGCGGCCCCAGGGCCGCCGCGCGGTTGGAAGATTCAGGCTGCGCAGGGCCGCAGCAGAGCATGCCGGGAGTTGTAGTCCAGCAGCTCTGAGGCTGTGGGACGTGTCGGGACGGCGTGCGGGCTCCTCCTCCCCCGCCCTTCTCAGCGGTCCCCCGCCCCCTCCCTCAGCCTCCTCCTCTCTCGCCTGCAGCCGAGCGTCCCCTTCCCCCACCGTCGGGTTTCTCCGCGGCTACTGCAGCGGATTCAGAGCCGAGTAGCTGAGAAGGAGGAGGAGGCTCCCGTCCCTGCGCGCCATCCACCACCCTCCTGGACACGGACGAGGGAACGAGAGCGTCGCCGCGGTAGCCTCCGGAGAAGACAAGGGCACCGTCGCCTCAGCCGCCGCCGCGGTTTTCGCTTGTCGCAGCTCGCCGGTGAGGAGACCCCCCCGCACCCCTGGCCCGCTCCTGTGGAGCTTGGGCTGGTGGCGCCGGCGAGAATGAGGGTGGGGGCCGTGGGGCTCCCACGCCGGCCTTGGGGGGAGGGGACTGAAGTGGCGATGGAACGGCGGGCTGGTGGGGAGACTTGTCCGAGCGCGGGCTGGGGGTTGGGTGAGGGTGGGACCCCAGCAGGTCAAGGGAGCGTAGCGGGGGAGGAGGGCGACTTTACATGGAGAAGGGGTTCCCAGACCGGGGACGGGAGCATGGTGTGTGTGGGGTACCGAGGTGGAATTTGGGATTGTCTTTGGGGCGAGCTGGAAGGTGAGACTGGAGGGGAGGGGTGTCTCTTAATGGGGGAGGGGACTGAATGAAGGTGATGATTTGGGGTTGGCCTGAAGCAGTTGACAGCTCGGGGTCAGAGCTGGGGTGGGGGCTAAGGAGATCTTTTCAATGCGGAGTGGGATATAAATGTTGGCTAGGACTCCGCGGAGTGCTAATTTTGGAAGGTGGGATTTGGGGTAGACCTGGGGAAGGCTGATGGAGATGGTAGCAGCTGGGGATGAGGGGTTTGCCATGGGTTGAGACTTAAGCTTGAGGTGGGCTTCCGGGGATGGTAGAATTTGTGGATACTTAAGGAAATAGCTTGAGTTTGGAGAGAACAGAAGCGGTAGAATTTGGGGTTTTCTGGGGGTCGGCTGCTGGAGGTTGGAATATGGGCTGGGAGGGGCGAGACTTCCAACTACAGGAGACGGGTGGTAAACTGACAGGAGGGAGTAAATTGTACGTTGGGCCCCAAACAGGAAGGCAGCGATTGAAATTGGGGATGCGCACAGTGAAAAAGGATTTAGGGTGAGTTTAGAGTCACTGGAGGAAGCAAGGTGGCTCCCCTGGGCATGAGTTGGAGGCAGAGGGTATGAGACTACCTACTCAGCTGGACTCCCTGAAAGAATAGTGGAAGGGGGTGAGCAAGCTTAGGGGATGGTGTCTTAAAGAGAATGTCTCTGCCAGTTTTGCAGGATTTCCAGTCTGATGAGCTGGTTACCTGCGGTGTGGTGGCAGAGGGTGAATTTAAGACGTGGGAGAGCCAGTATTGTGGGAACCGTAGGGACAGAGAGGATGCAGAGGGGCGGTGAGCAGTGCTGGGAAGGAGTGGACTGGCTTATGTAGGAAAGGATGTCCTCTAAGACGACCAGAGGTATAGGAGCTAGACCACTTTAACGTGGTAAAGAGCACGGTTGCTTTGGTGAGAGACAATAATACTAAGGTCATTAGAAGGTCTTCCAAAACGGACAGAGAAGGAGGTACATTAAAGAGTCTCCTGAGGGATCTTATGCTGTCAGT
The DNA here is from genome assembly GCF_018167655.1 of Microtus oregoni. Classification (NCBI taxonomy): domain Eukaryota; kingdom Metazoa; phylum Chordata; class Mammalia; order Rodentia; family Cricetidae; genus Microtus; species Microtus oregoni. The sequence goes on from NW_024543086.1 coordinate 32,879,545, forward strand.
TTGACCTTTTTGTTGGGTTTATGTTGGTATTGTCTGGAAATAACAGCCCAAGGGTAAGGTTTTGAGAGAACCTTCATTTAAGGTAGAATTAATGGAGGGGATTGTCTTTCCATTTCTATGTCATAAAGAGAAACTTGGGGGTTGGGGGAACCCACTCTCGGAGTAAAGGTGGGGAAGGTGAAACTGCCTGCCCCTCCTTTACCACCTCCCCCGGTACACTGAAAGCTGGTTCTGGGATTTGTCATTTAGACGGACTTTGATGAACTTGAGGCTGTTGAGGGTGCATTCTTGCTTGAGAACCGGTTAATGATATTGAAAGATAGGAAAACTGACTTTATTTTCTAGGCAGACAAGGTGCACGTATGTAGAAAGAAGTTAGTAAGCCCCTCTTCCCCCCAATAAAATCGATTGCTTGATGACTCCATTTATTGGTGTCCTTGTTTGCAAGGCAATTAGGCCCATCATTGTATTGCAGACTAATAATCCTGACATGAGTCTTGGCATTACCACTTTATGTAAACACAGAGAAGACAGGAAATAGAGAAATGTAATAAATATTCATTTTGTACTGACGGGGTTGTTCATTTGATTCTCTTTTGACATTACTTGATAAGATTTAAAATAATTGGATTGTTTCTGTAGATTGAATTTTCTTCTAAAGGAATTCAACTAATCAGAATTCTGTCAGGTGTGGATAAATGAAGTATATACAGCCATATTTTATTTTTAAGAGGATGATGTTGATGTAGGCATGTTGCAGTAACTACAAAAACAATAACTCCATCTATTTAATCAGAAATTTGATTTAAAACTTGAGACAAGTTTATTCTTGTGGTAGAATGCTGATGATGGAAGGTGGGGGAGTATAAAGAGAGGGGACATCTTTAGGGAAACAGCTTTCTGGATTTATGTGCACTAACTATGATATGTTAAACTTGAAGTGGTTGTTGATTAGAGAAAAAATGAGGAGAAATGAAAAGAAGATAAAATTGATACCAATACAATTTTTTTTGTTGTTAAAAAATTTTTAGCTACAAAACAAACCGTTTTCCTTGGGTTTCATAATCGAACACATAAAATGCCCATATAGAGTCAAAATTTGCCTCCCCTCATAGATGGAGTGATGGAGGGGTAGACATCCTTGGAATTGTGGGGGTTTTTGTTGTTTATTCTTGTTTTTGGTTTTTGGATGCTTTCTGTATCCTAATAAAACAACAGCAACAACAAAACAAAAAAACCCAAGCTTAAGCAGTAAGAATGTAATCTAACCGGTGAGGGCATTTCTCCTCATAATTTTATTCTGGGGTCCAGACATTGCTTTTGTGAATTTGCTGACGGACTGGCTATTCATGTTAAAGCCCTAGTTTCTAAAGCTCAGAATGAAAAGTAGTCACCTGGGAGAATTGTGTTGGTGGATTTATTTTCCCTATAGTCATGGTTACCTGTGCAGTAGTGAGGCAGACAACAGGGAAAGTAGAGAACAGGTGGAGGGATTGGTAGACAGGAGTCTGGCGAAAATGAAGAGCCCATGAATTTAGGAGTCAAGGGTTTTCACTTCAAATCCCAGTTTTGATTTCAGTCTTTGAAAGGGGACTGATTTCAGTAAAGTCATAAAACCCTTTTTATATTTAGTGGTGATTATTGCACAATACTGTGAATACATTGAAAATCTTTTGAATTGTGTGTTTAACTGTGGTAAAATGTCAAAACAAAACATTCATACTTCACAAAGGCTGTCGAAGGGGACAGACGAGTTCATGTCTTAAATACCTTGTGTATATATAAAATGTATGTCCACTATTTATATGATGCCTGCTTAGTGCGAGGGGAGATGGAGTCAGGGAGCTTTCGTTGTCATGGGAAGGACAGACTGTTTTCAGTTTAGAAGTGAGGCAAAAGGCCATGCTGTGGTGGCGCACGCCTTTAATCCCAGCACTTGGGAGGCAGAGGCAGGCGGATCTCTTTGAGTTCGAGGCCAGCCTGGTCTACAAGAGCTAGTGCCAGGACAGGCTCCAAAGCTACAGAGAAACCCTGTCTCAAAAAAAAAAAAAAAAAAAAAAAAGAAGTGAGGCAAAATGAATGTGGTGGCTGACGTGTGGATTCTGAAGCTCACTGCTGCTGGATGTGACCTTGGGCACAACGAGATTATCTGTAAAGTGAGGAAATAAAATTAACCTCATTAAGTTTGTTTTGTGGGTTAAATAGAATAAGAAAGCATTTAACACAATGTGTTATGTAGTGCATGGTAAAACAATATTAGTTTTCATTATCTTGGAGAGATGGGCAGAAGCTAGAACAGTGAATGTTCACCTGCTGCTGACTTACTTCTTAGTGTTATGACATTCTTTTGTTTAGAAAGAAGTTATTAGTTATAAATAAGTTATATTATTTTGAAATCATGATTTATCTACAGTTTGTATGTTTATAGTTTAGTTACTTTAAGCAGTTCATAAAAATATCAAAAAAAGAGCGGTTAGCTTCATAATCTAGCAAATAGCAGCTATGCTGTTAAAAGTAATAAAATGCTTTGTTTAAGGGCAATAAGTGACAGAGAATGAGTTATTTTCTAGAATTCTGATTCACCAACCTGGCCATATCTTTTTAAATTATGAAATGGCTCATATGTAATACATAAAGGTGTATTTAACACAAATCCACATTTAGAATATTAAGTTGAGCCAGGCATGGTGACACACACCTTTAATACCAGCACTTGGAAGGCAGAGGCAGGCAGATCTCAGTGAGTTCGAGGCCAGCCTGGTCTACAAAGAGAGTTCCAGGATAGTCAAGACTGTTACACAGAGAAACCCTGTCTCGAAAAACCAAAAGAAAGGAAAAAGAAAAAGAAAGAAAAGGACTACGGGATTTCTTCCTAGTGAATTTTTGGGACCCAGTGCCACATTAAGTGTTATTGAGAGCTAAAAATGAATTAAGGATTTTTTGAAGTGGGAGATATATGTTGTTTGTTTGCCATTATTCAGACAAATATAGCTCTTTTTTTGTAATAATTACAAAAAGTAATAGAGTGAGGACTATTTGTACACATTGAAGAGGGTATTAATACTTATTGTTGGGTTGATACATGAATTAAATAGACACAGTTTCCATTTAATATAGTAGCTATTATTGTTACTGATTTTTTTTAAAGATTTATTCATTTATAATGTACACAGTCTTCTGTCTGCATGTACACTTGCAGGCCAGAAGGGGGCACCAGATTTCATTATGAATGGTTGTGAGCCACCATGTGATTGCTGGGAATTGAACTCAGGACCTTTGGAAGAACAAGTCAAATGCTCTTAACCACTGAGCCATCTCTCCAGACCCTTACTGATGTTTTTATTTTACTTTTGAATTGTTTCTTGAGACTGTCCTTTTGTTACTTAATATTTTCTATCTCTTAACTGTTGAGATTGTATACATGTATCACCATATCCAGCTCAAAAAGTTAATTTTTTGTTGTTGTTGTTGCTGAATCCAGGGTGTCTCAGAATTCTTGAGGGTAGGAAGTCTAAGATCATGTTGCCAGCAGATTTGGCTTCTGGAAAGGACTCTTTTCTTTGTTTTTAAGATGATTCGTTGTTGTTGTGTCCTCTGGAAGGGACCAAAGCTGTGTCTTCCTAGGGTTGACGAGCCAAAAGAACTAGGTATAGGAGGCTCCTTTTATACCACTAGAACTGCCCGTTTACAAGAGTGCAAGCCTCATGACTTCATCACCCTCCCAGAACCCCTGCCTCTTCACATATATAAAAAAGGGGTTAAGTCATCGGGAATTTTGAAGGACACAAATACTTAAACTATAGCAGTGAGTGCATATTTATGTAAAACCATAAACTGAAAAGAGGTTGTGCTTGATATCAGGCACACAACTGTAATTCCAGGATTTGGAAAGTAGAGGCAGAAAGATGAGTTCAAGTTTGTCCTTGGTTTCATAGCAAGTTGGAGCCTGTTTAAAAAGTAAAAAACACATTTTTTTCTAATCTTTTAGATATTTGTCTGTATTCTTGTGTGCTTCTGAATTCAATCAATTGCCATGGCTTACTCTTTGTGGAGTATATAAAGAAAATTCAGCTTCCCGTGGTTATGTGCGTTAGGAAAGGAGGGAGTGCTGTAACCCCAGTACTTGAAAGGTTTAGTTTGAACTACACAGAAGACCCTGTATCGAAAACAGGCAAACAAGTGAGCAAACAGCCCCAGAAATACTTTTTAATATATTTATTAAATAGTTGTTGTAAATATTTTGATACTGTACAGAAACTGTAGTTTCTCTCTCTTTTTCTTTCCTTCCTTTCCTTCCTTCCTTTTTTAATTTTTTATGTTTTGGTTTTTCAAGACAGGGTTTCTCTGTGTAGTAGACAAGTCTGGCCTCGAACTACAGAGATCCTCTTGTCTCTGCCTCCTGAGTACTGGGACTGAAGGTGTGTGCACCACCGCCTGGCTTAGGTGAGTATTTGATGAGGGTTTTCTTAGCTAATAGATGACTGCTTCTGGCTGTGTCATCACATATGAGGTAGTATGATTGCTTTCATGAGAACATAGTAAAGTTTTCTTGTATCTTTTTCTTCTTTCTTTCTTTCTTTCTTTCTTTCCTTTTCTTTTATTTTTAAGACAGTACTTGATTTTGTTCCAGCTTGCCTGACTTAGAACTCACAGAGATCCATCTGCCTCTGTTTCTTGATTGCTTGGATTAAGGCATGAACCATCATTATCTATCCAGTCTGTCCTTTTTCTTTTAAGTGTGTGTGTGTGTGTGTGTGTGTGTGTGTGTGTACTGAACTCATTGTGAAGGTCAGAGTATAATTTTGGTGAGGTGTTTTTCTCCTAACATGTATATTCCCAGAGTCAAACTCAGGTTGTCAGGCTTGACAGCAAGCACCTTTACCTCCTAATCCATCTTGTACGTCTCTTTTTTATTTGTGCATTTATTTATTTATTTATTATTGATTGATTGAGGCAGGGATTCATGAGATCTAGTTTGTCTTCAAACTTGCTGATCCTCCTGCCTCTGCCTCTCAGGTGCTGGGATTATAGGCGTGACCTTTTCTCGGGTGTCTCTTTTTAACAAGAGTGCTGATTTCGTCATTTGTGTAAACTAAATGTCATCTAAATCTCATTATAAATAACCTAAACCGGGGCCTGGAGAGACGGCTCAGCGGTTAAGAGAACCTTCCAGAGGACCCAGGTTCAATTCCCAGCACCCACATGGCAGCTCACAACTGTCTAAAAAATCCAATTCCAGGGGATCTGACACCTTCACACAAATACACATAAAAAAAGAAACGTTAAATAAATAAAAAAATAATCTAAACCTAATGTCCCCAACGCCTCCAATTTCCAATCTAACTGCCATCTTATTGGGCTTCAGCATCTATAAAGAGGGAGTTACACAACTCAGTCTGGGGCTCTGAGTGATCGTCTAAAAAGGTCAGTGTTTTCGCCTATATAATGTAAAAAAGATTGCATTAGTAATATTACTACTGATTCCCTCAGACAAATCTTTTTTCCTTTCTTTTTTTTTCTTTCTTTCATTTTCATTTTCTTTTTCTTTCTTTCATTTTCATTTTCATTTTTGTTTGTTTGGTTTTGGTTTTGCAAGACAGGATTTCTCCGTAGTCTTGAAGATCAACCTGGCCTCAGATTCACAGAGACCTGCCTGCCTCTGTTTCCCCAAGTCCTAGGAGTAAAAGCATGTGCTGCCATCGCCAGCAACACATCTTGTCTTATTTTCTTTTGAAAGTTACAAATTTATTATGGACAACAAATACTAACTGTTGTTTTCTTGAGTAACAGTCTTGCATTGTTCATTTTTGGAAAAGTGTCTGCAAACATCTAAGTCTGAATGATTAGGGTTTGCCTGCTGTGGTGTTATTTTGTTTTTGCTCTAACAAATAAAGCTTGCCTGAAGATCAGAGGGCGGAGCTAGCCTCTAGTTAACCATAGAGGTCCGGAGGTCTATACAGACAGACAGGAACTAATATGGCTGGGCAGAATATAAGGTGGGAGGAGATAGGAGCTCAGCCCTTTTTTGGCTGAGGAGTTAGCAAGGTGAGAGTTGGCTGTGGCTGCTCCTTTGTCTCTCTGATATTTCAGCATTTGCACTCATACCTGGCTCTGGGTTTTTATTATTAAGACCAATTAGAATTTGTGCTGCATCCTGCCACTTGTTTGTTCAATTGAAAATGGAGTTTTACGAAAAAAAGTAGTTCAACTTACAACCTCATTGCAAGGATGTTTTAGAGCTTTTGAATCAGTTCTTGTACTTTGTTGCATAGCAAAAACACTTTATATGTGTGTCTTATCACACTGAATGAAAAAAGATATGTGGTTAAGGATTGACATTTGAGATTTAGCAAATTAATAATCTTTGTGGTTTCATCAGAAACAAAATAATTGAGACAGAATAGTGAAACTAATAGTTCTGTTGTTTTTGTTTTATTTGTGTGTGTTTTTACAGTTGCTTTCATTTCCTCAATCTAAACTGACTTGCTTTTATTTAGTGTATTTCCAGGCTTATTTCTTTCTTCTTTTTTCGGGGGGAGATGGGTTTCAAGACAGGGTTTCTCTGTGTAACAGTCCTAGCTGTCCTAGAACTCTTTTTGTAGACCAGGCTGGCCTCATACTCACTGAGATCCACCTGCCTCTGCCCCTCAAGTGCTAGGATTAAAGGTGTGTACCACCACTGCCCTCCCAGGCTTCTTTCTTATGAAGTATATTAAGATTCTTGAGAGTAGCAGTTCTTTACCTTTGGGGGTTGTGTATTAGATATTCTATATTTCAGAAAGATTCATAATAGTAACAAAATTACAGTTATGTAGTAACAACACAAATAATTTTATGGTTGGGGGTCACCACACATGAGAGACTTTATTTAAGGGTTGCAGCAGTAAGAAGGTTGAGGAACAGAAACAGTTGAATACATTGGGTTACATGATCTGCTCTGGGCAGTCCAGCAGTGACTGTTTTCACACTGAAGAGGCTGAGAACCAGTAGCTTCTCAATCAATAAAGATACCGTCTAGAGAAGGCCTGTAGAATCCTTGTGCAGCTGTTAGTCTTCAGTTCATTAGACATCAGAAGAAGTGGGGTTCTGAGTTCTACCTGCATACAAGTGATACAGCTTTTGTTCCTACCACCACTGGACATTTTACATCCCTGAATTCCATAATAGTTCTAGGAACTAGGGGTGAATAAAGTAAAGACTTACCTTATTCTTAACTATTAATCTTAATAGTTAAGTTATATCTTAATAGTTAATCTATACTATTAATCTTAACCAGTTAAAAATTTAATTTATTGAGGGCTGGAGAGATGGCTCAACAGTTAAGAACACTGAGTGCTCTTCCAGAGGACCCAGGTTCAATTCCCAGCACCCACGTGGCAGCTCACAACTGTCTGTAACTAAATAAAAATTTAAAAAATTAATTTATTGAATAGTAACTTTTTCTTTTGTTACAATAGATTTCTTTAGAGAAACTTGGTTTAAATAATTGAGGCTACTAGGAATGGTGCTTCATGTCTATAATCCCAGTACTTCGAGAGCTGAGGCAAGAAGATTGACAATGAGTTTGAGCTAGTCGGGGCTGCAGAGTGATACCTATCACATGTGGATTGTAGTATCTCAGGGATAGAACACTAGGACCTGTGTTTGATTCTCAGCATGGGGCGGGAGGGTCAGGGGAATAAAAATGATCATTTATTTGATACTGACACTGATAGTATTTTTATGTCATTTAAGTTTATTCATCAGAATAATTTTGCAAGTTAGTTTAAATTCCTTTTGTTGGGTTTTCTTGACGTGTGATATTCAAAATGATTTAATCTTTTTATAACTTTCTGTTTATTAGATGAGGATATAGTGATATGTAGCTATTGTGAAGATTAAATGAAATGAAGTAATGCTTGGTACAGGACATGATTTTCTGTAAATCATAGTTCCATTAACTGTTAGTGTTTCCTTCAAACTCACATACCGAAGCTCTAATCCCCAATGTGATGGAATTTGGTACATGATTAGATCTTGATTGTAGAATGCTCATGATGGGGTTAGTGTCTTTATAAGATGACGTACTAGGAGCACGCCGCTCTCTCTGTTCTCAACTGTGTGAGGTGCAAAGAGATGACAGGAAGCAAGTTCTCACCAGACATTGCATCTCCTGGCACCTTGTTTTTGGACTTTCCAGCTTCCAAACTTGTAAGAAATGTTAATAGTACCAGTTACATATGCAGACAGAACTCAAACTGATAGCCTGTTTATTATCACTCTCACTTTGATTTTTTTTAAAGGTTGACGCTTTATAGACTAAGCTGGCCTCAAACCCATAGAGATCTGCTGCTCCCGTCTTTTGAGAGTTAGGATTATAGACATTGATTTTGCTCACTTTGACTTTGAGGAACTGGACACATTTCGAAACCTTACTAACCCTTCTAGTAGGAATTAAGTGTAGAATTCATTTTCAAGTTTATGTGATATAAAAAAAAACCCTTCACTTTATTCTTTTACCAAGTCACATTTTATAATTAACATTACGTTTATATGAAATTGTATTCCAAAATGCTATTGTTTACAAAAATATTTGTTGTTCATAAGCATTTAAAACTTTCAGCCCATCAGTGGTGGCACACACCTTTAATTCCAGCACTCAGGAGGCAGAGGCAGGCGGATCTCTGTGAGTTCAAGCCTGGTCTACAAGAGCTAGTTCCAGGACAGGCTCCAAAGCTACAGAGAAACCCTGTCTTGAATTAAAAAACAAACAAACAAAAACACCCTTTCAGTGATGTCTTATTAATATAAACTAGAAACTAAAATGGTCAAGGAGGGGCTGGAGAGATGGCTCAGTGGTTAAGAGCACTGACTGCTCTTCCAAAGGTCATGAGTTCAATTCCCGGCAACCACATGGTGGCTCACAACCATCTGTAATGAGGTCTGCTGTCCTCTTCTGGTCTGTAAACACACACAGATTGAATATTGTATACATAATAAATAAATATTTTTAAAAATGGTCAAGCAAATAGTTCTTTTGTTTGGCATATGTGTGATCAGAGAAATTTAAATGTTGATACTATGATGGTCAGTGGTTAGTAAAAAAACAAATGTGGTGTGATTGTGTGTGTGTGTGTGTGTGTAGATGGAGCTGCAGGCCGCTTCCCGCCTGAGAGGGCTCCCGGCCACCGGCTAGCTTTACCCAAAATAATTACACGGAAACTGTATTCTTTTAAACACTGCTTGGCCCATTAGCTCTAGTCTCTTATTGGCTAATTCTCTCACATCTTGATTAACCCATTTCTAATATTCTGTCTAGCACCACGAGGTGGTGTTTACCGGGAAGGATCTTAACCTGAGTCCATCTTGAAGAGGAGAGCTATAGCGTCTGCCTAACTTCCCTTCTTCCCAGCATTCTGTTCTGTTTACTCCGCCTACCTAATTTTCTGTCCTATCAAAGGGCCAAGGCAGTTTCTTTATTAACCAATGAAAGTAACATATAGACATATGACCCTCCTCCATCATGTGTGTACTCATGGCGTGTGTGAGAGTGCATTTTCCTTTAAACGGCTTCACTGAGGTAAAACTGATATACAAGAAATGAGAAAAATTTTATGTAGTTTGCTAAGTTTTGCTACTTGGTCATAGCCATTAAACCATCACTACAATTCTGATGGTGAGCATTCTTGTCTCGTCTATAAGTTTCCTGATGGGTCTTTAAAATCATTCTGCTTTGTTCGGCCCCCAACTCAAGCAGCTGCTGATGTGTTTCTCTCTCTCTCTCTCTCTCTCTCTCTCTCTCTCTTTCTTTTCCTTTCCTTTTCTTTTCATTAATTTTACATCCTTCACCCTCCCTTCTGTTCCCACCCCGCAATCCACTCCTCTGTTTCTGTAGGAAAAGGGCAGGTCTCCTCTGAGTAGCAACAAAATATGGCATATGCTGATGTGTTTTCATTTTCTAAAACCACAGATTTAACAGTGGTTTTGAGGTCATATCAGCGAGCATTCAGCCTTAGTTTACTTGTAAAATGAGGATGCTACCCCCTGCTTAAAAGACCATGAGAAATATCGGGGAGCATGTACACTGAGAACTAGCATGGTGCTCAACATCTAGGAGACTCTCCAGCCCCAGGATCCAGTATTACCATTTTGTTTTTTCATTTGGTGGGCTGAGGATTTTAGGACTCTGTCTCGAGCTCATGCTGTCCTTTGAACCAACTTCTAGTGTTCTTGAAACAGGAGAGTTTAGATTAGATAGCTTGAGGCCCTGTGGGATTTTTGGTGCGCCTCCATGCCCAGTGCTCTGCATGCCGTTAGTTCAGAAAAGATGTTCTTCATAAATAAGCAAGAACTCCAATCAGATATTTAAGTGTTTATGCCTAGATATGAATTTGGCATTATGTTGAAGTTGCATAAGCAGTGAGCTTGTAGTCCAGGAGTTCTGTTTAGTTTCCATTCTGCCCCGAGTAAAGGATAAAGTCTATGACCATCACTCACTCTATAAATTGGTTTTAGAAAGTGAACTTTACGTTTACTAGTTCTACATCCCTCATGACTGCTTTGTAGTGCTAGGACTTCATGAAAGATTCAGGTAGAATTTAGGTTTGGTAGCTCAGAATTATGTTTTAAAAAGTACTTTATTAGGTACCACTAAGAGGTAGGATAAAGAAAGCAAAAATTCAGAAGAATGTTTATAATTTTAAAATCAGAGAACCTTTAACTCAGATCTTAGTTTTAGAAGCTCTGTGACTTTGGGCAAATGACTTTATTTCTCTTGAGTCCTAAATTCTTAACCTGCCAGTAAGATGTCTACGTTCTGTCTCAGGGTTGTGAGAACTAGGGATGCTGTGTGCAGTGGTTGGCATACAGCAGTGCTAGTTTCATTCCTTCCATTTTCACCATGGGTGATTGGTGTTCAGTGAATTACATCTGCCTTGCCTTTCCCATGATGTCGTCTCAGGTCATTTATTTAAGTCTGAAGATACAGTCTGAGGTATGTGATGCTAGCACTATAAAAGGATCTGTCTTTCTTTATACTAATGGGAAGGCCTCTGCCATGCTTTTGTATTTTCTCATTAGTTCTCACTGCACTAGCTTGAGGTACTTTGTATTGTCGGGAGCCAAGGAAACCAGGGGCCATTTTCTTGTCTCTTCTGTGTTTATTTGGGCTGGAGGATTGTAAAGGTTTCCTAGTGAATAGAATGATTTACTCAATCAGATTCTTCTTCCTGGGCAAGCCCAGGAACTGCTTGTTGAGAGAGAAAACAAAGCAGGGGAAAACTGGTGAGTTTTGCATATCAAGTCTTGGATTTTTGAGTTTGGTGGCAGGTGAGGAGTAATTGGTTCTTCATTTCCCCTTTCCCTCTAGAGTGTGTACCCCAGCACAAAGCAGCTTTAAGATGGGGTCTGCATTGTCATTTCCTAGAAATGACTGCTCTGGTAACAGCTCGTTTGGTTTGCACCTCTTTGTGGCAGTGGGTGAAACAATAGGGACAACAAAGCCATTTATCTGGTAGCTGCAGCCTCAATGGGGTGTTTGTTTTAATAATGGTATAATTTGCAGGGCTCATAAATTGTGATTTTATTCTCATGGAAATAACTGCCTGATGGTATTTGGATTCTCTGGTCTCCTGTTGTGGATAATTTCACTAACATTCTAGCTGACAATTCCCTTTATTCCAGATTGTTCAGTCTGCTTGAGTAATTAGCCCAAATCAGAGCCAATTTTCTTTAGTTTGAGACTGGCAGGTGGTTACTAGGTATCTGGGATCTCCTGAAGAGGGATGAGGTTTTGCTCAGGGATTCAAGGCAGGTTCATTTTGATTATACAAATTACCACCTCTCCCCAAGCCAGAATATCTGATAGATACTAAAAATTTAAATCACCTAAATATCTATTTTCCGTAATACCAAACAGCCTATTGTATTTAGAGTATCATATGTTTGTGCTTTAAATTTTTGGCTGTGTATTTTGACTGAGAAAATCCACAGAGGGCAAGAGATGATTAGAGCTATCATGTGGTAGACATTGTCCTAGGTGGTTTACTTATTATCTCTAAATTTTAATGAGAATCCCGAGAGAGGTAGTAGGTATTGTTTCCATTTTACCTATGCAAAAACCTTGAAAAAGAAAAGAGGAATTTAATTCAGAGAAGTAACTAAATTAAAATATTACAGCTAATTAGTGACAGGCTGTTTACCAATTTGAACATTCATGCTAGATTTTCAGTTAAAGTATAAGACATACATTCAAGAAAATACATTCAAGTTTCTAATCAACTCTTAGATAATACAGCAGTTGGATTAGTAATATACATGAACTAGTACCTATTGTCAAGTTGGGAACATAGGCTCCAGCCCTTCGCATCTACCCCAGCCCCCAGGCCTGATCTGGACTCCAAATCCCAGCAGGCCAGGTCCTGACCCCACCCCCAGGGTATTTAAATGAGCTCCCAAAAGATGAACACGTGGTCTCCCTTTATCTTCCTCCCGGTGGTCGTGTTCGTGGCCACTCAAGAGTGCAGAACTCCCATTAAACCTGGATATTTCTTAATTTGTCTTGTTTTGATTTGGATTGATTGGGAATTTTGTGTCGGCAGGGAGTTCACATTAGGAAACATTCATAACACCTATCACCAGAATTATGCACCTGTTCTTTTTTATTATTTCATTTTAATAATATTTTGGTTTTTCGGTATAGGGTTTCTGTAATGGTAAAACAGCATAGTTTCCCGACAGGCGGCAGCGGGCCACTGAGGGTGGGTTAGGGCAGTGGTGGGTGGGAAACCAGCTGGTCCCACCACCCGAGGCCTCAGGGGGTCTCTGGCAGGTGAGAGACAGAGACGGATAGGCACGCGATGCAGAGAAAGTGGGCTTTTATTTTGTTGGTTATGGAAGGGAAAGGGGGGTGGGGAGAAAGGGGAAGAGCAGAGAGAGAGGCAGAGGGAGAAGGAAAGGGAGGAGTGGGGGAGAGGAGAGGAGAAGCTACCTCTTAGGGAGAGAGGAAAAAGAGAGCTGGAAGATCCCTCGCCTCGCCAGAAGAGGGGAGGAGTGGGCGGGCTTGTCTCTTAAAGGATGCGTCAGACCATTACAGTTTCTCTGTGTAACAGCTCTGGTCGTCCTGGAACTCACTTTGTAAAGCAGGCTGGCCATGAGCTCACAGAAATCCACCTGCTTTTGCCTCCCAAGTATTGGGATAAAAGGTGTGTGCCACCACAGCCCAGAGCTCTTTTTTATTTTTAAGATCTAAAATGTATTATTATTATTATATGAAGTGTGTATGAGTCCAGCCATGTACTTGATAAAGTACACTGTGCAGGTCAGAGGACAACTTTCGGTAGTTGGCTCTTCCCTTCCACTGTGACTATCAGGCTTGCTTGACAAAGACTTTTTATTTGCTGAGCCATCTATCATCCCATCATCATCATCATTATTGTTTTATTATTAAGACAAAGTTTTACAAAGGGTAGCCTTAAATTGCCTATCTTCTCAGTGCTAGACTGTTGGGATCACTACACCTAGCAAGAATGCTATTTTCTGTTCGTTTGCTTTGTTTTAGTGTTTTAATTTGTGTGTATATAAGGGGTGTGTGTATGTACTTCTGCATGTGTGTATAGAGGTCAGAAGTCAACACTGGTATCTTTTGCTCTCTTTTTTGTTTGCTTTTTGAGACAGGGTCCCTAGCTGTTCAAGAACTCACTGTGTAGACCAGGCTGGCCTCACACTCACAGAGATCTGCCTGCCTCTGCCTCCCGGATACTGGGGCTAAAGGCATGTGCCACCATGACTTGGCATAAGTCTTCCTTTTGTAGACTTATGACTTGGCATAAGACTTCCTTTTGTAGACTTCATAGGCATAAAGAATTTTTTCTTTATGCCTATGATTTCAGCATTTCGGTGTTGTGACTAAAGGGTCACTGGGACTCTGAAGGCATTGTGGACCATATATTTGAACTCTGGGCAAACCTGGGCTATGGAGTAAGATAAGACCCTGTCTCAACAACAACAGCAAAACCCACCATTCCCCCAAAGTGAAGATTTTCCATTTTACTAACTTGTTTCTTCAAAGAGTCAATTTTTTTCTTGCTCATCTTTTTTTTTAAAGCCTATTTTTTTAATATTTATTTATTTACTTACTTATTATGCATACAATATTCTGTCTGTGTGTATGCCTGCAGGCCAGAGGAGGGCACTAAACCCCATTACAGATGGTTGTGAGCCACCATGTGGTTGCTGGGAATTGAACTCAGGACCTTTGGAAGAGCAGGCAATGCTCTTAACCACTGAGCCATCTCTCTAGCCCTCTTGCTCATCTTTGTATTTATTGTATTCAGCAGCAAGTCAAGGATGCTGGCTAACACTGTGCTCTCTGCCAGGAATTGTGCCAAATAAAATATTTGTCTTAATTCTTATTATGCACATTTTTTAGAAACCTGTGTTTCAGAAAAAGTAGTTTGCTCAGTCTTCCAGTTAATGAAGGTCTATGCAACAATCTGACTTTAGAGCCTAAATACTTAACCCTATAATTATATTTATATGAATATGGGTGTTGTTGAAGTTTAAATAAAATGCTGCAGGTCCCCAAGTGTCCCGAGAACAGCCAGTCCCAGGCAGGGATAGCGCAGTTCCCTGAGTGGCTGCAGCGGACCACGAGGGGCAGTGAGTCCCAGGCAGGGAGCCGTGTGGTAGGTGAGAGACCTCGAAGAGGCAGCGAGTCCCACGAGGGGAGATAGAAGGATGGGCACACCATGCAGAGTGAAGTTGGATATTTATTTAGTGGGTTATGGGGAAAGGGGAGAAGAGCAGAGAGAGAGAGAGAATGGAAGGGACTCAGGCTGTAAGCTGAAGATCAGCTTGCCTCAGCAGACAGGGGAGGGGGTGGGCATGGCTTGTCTCTTAAAGGGACAGGACAGACCATTACAGGTGTGACAGCATAAACTTGTAATCTCAGTATTTGGGTGCTGAGACAGGAGTACTGGACTGAATTAGAGACTAGCTTATGATACATAGTGAGAGCCAGGGTTACATAGCAAGACCTTATCAAGAAAAAAAGGGAGGGAGGAAGGAAGGAAAGAAGCAATTTCCGTGATAGATGCTTGCTGTGTAGCTAAAGCTGGTCTTCAATTTATAAGCCTCTGTCTTACAAGTATTGAGCTTACAGACCTGTGCCACCATGCTTACTAATTTTATATTTAACTTTTTTATTATTATTTATTCTGTGTGTGTGTGTGTGTTTGTGTGAATCCATGTGTCACAGAATTTATTTAAATGTCAGAACAACTTGCAGGAGACTGTTTTCTTTCCATCATGCAAATTGCAGAGACTGAACTCAGGTCATTGGGGGATGGTAGACACCTTGCCTTGCTGAGCCATCTTGCTGGCTCTTGAAATGTATTTTCTACCTATTATTTTTTATCCATTTTGTAGGTAAGAAAAAGTGAAATGAGGTAATTGTACAAAACCACAAAACCTGAGTGTAGAATCTGGACCCTAAATTCCAGGACTTCTGACTCCAAATCCTATAATTTTTTTTGTCCTACCATACTTTTCAGTTGTTGGCTAGAGTTTCACAACTCTCTGTCTCTGTCTCCCGCCTCCCCCCCCCCCCCCCAGTCCTGGCTGTCCTGGAACTCGAATTATAGACCAGACTGGTCTCGAACTCACTGAGATCCACTTATCTCTGCCTCCCAAGTGCTGGGATTAAAGGCATGCGCCACCTCCGCTTGGCCTCACTTTCTGTTTTCTTAGAAATACATCATAATACTTGTTTATATGGAAAATCAGTTCTTTCATTTAGGCTAACTGAAGATAAGAATGAGCCTTTAAAAACTCTGGGCCAGGCTAAAGAGATGGCTCAGCAGTTAAGGATACTAGCTGCTTGCTCTATCAGAGGACCTGGGTTCAATTCCTATGTGCCTTTCTTTTTCAAGTTCAAGGCAAAAGTTTCCTGGTAGAGTAAACATAAGACCTACTTAAGGGTAAGGGTTAGGTGCCCCTGGAGCTTGAGTTACAGGCAGTTGTGAGCTTCCTGACCTGTGTAGTGGGAACCAAACTTCGGCTTTCTGAAAGAGCTCTAAACTGCTGAGACTTTTCTGTGGCCTCCAAACTTGTTTTAAAATTAGTGTTAAAATAATAGAAAACATTTTAAATTTATGTTAATTTTTTTACTTCTTATTTTATGTCTTTTATGTCATGTATCTTTTTAATTTTTTTATGGTTTATTTAACTTTATTTTATGTGCATTGGTGTGAAGGTGTCAGAGCCCCTGGAACTGGATTTTCAGACAGTTGAGCTGCCATGTGGGTGCTGGGAATTGAACCTGGGTCCTTGGGAAGAGCAGTCAATGCTCTTAACCGCTGAGCCATCTCTCCAGCGCCTTACGTAATGTATCTTGATCCCATTCTTTTCCCCAGCCCTTTGCACCTGCCCTCTTGCCCATCCACTCCCTCAAAATAAAACAAAATTTAAGTGAAAAAAAGGGAAGAAAAGAAAAAAACTAAAAAAAATAATTTTAAAAAGGAAAGAAATTAAAAATCTCATCATGGAAGTTCACTGTGTCACAGTGAGTCACGCAATAAACCCCTTTATCCATATATCTTTATTTGCAAGTGTTCATTGCACAGAGTCATTGGTCTGGTTGAAGGCCTCGCTGGGATTCTTGGATATCCTCTTGTTGGCCTGTGTTGTGGAGATCCTGAAGCTTTGGGTTGTAAGAAAAGGGAGTGGAGAACTGATAGTGTAGCTTGTTGATAGAAAACATGGTTAACCCACTAGGATCTGGGTTCAGCTTCTAGGACCTGTAAAAGAACCAGAAGGTACATTCTTCAGGGTTTTTTGGCATTTCATTCTTTATATTTAGAACCGTGACATATGTAGTTGTAAATACTACTGGAGAATGTAGTTTCTGGCAGAGTTGCTTGTGCCCATTTAAATTGTGGCAGACAGTGAGGGTGGGGGAATATCTACTTAGAGAGGAAAAATGGGTAGTATTAGCAGTCTTCCTGAGTCATTGTGAGCAGACAATGATTTTATAACTCTTTTTCCTTCCATTATTTTATTTAATTCTCACCAGAATCATTGAAGTAGATGTAATAGCCATTTTGTTAACTGAGAAACTGGATTTGAAGTATTAAATGTCTTGTTTAAAGTCACAAGGATATCTTAAATCTAAACTCGGTATCTTCTCTAAACCTTTTATTCTTGTTATCTCAACAAGACACCAGTGTTCTCACCCAACACAGAAGTTTGAGGTTTTATTATCTTCCTATCCTCGATCCCTAAGCTGGGCAAATATTATCACCTTAACATTTCTCAAATCTGTGCCTTTCTGTATCCCCACAGCAGTTGCTTTGCTCACTCTTCAGCATCGCTTGCTTTTTTGGACAGCAGCTTCTGTTTTCCTTGGCTGACCGGATCACCCCTTCTCAGCCTGAGCCTGGCAAGCCACTTGCAGCCCCTGGTGTTCACCATTTGCTTTTCTCTTGCCAGATCTTTACTCATGCCTTTGTGTTTGTTCAAATGGCCCCTGTTCCTCTCTCACCTTGGCCTTACTTCCTCAGTAAAGCTGTTGCTCTCTTTTTCCAGGTAAGGTTTGTTGTTTCTCTTCATGCTTCTGTGTTCATGCTTGTCATTAGTAACACTTGTTGCACTGTATTGTTAATATGTTCCTCTTTTATCATCAGCACTCAATGGAATGGGACAGACTGGTACTTGAATTCCAATCCTGAGTGTTTCTTATCACAATGACTCACTCTGTGTTAAGTATGTACATACTTCTCAAGAGTTTTCCCCAAAACCAAATTTGGACATCTGATCTTTCAGGAACTTTTTTCTTTAAGAGTGAAGAAGATGTTTGAAGATGATTTTTTGAACCAGTGGGCATTTTTGTGGCATCACTAACTCTTGTCATATGTTTATATTTAATATGAATTTTTCATTAACACCCGTGAGGGTTCGTCTCTTTGAAAAGTCTGATTTGACCTTAGGGTGATCAAAATATGGGGAAATTATTTTTCTGATTTTGATTTGGGGGAATATACTTTGTTTCTTTACTCAAAACTGCTATAACTTGCCCATAATTTGGAAAATAAAGAACTGTTGAATGTTTGGTTTATTTTCACAATTACTTTAAGAGACAAAAACTTTGCTTCAATTTTTGGGGGAAAGGTAGGCAAATTAGAAAAAAAAAAAGGCATTCCCTTAAAGATAGTTTTATTTTCAAGGATATTTACAAAGTACATAAAAATACAAAAAAAGAGACTTCTGTTTCACTATTCAGGGAAACATGATTAATAATATCTCAGTGGTGAGCGTAAATTTAGTCTGGCCATTATAATTTCTGATCACTGAAGCTCTCTAACTGGGTTTAAACCATCTGTTTTGGTGTTAATCCTTTAAAACTCGACTGGTGGAAGTTAACATGATAAAAGATAATAAAAGTTGAAATGCTACTGTCATTTGGTCTGGTTTACATTTCAGCTCATTACATTCAAAGTGCCTTGGGCGGGGAGGAAAGGAGGAATTAATGCTGTCGTCAATGATTTTGATCTGTTTGAGCCCAGCACACCTGCCACTGGCCTGTGGAAGTTTCCCTCTATAGTTAAGAGCTCCTCGCTCATGTTACTACTTAACTGGATGCCATAGGAGCATGATGAAACACTGGAATCCTCTTAATTGCATACCAGCTTTTAAAAAAATTCACCAGTGTTTAATGTGGTATTGTTTTTATTACAAACTGTATTCTTAGGCATTTGTCACAGAGAAATAGAAACACAAAAACCTGTGCATAAATGTTCATAACAGCTTTATCTGTGATAGAAAATTAGGACAGTCAGCTCACATAGCCTTCAGTGGGTGAATGGCTATATCCTATGATGGAATGCTACCCAGTAACAAGGGGAACCAAACCGGTGGGAGGCAGCTGGTTCAGCATCATTCTAGTATCTGATTAATGAAGAAGGCTCTGGATTGGTTGCCTAGCAACACCCACCACCAAAAGGGAACAAACCAAGGATATATGCACTAACCTAAATGAATGTCTCAAGGACATTATGCTTAGTAAGGTCAATCTCAAAAGATAATAAACTACATGATTGCATTTGTGTGTCATTCTTAAAATGACAAAATGATACAGGAACAGAGTAGGATGAGAAGGAAGAAAGGTGTGTCCATAAATACAATGATGTAGTATAAGGAAGTTTCCTTGTGGTAATAGAACATGTGTCAGTGCCTTGTTTTTGGTTTTGGTTTTTTTCAAGACAGTTTCTCTGTGTAACAGACCTGGCTGACCTGGAACTCACTTTGTAGACCAGGCTGCCCTCTAGCTCACAAAGATCCTCCTGCTTCTGCTTCCCAAGTGCTGAAATTAAAGGCGAGTGTCACCAAATCTGGCTCCTCATGTATCATGTACCTGGCTTATGTACCCGGCTCCTCACGGTATCTTTAATTGTGGTAGTGATTACAATACATGGGATAAAGCTATACAGAGCTACACACACACACAATTACATAGAAAAATGATCAAAGGAAATGAATAAAGTTCGTAGTCTATTTAATAGTACTCCACTGGTGTCATGTATCTAGATTTAGTATTACTTTACTATTTATGAAGCTAGGAAAAGAGTAGAAAGGGCTCTGCTTTTTCAAATGCTGGGAATTGAACCAAGGTCTTGTATAGGTTAATCAGGGACTCCACCACTAACCTATATCCCAGCCTTTCTCTGTACTAGTTGATGCAGCTTCCTTTGAATCTATAATGGTTTAAAAATAAAAAGATTTTCTTTAAAAGAATAATAGAGTTTGCCAGGCAGCGGTGACGCACGCCTATAATTCCAGCACTTGGGGGGCAGAGGCAGGTGGAGCTCTGAGTTTGAGGCCAGCCTGGTCTACTAGAAAGCTCCAGGATTTCTAGGGCTGTTACACAGGGAAACCCTGTCTCAGAAAACTGGGGGGGGGGGGGGGAAGTAATAGAATTCAAACAACATCTAATTATCAATAGTATGTCAAACACTATGCAAGTATTACACATTCAACAATTAAATGATACTCACTGACCATACATACACACTGAGAAAATTTGAAACTTTTTAAATTATGAGTATCTCTAGCTTAATTACTTTAAAAATTAAGTTACTTTTTGTTAAGGCTAATGTGTTAACTGTTTTCTCTAACATAGCAATTATTATTACCTAAATTTATTACTAACAAAATTAGGTGCATATATACCTAAGCACATGAACCATACCTAATTTTGCATAGACTAGGTGTATGTGGTAGAAACATAGGCCGATCTAGCTAAGGCAATGATATCACTTTTGCTTCTCTTACATTCAGACTGCCTCTTTCCACTCTGCTATATATGACAAGGTTGGGAGCTCAGAGAGAAAAGTAGCAACCATACTAAGTTAAATGAAATCCACATTAGCCTGGGAATATAGCACGGTGGTAGAACACTTGCTTAGTATTCAATGCACAAGCACAAAACACAAAGCAGAAACCTCAGAGGAGTGCACTGTGTAGACCAGACTGGCCTGGAACTTGGAAAGATCCATCTGCTTCTGCATCCTGAATGCTGATGTTAAAGGGGTGGGCCACTATACTGGACTTAAAATTTTAACCTTTAAATTTTAGGTACATAATTTTTTAGTACAAGTCATATTTGGATACAAAGGAGTGTTAGTTACCTTTTATCTAGCACCTGTTGGGACTATACACCTCTGTAGCTACTTTATGTACATTTTCTCTTGTCCATACTAAAGTTCTGCAAAGCTAAGTATTATCATTTTACACTTGAGGAAATACAGCCTGAAAAGGATAAAGAAATGCCCAAAATGCAGACACATTTGTGAAAGATTGAGTTAGAACTTCCTTGATTGTACTGGAAATTAAACTTGTGGCCTCTGGCATGTTAGGCAAGTGTTTTACCATTGAACTATGTGCACAGACCATGTTTGTTAGTTTGCTTGCTTATTTATTTACTGTTTTTGAGACAAGGTCTTGTTATGTAGCCTTGGTTTTCAGGATTTTCTGCTTCAAACTCCTGTGTGCTGGGATTACAGGCATGTGCCACAACACCCAGTGTTGGATGAAAGCCAGTTTTAGCTTTACCTTTTAGGTTTTTGTTGGTGTAAGGACGATAGATATAGGCAAACTTGGTAAGCTATTAAAAAAACTGTATAAGATAGGCCATCTACTGCCTTTCAGACTGTATAAGATAGGCCATCTACTGCCTTTCAGACTGTATAAGATAGATAGGCCATCTACTGCCTTTCAGACTGTATAAGATAGGCCATCTACTGCCTTTCAGACTGTATAAGATAGGCCATCTACTGCCTTTCAGACTGTATAAGATAGATAGACCATCTACTGCCTTTCAGACTGTATAAGATAGATAGGCCATCTACTGCCTTTCAGACTGTATAAGATAGGCCATCTACTGCCTTTCAGACTGTATAAGATAGGCCATCTACTGCCTTTCAGACTGTATAAGATAGATAGGCCATCTACTGCCTTTCAGAGAAGAGACAGTGAGAGTGAGATCATGTGTTTAAAATTATGAAATCTATTTTCATTTATTTGTATGTCCCTTCTTTTCTAGAACAGACTAAGAAATCCTCTTCTATTAGCATGGGTGTAGGGTGTATAGGGCTTCTGGATTCAGACTGTTGCTGTGGATGGCACATGGCAGTTCTGAATTCTTCAGCCATGTGCATAATTGGAAATTCATTCATGGCAGCTGCATCATGTAGCCAGATGGAATTTAAAATTGGCATGTTCATATTAAAAAACAAAGCGAAACCCTAATTTAAAAATATCAATTTGCAACCTTATGTTGCCATCGTAGAATTTTCTCCAATAAAGAATAGGAAATGTTTCATTAAATGTCTGTTAAATTGTTTACACTTGTTGTATACTGCACAGATGTGCTCATCTGGATGAATTGCTTTTCTAAAATTGTGTGCCATGGAAGAAGAAAAGTGAGCTGTTAGGAGTTTGAAATGGCTGTTGAACAAAGGAATGCAGTTAAATTTTTGGTTTATGGATTGACTTTAACAGTTGATTTTGTAGTTGTCTTTCTAATTAAATGGTGGTATTATAGCTTTGAGAGACATAGACTAATAGAGAGTCATTTAAAATAGGTTGTGCTTAAAACTGCATCAGATAGGTCCTGTCCCATTACTTTTTTTTCTAGCAACTTCCTGACTGATCTACCTACCTATTGTCTCACTTCTCCCAAGTATATCTTTTTTTTTTAAAGATTTATTTATTTATTATGTATACAACATTCTGCCTCAATGTATGCCTGCACGCCAGAGGAGAGCGCCAGATCTCAGTACAGATGGCTGTGAGCCACCATGTGGTTGCTGGGAATTGAACTCAGGACCTCTGGAAGAGCAGCCAGTGCTCTTAACCTCTGAGCCATCTCTCCAGCCCCCCCAAGTATATCTTTTATTGCTTTTCTCTGAGCTTTGTTAGATACACATTTCAGCCCTCTTCCCTGCTTTAAATTTTTCTGAGAATTATTTTGTGTTTGGAGGATAAAATTTATCTCTTTTGGTTTGCCTTGCAAATTTCTTGCATGAATCAGGCTCTGTCTGCCTCACTGGTCCCAGGCCTGCCTGCCTTCCTTTCTTTCTTTTCTAAGCCTTCCTTATATGGTGTTCCAGCCACTCTAAACGAATTGCCACTTACTATCCAGATCATGACATTGTATCTATTTGAGACAACTTCCTATTTTTCTCATTTCTTAACCTTCTTGTTTTTTGAGACAGGATCTCATTTAGCTGAGGCTGTCTTTGAACTCCAGATCTTCCTGCCTCCACTTCCCAAATGTTGGGACTACAAGTATGAGCTACCATAAGTATGAGTTTTGATTTTGTTCAAATTTTGAAAAATTTCTTTCAGAATTAGTTATAATTTAATTATGTGCAAAACCTAAAACAAGAAATAAGCCACCGTCTTAATCAAATCAAACTTTGGTTTGGGAGAAGAACTGAGTACATGTTTTCTGGTTGCTTCTAATTGTGGTTCCTAACATTTCCCTCCAAAGTTGGAATGGTAGTTCATTATTATTACCCTGATTCTAGCCTGTGAAAGATACTAGTTTATGGAAATAAATCCTGGGTTGTATGTGAACAAACTTTGTGTCATTACTAAAAGGCATTTACTGGAGACCTACTATGGGATGATGCTGTCATCCAGAAATGAGTTAAGTGTAGCTCCTGCCAGACTACCTTCTCTATTGTACGGCAATGAGTACATACAGACTAGACATAGCACTGTAAAATTTCTGTAGTGATCAAAACATTCTGTATTTGTGTTGTCTGATTGACAATCTCCTGTCATGTGTGTTGTGGGATTTCCCTCTGTGTGCTGTGAATACCTTTGGTTAATAAAGAAAATGCTTTGAGCCTATAGTAGAACAGGGCAAAACAGAGCTAGGTGACGGGGGGGGGGGCACTAAACTGAATGCTGGGAGAAAGAAGGCAGAGTTAGAGAGAAGCTTTGTAGCCCCGCCAGAGACAGATGCCAGGACTTTACCCAGTAAGCCACAGCCATGTGACAATACACAGATTACTAGAAATGGGTTAAATTAAGATGTAAGAGTTAGCCAATAAGAAGCTAGAGCTAATGGGCTAAGCAGTGATTTAATTAATACAGTTTCTGTGTGATTATTTTGGTTCTGGGCAGCTGAGAACGAACAAGCAGGCTCGTATAACACGTGTGTAGCTCTTTAATACATGAAATATGGAAATGAGAATCAAGAACTGAAAGTTAATCTTATTTTGTTTCAATTAATTTAAATAGGCACACATAGCTAATGGCTGCTGTATTGGAAAGCAGGGTCAAATCAGGAGAGAGTAAGATATATAAGCTATATATAAAAGTGCATTTAAGTGTAATAGAAGAACTTGCTGTGCTGGTAAGACACTTAAAGCATGTGGGTTTGATCCCTGGCACTGACAATAGAAATGTGACAGGAGTTATGATAAGGAAAAAAATACTTTGGGTTTTCCCTAGGATTAGTCAGATATATTGGGTAGAAGGAAGAAGCAATTATAGTCACTTCTCAGAGTTGAGAGTTTCAATAAAAATGTTAGTTTGGGGACTGAAGAGATGGCTAAATAGCTTAGAGCACTTGCTGCTCTTCCAAAGGTCCTGGGTTCAATTCCCAGCACCCACATGGCAGCTCACAGCTGTCTCCAGTTCTAGGGGATTCTATACCCTCACAGACATAAATGCATACATGCAGACAAAACACCAATACACATAAAAAGTTGTTGGTTTTATGAGTCTTAAAAGACAAGTGAGTATAATTGGCTGTCATTGTGCATGTGCCACATGCCTTTAATCCCAGCACTTGGGAAGACTCAGCAAGCAGATAAGCAGATCTTGGTGAGTTCAACACCAGCCTGGTCTACAGAGAGAATTCCAGGTCAGCTAAGGCTACACAGAGAAACCCTGTCTCAGTTACATAGTGATTAAAAAAAGAACAAAAACCAGGGGTTAGAGATAGCTCAGTAGTTAAGAGCACATATTACAGAGGACCTGAGTTGGATTCCCAGCACCCACATCAAGCAGCTCATGACTGCCTATAATACTAGCTCCAGGGGAATCCAATGCTAATGGCTTTGGCAGATACCCATACATGTGTTTATACTTACACAGATGCACACATAATAAAAGTAAATCTTGGGGCTGGAGAGATGGCTCAGAGGTTAAGAGCATTGCCTGCTCTTCCAAAGGTCCTGAGTTCAATTCCCGGCAAACACATGGTGGCTCACAACCATCTGTAAAGAGGTCTGGTGCCCTCTTCTGGCCTGCAGACATGCACACAGACAGAATATTGTATACAAAATAAATAAATAAATATTAAAAAAAAACGAAAAAAAAAAAGTAAATCTTTTGGGGTTTTGGGACAGGGTTTCTCAGAGTAGCACTGGAACTGTCCTGGAACTAGCTCTTGTAGACCAGGCTGGCCTCGAACTCACAGAGATCCGCCTGCCTCTGCCTCCTGAGTGCTGGGATTAAAGGCATGCGCCACCACCACCCAGCAATAAAGTAAATCTTAACACAAAATGAAGAGATGTATTTCTACTTACTGCATTTATAGGTTACCCCCTTTCTTTTGAGAATCAAGATTTAATAAAAACCCACTTCTCGGGCTGGAGAGATGGCTCAGTGGTTAAGAGCACTGACTGCTCCTCTAGAGGTCCTGAGTTCAATTCCCAGCAACCACATGGTGTCTCACAACCATCTGTAATGAGATCTGGCGCCCTCCTCTGGTGTGTGGGCATACATGGAGGCAGAATGTTATATACATAATAAATAAATAAATCTTTAAAAAAAAAACCCACTTCTCAAACTACATTATTTATCATAATATAACTTTATCTTTGATTCAGAAGGAAACAGGAATTTGTTTAAGTTTTCTGGTTACTACTATTAGATATTAAAACTGATGGAAAACCTAGTGACTAAGAAATACCTTTTTGTGCTGGGCATGGTGATGTACAACCTTAATCCCAGCACTTGGGAGGCAGAGGCAGCCTAATGAGTTCCCGGACAACCAGAAAGCTATATAGTGAGATCCTGTCTCAAAAAAACAAAACAAAATTCTGTTTTTACTACTAATGATGGATATTTATTATTTTTAAAATTTCATGTATTTTGTATGTGTGTATTCTAATTTGCACATGGAAATCATAGAGGACAATTTTTAGGGGTTGAGTCTCTCCTTCCACCATCACATGTACTGACCCCCAATAAATAAATGTAATCCAAATATTTGAAAACTTGGTCTGAACAACAACAACAACAAAACAAAACAAAAAAACAACAAAAAGTGCTTGCTAGTGTCAGATTTTATGTCCTAAACATTTTAAAGTTATAGTTGGAGCTTAAGAGGTCAAAATTAGGTGAATGCCTTTCAGAGGGAAAGTTTTTTTTTTGTTTGTTTGTTTGTTTGTTTGTTTTTGGTTTTTCGAGGCAGGGTTTCTCTGTGGTTTTGGAGCCTGTCCTGGAACTAGCTCTTGTAGACCAGGCTGGTCTCGAACTCACAGAGATCCCCCTGCCTCTGCCTCCCGAGTGCTGGGATTAATGGCGTGCGCCACCACCGCCCAGAGGGAAAGTTTTTAAACTCTTTTTTACTTTTATTTTCTGATAGATCAGGGCCATTTAACCCATGCAATAGGAACCAAGACCCTGGTAAGTAATGCTGACCATGCCTTTTAAATCGTCCTAGTCTGTCTCTGAGACCTGGACTCCTTTCTTCTGTAACCAGTGCTTGTTTTTCATACCTTCTATCACCACGAGAGAACTCTTGCTCGCCCTGTTGCTTTCCGAGGTCGTTGACCTTTCCTCCTTTTGTCACCCTGTGTTAGTTACCGCTTTGAACAAATGTTCACCCAGCCGGGCGGTGGTGGCGCGCGCCTTTAATCCCAGCATTCGGGAGGCAGAGGCAGGTGGATCACTGTGAGTTCGAGACCAGCCTGGTCTACAAGAGCTAGTTCCAGGACAGGCTCCAAAGCCACAGAGAAACCCTGTCTCGAAAAACCAAAAAAAAACAAATGTTCACCCGGATGTGAATGTGCTTTAGAGAGAACAGAGGAGCAGTCCTAGAAGAGTCCCGATGATGAAGAAGGTGGTTTTATGTAGCACACGTTTGTAGGTGGGAGCTAGGATGAAGAAAGGGGAGTTCTGTACTCAGAGCAAACATGAAAACTCCTTAGAAATTCAAAATAGCTACCAGCAAAGAGACTGTAGCGGTTACATCTAGCAATATTGAAATTGAGCTGGTAGAGGCTGCAGTCTTGATTAGGCTGGTGTGGGGTAGCCTCTTCCTGTGTAATGATCAAGAACTGTCTTTTATTTGCTTTATTTCTTTATTTTTAAGTGAATTTGACTTGGGCCTGAGTTCCAAAAGTAGATAATATAGGAACGGCTTAATTTACACATGTACATTTCTTTTAGAAGAATAGTTTTTATGAGCTGGGAGTGGTGTCACCCGCCTTTAATCCCAGCACCGTGGCCAGAGGCAGGGTGATCTCTGTGAGGTCAAGACCAGCCAGGTCTACAAAGTATATTTCTGGGCAGCCAGGACTGTTACACAAAATAGTCTTGATGTTTCAACAATCTTTGTAATCTGCTACTTTTAGTATACTTGTATACTTTTTAGTATTCAAGGTGTCCTCCTCCAATGAGACTGTCTCTAGTTCTAAGCTTAGGTTATCAAGACTGGCCCAGGTAGTTATTTTGTCTGATTTCAGTCTATTTTGTGATGTGGTAAAGCACTTGACCTTTGTAGTGCCAGTACCTGAGATTGAATTCAATTTCTGTTACTTGCTATGTGATCTTGAGCTAAACACTGGACCTTTCTAGGTTTAGACTTCTCATTTGTAAGGATTATAGGAGTATGGTCATAGTTGGGTAGGATGAGATGTGTGCTCATGGAAAGTATTTAGTAAATGTTAACTGGTATCATTGTTATTCATTTACTCCTGTCATTACTGTACATGGCCAGTTCGTTTATTTATAAATTCTCTTATAAATGACGAAATTTACTATCTTAAGTATTTTTTATTTAAGTGCATGTGAGTGTTTTGCCTGCATGTATGTCTGTGCACCGTGTTCATACAGTGTCTGTGGAGGCCAGAAGACAGCTTCAGATCCACTGGAACTGGAGTTGAAAATGATTGTTAGCCACCAAATGAGTGCTGGGAACTGAACCCTGGTCTTCTTCAAGAGTATTAAATGTTCTTAACTGCTGAATAATCTCTTCAACCCCTTAAATATTATTTTTAAATTAATAACAATCAAATTGACTTTAGTGAAATTAATTTTAACATGCCAATAGTTGCCAATTCCATATAGTGTCAGGGATGAACCTGACTGGAGTAGCAAGGGAATGAAGAGTAGACAAATAGACCATCAGAAACCTGGCATCAGGTAGTCTGGGCTCTGAAGGAGAAATTGCAGTCCTCCCAGAAAGCCCAGCCACTAATTATGTAGAATTGAACAAGGAGGCAGGGTTATTGCACACAGCTGAACAAGGAAGTAGGTTATTACATACAGATTAAACAGGTGGTGGAGTTTATGATGTACAGCTGAATAAAGGAGGCAGATTTAGCTAATCTCATTGAAGCAGTCTCTGTTGGGAGAGCAGTCTTCAGGCCATAAATACTTTAGGAGAGCGCTATGGTGGATATTTTCTACATATACTATCAACATTCACACTCAAACCAGAGGAAGGCTTTGCCGTTTTCCCATGTGTCTAAGGCTTTAGGTCCTTGACATGGGTTGGAGAGATAGCTCAGAGGTTAAGAGCACACTGACTGCTCTTTCAGAAGACCTAAATTCAGTTCCCAGAATCCACAGGGTGGCTCACACTCATTTGTAACTCCAGTCCCAGTGGACCACACTTCCCTTGTTCTCTTGTTGGCCACTGAGCACACGTATAGTGTACAGATATTCAGGCAGACAAAACACTCAAACATATAAAATTAAAATAAATTGAGTTGTAGTGAGTGGACAGGGAAATCAATGTGTGGGGAAAGGAAGTGATCTGAGAGGGAGAAAGCCACCCACTAACTGGCCTTCATGGGCCTCAGTTTTGTTTTGTTTTTTTTTTGTTTTTGTTTTTCGAGACAGGGTTTCTCTGTGGTTTTGGAGCCTGTCCTGGAACTAGCTCTTGTAGACCAGGCTGGTCTCGAACTCACAGAGATCCGCCTGCCTCTGCCTCCCCAGTGCTGGAATTAAAGGTGTACGCCACCACCGCCCGGCAGGCCTCAGTTTTTTTTCCATGCAAATTTGCTTTACTAACTTCCCGTGTAGCCAAGGATTGCTGTGAATTCCTGACTCTCCCAGCTGTTTCCTAAACGTTGGGAATACCTGTGTTGCTAAGGATAGAACCTAGGGCTTCTTGCATGCTAAGCAAGCACTATACCAACTGAAGTACATCACCCCTTGTGTAGAGATCTTACTGAAATAAAGTCATATTAATAGTCAGTAAAGAACTGTAAGTGTTGAGTGTATGAGGTGAGTCTGCCTGTTGTATCAGGAACAGGAAGGGAAGAATGTCTCTGCAGTTCATACACAGAAATGCAAGACTTGCACTTCTTGTTCGTTTTTGAGACAGGTTTTGCAGTGTTGCCACAGCTATTCTAGTTCTTACTGTGTAGCCCAGTTTGGACTTAAATTTAAAGTCTTGCCTCAGTTTCCTGAGTGCTGTGATTATAAATGTGACTTTGCACATTTTTCTTGATATATGCTTTGGTCATTTTAGAATGGTTCCAAGTAACATGTTAATTCTAAAATTTAATATTTACTGCAGTTTGGCGTAAAACGAAAGATGATAAATACAACAAACAAGAAGAGTAAGATGAACTAAATGGAAGGGAGTTAGGTATAGAATTTTATAGATGATGGCTATGATCTTATATTTTCTTCTGTGTGGAAGGCATTATAAAGTTTTAGAAAGAATTAAGTGAAATTCTCTGAATTGAACTTAAAGGGGTCATTTGTTTTCTATAAAAAGGGATGGAGCCAGGCAGTGGTGACGTACGCCTTTAACCTAGCATTTGGGAGGGAGAAGCAGGTGGATCTCTGTGAGTTCGAGGCCTGCCTGGTTCACAGAGCAAGTTCCAGAACAGACTCCAAAGCTATGCAGAGAAACCCTGTCTCAAAAAACAAAACAAAACAAAAAGAAAAAGAGGGATGGAGTGGACATTGGTCTGACTCAGTGACAGATGATCACACCTTCATGTGTGAGACCCTTGGTCTGACTCAGTGACAGA
This sequence comes from Microtus oregoni, assembly GCF_018167655.1. Classification (NCBI taxonomy): domain Eukaryota; kingdom Metazoa; phylum Chordata; class Mammalia; order Rodentia; family Cricetidae; genus Microtus; species Microtus oregoni. The sequence continues at coordinate 32,909,316 of NW_024543086.1, forward strand.
TGATCACACCTTCATGTGTGAGACCCTTGGTCTGACTCAGTGACAGATGATCACACCTTCATGTGTGAGACCCTTGGTCTGACTCAGTGACAGATGATCACACCTTCATGTGTGAGACCCTTGCTTGCTTTTCAGCACTGGAAAGGGGGGGGGAACCATAAGATGTTGTACGAGTTGAAAACAGAGAAAGTACAAAGAACAATGGTTTTAAGGTAAGAACTAACCAGGTTTTGAGGAACAGCAAAAAGACCTTTGATAGAACAAGAAGTAGACAAATACATAGGTCTTTGGAATCATCTAATCTTAGGTTTAGTTTGACTTCCATCCATTGATCTGATGTGTGATCTGGACAGAATACCTACTTTTTTTAGTTTAGCTTATCTGTAAATGAAAGCAATAAAAATGGCAGTTTTGAGAATAAAATAAGAGAACACGTGTAAAACACAATGGGATCTAGTATACAACTTTATTAATTAAACCCATTTTTATGCCATACCTACCATTTTTATTATTTTTTTTTTCATTTTTGGAGACAGGGTTTCTCTGTGTAGCCCTGGCTGTCCTGGAACTAACTCTGTAGACCACACTGGCCTCAAACTCAGAGATCTGCCTGCTTCTGATTCCTGTGTGCCGCCACCACCCAGCCGTATTGTCATTATTGACAGCATTCACCCAGCCGTACTGTCATTGTTGACAGCATTCATTCTGTCCTCAATTGTCATCTGTTTGACTTTCCTTATTTTAAATTTCATTTTAGTCAGCAAATTTTAAAAAAGATTTATTTTATTATTTTTGGTTATGTATCCTGTGTGTCTGTGTGCGGGTTGTGTGTGTGAGTGCCAGTGCTCAGGGAGCCACAAGTGTCAGATCTCTCTGGAGCTGGAATTTCAGGCAGTTGTGAGTGGAACTGAACTTAGGTCCTCATCAATAAGAGCAGTAAGTGTTTTTTAACCACCAAGTCATTGCTCTAGCCCTTGATAAGCCAATCTTATGTCCTTGTTTTGTGTCGGGGCTGAACTAGCCTTTCTCCCTGGGCTCACTTTTGAAGTGTTATAATCAAGAAAGGACACGAGGTACTGAAAAGAAAACAATTTAGAAGTTGATGAGTAGATATAAAAAATGAATACTTGGGATCCAGGTAATTGCAGCCCCTGATACGTTCTTTTATTATGAAAAGCAACTGAATGAACATTTCTGTCATCTTAGCTCATCATTGGATACTAGCTCTACTCAGACACTTCCCAGCTAGACTTCCTGCTGATCCAGAGCTAGGATCAGCTCCTTGCCCTAGGAAAATCAGGAACCAAGTCCTCTATCCTTGTAAGACCATTTGCTTTCATAGCTGCAGATGCTGCCCTTAGCAATTGAAACACAACACAACTGGAATTATGTGTTCATCACCAGGTAACATTTGTGTACCAGCTTTCTAGCAAAGTGGGGTATTAGCTTTATACATAATGACGCGTCCAGCACAGGTAGGTGGTAAGCTGTACTGTGAAGATGCTTCTGGGTCAGGTGGAGATAAGTTGCTAGTCCCGAGATACAGCTAGAAGAAGCAAGTGAACCTTGTCAGTAAGAACTCCATGTCCAATAGTGTTTTCATTTCTGGAGTGTTTAAGATCATTAATACAACTGATTTTTTTTAAATATTTATTTATTTATTATGTATACAATGCTCTGTCTGTGTGTTCGCCTGCAGGCCAGAAGAGGGCACCAGACCTCATTACAGTTGGTTGTGAGCCACCATGTGGTTGCTGGGAATTGAACTCAGGACCTTTGTTCTTTTTTATTTATTTATTTATTTATTTTGTATACAATATTCTATCTGTGTGTATGCCCACACACCAGAAGAAGGCACTAGACCTCGTTACAGATGGTTGTGAGCCACCATGTGGTTGCTGGGAATTGAACTCAGGACCTTTGGAAGAGCAGGCAATGCTCTTAACCACTGAGCCATCTCTCCAGCCCCCGAACTCAGGACCTTTGGAAGAGCAGGCAATGCTCTTAACCTCTAAGCCATCTCTCCAGCCCTACAACTGATTTTTTTAAATATGTAATTGCTACTGAAGATCAAACTTAGAGCTTTGTACATAATAGGAAAGCACTCTGTTACTGACCTATATCCCTCATTCTCTTTCTCTGTCTGTTTCTGTCTCTCTCTCTTTTCCCCACACCTCCCCGGAGAGAAAACCTTGTTTCATAGTCCAGACTGACCTTAAACTCACTCATTTTTTGCCTAGGCCACTCTTGTGCTGGAATGACAGGTATTAGAGATTATACCACTCCCTTTTTATTTTTTTGACTAGTATGAATTCCTTATGTAGCTCAGGCTGGCCTCAAAATTTGTTATCTTTCTACCTAAATTTAACAAGTCCTGGGATTATAGGTGTGTGCCACTGTAGGGGTTGGATCCAGAGATTGTTTAAATTTAGTGTCCATTTTAAGAAAGGAAATTAAGACCCAGAGAAGGATGGATCCCCCCCGAGGCAAAGTTTCTCTGTAGCTTTCGAACCTGTCCTGGAACTAGCTCTTGTAGACCAGATTGGCCTTGAACTCACAAAGATCTGCCTACCTCTGCCTCCCAAGTGCAGCAATTAAAGGCGTGCACCACCACCGCCTGGCTATGAGGTAGCACTTTAGCATTATTATTATTATTATTATCATCATCTGATAATTTGTTTTGTTACCACGAACAAATCACTTTTGCCCTTAAACCAAAGGACAAAGCAAGTTAGTTATTTTTTTAATTCAGTTTTATTTTAGTTGTATGTTTGTGTGAATGCATGTGTATATGTGTGCTTGCATGCCTGCTGCTTATGGAGGCTCGAAGAGAAAATTGGTTCCTCTGGAGCTGGAGGTGCAGGTGATTGTGAACTCAGATCCTCTACAAGAGCAGTAAGCAGTCTTATCTGCTGAGCCATCTCTTCATCCTCAGTCCTCTCTTACCGGTAAAATGAGGATATTTAACACTCATTATAAACTGTTTTGAGTAGCTGGGCACTTGGAAGGCAGCACTTGGAAGGCAGAGGCAGGTAGATTCCTATGAATTCTATGCCAATTTGATCTAAAGAATTCTAGGTCAGCCAAGGGCTACAGAGAAACCCTATCTTGAAAAATAAAACAAAAATGGTTTTGAGTAGTAAATTAAATGAAAGCTGCTTAGGTCATTTTAATAAGAGGAAGTCACTAAAAATGCTGATTAATTCAGTTATGTTCAGCAAACAGTGATTAAACACTTATAGTGTGATGTTTTTTTCTTTCAACTCTTGGGGAGCCAGCTCCAAATGAATCACACTCAGAATCTTATTCTTAGTTATAACCATCCGGCCTTAGCTTGACTTGTTACTTGCCAGCTTTTACTTAATTTATATTATCCCATCTGCCCAAAACCTCTGGGCTTTTCCCATTCTCTTCTTTTTTTTTTTTAAAAAAAAAAAGATTTATTTATTATGTATACAACATTCTGCCTCCGTGTATGCCCACACGCCAGAAGAGGACACCAGATCTCATTACAGATGTTGTGAGCCACCATGTGGTTGCTGGGAATTAAACTCAGTACCTCTGGAAGAGCAGCCAGTGCTCTTAACCACGGAGCCATCTCTCCACACTCCCATTCTCTTTAAATCTTAGTCTTACTCCATGGGTTGCTATTTAGCTGCATGGCTGACCCTGATGTGCTCCTCCTTCTCTGGCTACCTCTCCGAACCCCTTCTCCCAGTTCTCTCCTTCTGAATATCTCTATCCCTGCCAGTCCTGCCTATCCTTTGTCCTGCTTCATTATTGGCCATTCAGAACTTTATTAGACCATCAGCTGATCTAGGCAGGCGAAGTATCACAGCTTCACAGAGTTAAATAAATGCAACATAAACAAAAGTAACACACCTTAACATAATATTCTTCACCATACTTATTTTGTACCAGTTCAGTTTCTCAGCTCTTGTACATTATCTGTTTACCATGTCACATTCTTTCTGTGTCTTAGTTTTAATTTTTTTAATGATTTATTTATTTTTATTTAATGTGCATTGGTGTTTGTTGCCTGTATATATTCTGTATAAGGGTGTTGGATCCCCTGGAACTGGAATTACAGACAGTTGTGATCCACTATGTGGGTGCTGAGAATTGAGCCCAGGTCCTCTGGAAGTCAGTGTTCTTAACCACTGAGCTATCTCTCCAGCCCCTATCTTTGTCTTATTCTGAGGGTTTAATTAGTGTAGTATTTTTCCTCCATCACAAAATCTTTTCATAGTCAGATAACCAGGAGTAACTGTTTCCAAAAAATCTAATCCTTACTTTGATAAAACTTTAGAAATTAGCCAGACGGCGCACACCTTTAATCTCAGCACGCAGGGAGGAAGAGGCAGGCGCTTCTCTGTGTTTGAGATATACAAAGCGAGTTCCAGAACAGCCAAAGATACACAGAGAAACCCTTTCTCAAAAAAAAAAAAACCCACAAAAACTCCTAGAATAAAGCCTGGCGGTGGTGGTGCACGCCTTTAATCCCAGCACTCGGGAGGCAGAGGCAGAGGCAGGTGGATTTCTGTGAGTTCGAGACCAGCCTGGTCTACAAGAGCTAGTTCCAGGACAGGCTCCAAAACCACAGAGAAACCCTGTCTCGAAAAACCAAAAAAAAAAAAAAAAACTCCTAGAATATTAGTATGAACTTGTAATACTAAGAATGAATGCAGTTTGGATCTAGTCTGATTCGGATCTAGTCTGATTCTTGGCCCTGCTTCTCCTTAAAGGTACTGTAGTAGTAGGAGCAGTGGGCTACGTTACTGGCACCTGGCCGCCCACATGGCTAGCTTTATACCCGAAATAATTACATGGAAACTGTATTCTTTTGAACACTGCCTGGCCCGTTAGTTCCAGCCTCTTATTGGCTAATTCTCACATCTTGCTTTAACCCAACTAATAATGTGTGTAACACCACAAGCTGACTTACCAGGAAAGATCTTAACTCCAGATCTCCACTCTGGAGTGGGGGAATCATGGCAACTACCTAACTCGGCTTTTTTCTCCCAGCATTCTGTTCTGTTTATTCCACCTACCTAATTTTCTGTCCTATCAAAGGGCCAAGGCAGTTTCTTTATTTAACCAATGAAATCAACACAAAACAGAAGACTCCCACATCAAGGTACTTTGAGAGTTTCTATTGAGAGGGCAAATCTAGTCAGATGGAGGTGGTGCACACCTTTAGTCCCAGTGCTTGGGAGGCAGAGACAGGTGGATCTCTGTGAGTTTGAGACCAGCCTGGTCTACAGAGCAAGTTCCAGGACAGCCAAGGCTACACTGAGAAAACCTGTCTTGAAAACCAAAGGGGGGGAAATAGAGGGCAAATCTATGACTGTGGTTTTCAGAGAGTCTTGGCTTGGTTTTCTTTTGAGTGTTTGATCTTAGTGAATTACTTCCTCTTCTTAGGGTTTAGAACTCTTAGCAAGTCTTCTGTTTGTTTTTTTTTTTTATGCATACAATATTCTGTCTGTGTGTATGTCTGCAGGCCAGAAGAGGGCACCAGACCTCATTACAGATGGTTGTGAGCCACCATGTGGTTGCTGGGAATTGAACTCAGGACCTTTGGAAGAGCAGGCAATGCTCTTAACCACCGAGCCATCTCTCCAGCCCCCGCAAGTCTTCTGCTTTTAAGACTCACTTTCTTTTTACCGGTAAGGGCAGTCAGGCTGTTCAAAGGAACAACAAAAGCTGTCTGTAGTTCCTGGTGGTTTTATAATAATGGTGCAGAGAGATATTGCACCTGCTCATTGGAATTCATTTGTGAATGAAGAAGGCAGTATTTTACCCGGTCCACTGCTGGGCTGAATGACAAGATACAGTTCTGAAATGAAGGTTTATCAGCATGCATTTTGACTATTTCAATTCTTGCCAGAATTGGCTGTAGCTCTGAAGAGCTTGTAGGAGATGATGTTGCTGCTCTCTCCCCCTCTCTCTCTTGTTGCCTGCATCTGTCAATCTATCATCCTAACCTTGCTCCACCCCCTCACCTCGCCTTCTTTCCTGAAAGAAAGAAATAAAAAGGAAAGGAAATATGACTGCTCTGCTCCTGAGGTATAGTGGAGGAGAAGATTTATTGTAGACATGTGGGAGGGCAGAGCCAGAGTGAGGGACATCTGGGAGAGTTCAGAGTGCACAGGCTGAGCTGTGCCATGTGAGGAGACGGGGAGGAGAGAGGTGAGAGGGGACCAGGCACAGCAGCCAGGAGGCCCAAAGAGAGTAGAGCAGAGAGGCCAGGTAACCAAAATGTTTGATTATACAGAAAAGAGCAACTAGAGGAAGGGCAGCCCAGCCCCTGGACTGGAGAAGTTTAGGGTAGGGGGCTAGGTATGCCAGCCAGGAAGACCCTGTAACAGGTAGGGACTCAGGAATGCAGGGATGCAGCCAGGTCCACTTTGAAATGCTAAATATACCCTTCAGCCATTTACCCCAAGTTTGAAACTTAACCCATCCATCTTCCCTCCCTCCTTCCCCCTTCTCTCTCTCTGAGTCTCACATTGTTTACCAGGATGACATGGCACTTACTATGTGTAGCTCAGACTGGTCCTGAACTGTAGTAATCTTCCTGCATTAGCCTCTCTAGTGTTGGGAATCGTAGGTTCATCCTGCCCTTCGTTTTCCTAGTTGGTTCTTTTCCCTTGTTCCTGATCTGATCTGTAAGTGTCTTATTATGAAATATAATCAGCCAACTGTGATAAGTGGAAATTCAGTAATGGGTAAAGTAATATGGTGGTACAGAGAACTGGGTTGAAGTAGTGAAATAGTGTTGAACCTATAGACATATGACTTCAAATCTCAACATTGCCTTATACTTGCTCTGACTTTGGGCCTTTGTTTATGTGTATAAACATATTTTTTAAAGTAACAATTCCTTATTAATTCTTTGGGAATTTCACACCATGCATCCCAATCCCTTTCATCTCCCAGTCCCTCCATAGCTGCCCCTTACCCCTGCAATGTCTCCCCCAGTAAAGGATCTCCAAAATTAATTAAAAACAAACCAGAAAACCACCTCATTCCTCTGCCTCTGTGTGTGTGTGTGTCTTTGTGCTTGTGCTCTCCCATAAGGGGTGGGGCTGGCTCTCTTGTTGCAGTGTCCAACAAGGAGTAGAGCCGGCTATCCCAGGGTCAGTGACTGGCATGGCTGGCTCAGCATGACCCTTAAGATGTTAATACACATGGCTCCTATGGCCACACAGGCCATGGGACATCAACACAGACCTTAGCTGCAACAGGACTGTGGGAGCAGTCATGGCCATAGGTAGCATCCTGGGTTCGGATGTCACCATAGCCCTGGTGACAGCTCAGGCTACTCAGATCAGCATGGCTCCAGCAGCAGTACATCCATCAGACACCAACATGCCACATCCGTGTGGCCTTTGGTGGCAACATGGGCCACGGACATCAATGAAGACCCTGGTTGTGACAGGATCATGGATCCGGACATGATCCTCAGCAGCAACCTGAGTCCAAATGTCACCATGGTCCTAGAGGGCAGTACAGGCCTCTCACGTCAACACAGGCTCAGTGGCAGCATGACCCTGATGCCAATATGGCCCTGCTGGAGGCCCAGAACCCTGGGATTGACATGGTCTTTGATGGTATCAGGAGCCATGAGCATTTGCACAGACTCTGACTGCAGTAGGGCCATGTACCCAGACATGGCTCTTAGCTGCAACCTGATGTCACCATGGCACCTTGTGGCTGCACAGGCCACTCAGATCTGTATGGCCCTGCTGTAGCATGACCCTCAGATACCACGGCCTCAGATGGCAGCCCAGACCCCCCGGTATTTGCATGGCCTTTAGTGATAATAGGAACCACAAACATCAGCACAGACCCTGGTTACAGTAGGGCCACGGACCCAGACATGACCCTTAACAGCAGCTCATTCCTGGATGTCAGCATGGCCCTGGGTGGCAGTGCAGACCCCAGGCATCCTTGTAGTCTTTGGTGGCAACGTGGGTCATAGATGTCAACTCAGACCCTGGCCGCAGTAGGTCCCCAACATGGTCTTTGGCAGCAGCCCAGGCCCAGGCATCATCCTGGTCTTAAGTGTCAAGCAGGCTTCCCACATCAGCCTGTTTCTGACTTTTGGATCTTCAGTTCTGCCTGTTTCCATAGCATATGAATTGTTCTGCTCCTTTTTCTCTCATTTCTCCACCATATATTTGCCCATCTTAATGGCAGTTTCTGGGTCACCAGGCAGGTCTGTGGATATCTTTAGCCCTTTGTATCCTTCTGTATGGGAAAGTCTGGAGAGTCTTGCTTTGAAGTTCAGGCTGGCCTTGAACTTGGAATCCTTCTGCTTCAGTATCTCAAGTATTGATACCAGGTGTATACCATCACACCTGAGTTGAGGCATAGTTTCCCCTCTGAAAATGAGGCTGTAAATATTATTTTGCCTAAGGTTGTGGTGAGGATCAAATGAGAGAGTAAATAAAAGGAGATCAATTACTATGTCAGATCTCATTAAATATCCTCCCCTAGTTTTCTTCCCATCTCCCTGAGACGCATATGAACAGAAATCAGACGTTTATGCAAGTGACTGTGCTACTTTTACTTAGTTTTAAAAAGTAGCTAGAATTGACCACGTTGCTTGGGAATTGGAGGGTAAAGACTTGAGCAGATGTGTGTCTTCTTGGACCTAGACAAAGATTCTGATATGGCAACATAACACAGTCTTTGTCTTTAAAAGAGGCCGAAGGAGGGAAAAGAAGGAACCTGAAAATAGAGGCTCCAAGATGTTGGTTTCCTCAGGGGACACATTCCAATGTCCCTAGTAGCTATAGGTTTCTTAGAGCATTCTGCTTTACTTTATGCTTTACATAAGAGTGGAACCTGGTGTTTGTAAACAGGAGAACTGACTTGAGAATAGTATATATTATGGAAGATTGTAGCTATCAGCCTTCCCCTTTTTATTTTCCATCTACTCATTAGGACGATCTTTCCCAAGATAAAATCTGCTCATCTCAGTTTGCTGCTCAGAAGTCCTCTTTGGTTTCCTGTTGCCTTCAGGTTGGAGTTCACATTCCTTCCCTGTTTGATCTCTGCTGTCCTTTCAGCCTCCTCTCCTCCTGCTCTTCCTTCCGTTTCTCAATCCTTCCATGCTGTGCTTTCTGTGGAGTGGGGTGAGAGCCCTCTCTCCTTAGATCCATTTAGAATTTCAAACATTAAAAAAAATTGTGTTATACTGTTAGTGTCATTTTTCCTTCCCCTTCCCTTTCCTTCTAAGACAGGGTTTCTCTGTGTAACCCTGGCTTTCCTGGAATGCATTTTGTAGAACTGCTGGCCTCAAACTCACAGAGATCCACCTGCCTCTGCCTCCTGAGTACTAGAATTAAAGACGTGAGCTGCTGCCACCACCTGTCCTTCCTTTTAAAAAGATTTTTTTTTATTTGCTTATTTGTTTATTTGTGTGTGGGGTGTCCATGGAAGAAGCCAGAAGAGGGCATTGAATACCCTGGAACTGGAGTACAGATGGTTGTGTACCTGATGTGGATGCTATGTACTGAATTTAGGTCCTTCTGCTCTTCCTGCTTCCTGAGTGCTAGAATTATAGGCTTACACCACCATGCTGCACCAAAAGTAGTTTTTTTCCCAGCTGATTAATTTATTTATGCTTGAGTGTTCATAAACAGATGTTTGATGGTACTGTGTAATAGTGTATTATCTCCATCTCTTCTTTTTCATGGGCTTGGAACCTGATAATAGAGGATAAAGTTGTTGGGCAGAACATCTGGGTTATATACAGGGACTAAGTTTCATCTTAGACAGGGCATCTTTTGTGATGGCCTTGATTGTCCTTTTCTTTTAAGGATTATGATTTCAGTGAAGCATTTTGAGATGACTGCTGAAGAAACTAGGTCAAATCAAATATTATTTGTGAAATTAACTATTAATGAGGCAGTGAGAAAGTCAATTCTGCCTTTTTGTGCCCTAAACTTCCAAAGAGGTTAATTACAGGAAAGCTCTGGAGCCATGTCTTGTCTTGCAAGCAACCCTGTTTTAGTGTGATGTGCTTCCTATGTGATGGTATGTAGATACACGGTAGTCACTACTTGCATTTATTGCTTGAGCCTTTTTGTATTTTATCCAAAGTTATAGATTTAAATAGTATAGGTTTAAAATAGTATTTAAATTTTAACTCCCCCCCCCTCCCCCCCCCGAGACAAGGTTTCTCTGTAGCTTTTTGGAGCCTGTCCTAGAACTGGCTCTTGTAGATCAGGCTGGCCTCAAACTCAACAAAGATCTGCCTGCCTCTGCCTCTCAAGTGCTGGGATTAAAGGCGTGCGCCACCACTGCCTGGCTTAAATTCTAACTTTAAACAGCAAATCTTCCTATATGTTCCACTTACTTATCTGTGGTTGACTAACAGTATTGCTTCTGAAATCTGTGTCCTCGACCCCATGCCGCTCTCTCTTCTGTCCATTATGTCCCAGCCACACTCATCTTAGTTTCTGAGTTCATGCCAAGCTCTTTTCTGCTTGTCTTTGTTGTTTTCCCCTTGAAAGGTTTTCTTGCTGTTTTTCCTCCTCCACTACTGACTGCTCCTTGGTTATGACCGGCTTAAGTGCTGCTGCTTTGGACTGGCTGTTTTTCACTTAACCGTTCTTGAACAGACTTCCGTCTGAGAGTTTATTATAAGCTGCAGTGACAGGGCATGCAAGTGTGTCTTACCCACACTTTCAGAGTGTGAAGTCTGTGAGGACGGGGTTAACGGTTGAGTAGTGCATAATGACATTCTCCCTGTCTGTGCTGGCTAGGTCTATGTCAGTATCACATAATGACATTGTCCCTGTCTGTGCTGGCTAGGTCTATGTCAATATCACACAAGCTGGAGTCATTTTGGAAGAATGAATTTCAAATGGGAAAATGTCCCCACTAGGTTGGCCTCTGGGCAAGCCTGTGGTTTATTTTCTTGGTTGATGTGGGAGGGCCCAGCTCTGTGTGTGGTGGCCTGCCTGGGCTGGTGTTGTTTCAGGGGTCCTCTTGTCTCTGCTCCCTAGTTCTAGGGTTACAGGTCTGCATCACCACATTTAGCTTTACTTGAGGGTACTGAGGATTGGAACTCAAGTCCTTTTGCTTTCACATGAAAACATTTTAACTACCTCTGAGAGAAATCTTGTACCTATTAGCGCTCACTCCTTATTCCCACCGCCGTCCCTAACAGATGTGTATGTTTAAGGGAAGTTGCCTATTTAGACTTGGGAAAGTTATTGAACCTTCTTATGCTTCAGTTTTATCATCAAAAGAGGAAAGATGGTAATACTTATTGGATTGTTGAATGTGTAATATGGGAGGAGGAAAAATTGTTAAGGATTTAAGGTCTGGTGTAGTGGCACATGTTTATATTCCCAGCACTCTGGAGGCTGAGATAGGAGGAGTGGGGTAAGGTCAAAGCCAGCCTAGGTTACAGACTGAGTTGTGCCTAACAAGCATAAATAATAAATATCTGTTTCACGGCTTCATTACTGTGTTCAGTATTGTGATCGTTATTTTGTTCCATCTAGCATATGTGGCTCTTTATCCAGTTTTCTAAGGCTCGTGTAACTATTTGAGGGATTTCAAACTAAAATGCAGCCCTGTTCTTTAGCTGCTCAGTCTTGTGTAGACATAGACATTTAAATTATGAAAATATATTGAAAGATAAATCTGTACTCATAAATCTAGTATTTTATGGATAAAGTATATATTATTTATTCTCAGGCTAATCCTGTAAAACAGGATTGTGTTTGTTGATCATTCATGTGTGTGTATTCTTTTACCTATGGTGAGTACAAATATATATATACAGGTTCATGTGCATGCTTTGCGTGTGCCTGTAAAAGCCAGAGATTGATGTTGGGTGTCTTTCTCTACTGCTGTTCACCTTCTATGCTGAGACAGGGCCTCACTTGAACTAAGAGCTTGCCAATTTGGCTGATCTACCTACTAGGCAGCTTGCTCCAGGGAACTCTTCTCCTTAACTTTGGGATTACAGGTGGGATGCCACACTGACTCAGCACTTAAATGGATGCTAGGGATCTGGAGTCTTTGGTCCTCACACTTGTCCAGCAAATGCTTTACCCATCGAACTATCTCCAACCCAAAACAGGGATTCTTAATCACTTTATTGTAGATGAGGAAGTAAGACTCGGAGGTGCTAAATGACTTGTTCAGAGTTACAGGTGGTAAGTAGTTGAACTGAGATTTGGACCTGAATCTAACTGATAGCAAAACCTTATTCTAATGTTTATACAAAGAATTTTCATATGTTTCTCTGAAGTTTATAAATGTGTTTTACAAAACAGGCTCTTTTTGTTGTTGTTGTTGTTGTTGTTAAAAAAACCTTGAGATTCATTACATATTTTCAATACTAACTCACCTGAATCTTATTCTTCCTTTTATTGCCTTGATCAAGGAAGAAAAATGAAGCCAATTACTGGTATTGCTTATAACGCCAGTTTTTAGAAATGGAAGCCAGAGAATCATGAATTCAAGGCTGGCCTGGGCTACACAGTAATTTTAAGGCCTATGGAACTACACAGTGAGACCTTATAGCAGAAACAAGAGCAGAACACAAAAACCTAAGGACAGAGCAGACCCAAGATGTAGTAACCTTAGTTGGTTTTTGTCCATTGTCTGTATCACCAGGCTCCTCATTGATAGCTCTCCTTTTCAGGGCCAGGAGGCTTCTGTCTTCAGTTTTCCCAGCTCCACTTTGAAGCTACATTGGATCTTCTGGTTCCATTGATACTTTACCATTCTCTTGACTGACTTCATGAATGGTTGTTCTCCACAGACTCATGGTTGAGATGGCCTTTACAGGTCCCTGACTCATTTTATATAGGAAGAAAATTGTGATCTAGTAAAGAGAAAGTACTTATCTAGATCTAACAGACTCTGTTGCAAAGATGAGACCAGGACTCTGCTTTGACTCATGAGACTGCTGAGTCACATTAGAGGACAGAGGGACATGTCATGTGTACCTTTTAGAGGACAGAGGGACATGTCATGTGTACCGTTTGTCCCTTAGAAAGCGTGTTATTAGGTAGCCTAGTAACTCTTAGATTGTTAAGTCTATTCTTACCTGGGGAGTGGGCTGCTCAGAATGGCTTACATAGACTAGGATGGGAAATGATAGAGTTCAAGTTATTTCCATTTATAACACTGCCCATGTATTCATTCTACAAAGTTGAGTTGTGGGAACCCTCGAAAGCAGAGGGTAATAAACTCTGCCTTCCCTCTGAATGAACTGGGGAATTGTTCTAAATATTTTGTTTTGATGAATATAGTATTCAGCTTTGGTATTGTACAGTTCCAGAGGTTCATGTTTGATGATGATTTTCCAGTTTCTTTTATTTCCTTCCTTCCTTCCTTCCTTCCTTTCTTTCTTTTTTTTGTTTGTTTTTCGAGACAGGGTTTCTCTGTGGCTTTGGAACCTGTCCTGGAACTAGCTCTTGTAGACCAGGTTGGTCTTGAACTCACAAAGATCCGCCTGCCTCTGCAAAATGTGGGATTAAAAAAAAAGACAAAACATTTTTTCTGGGTGTGATAGCACACACCTTTAGTCTCCTCACTTTGAAGGCAAAGGCTTATTAAATCTAACCTGGTCTGCATAGTGATTTCTAAGGTAGTCAAAGCTGCACAGTAAGTTTTTACTTTTTATTTTTAATTATCTGAGTCTGTTTAGTAAGTACATGTGAGCATCTGATTCTTCAGAGCTATAGTTACAGTTAGTAGTCCTCCCAATGTGAGCCCTAGGAGTCAAACATGTTTTTTCTGAAAGAGTAACATACATTCTTAACCTCTGAAACATTGCTTAAGCACATTTTCCAGTTTCTTGAGGTAAATATTAGGACAGCGTATGACCAGGCAGTGGTGGTAGATGGGAGGGATACTTACCTAGGAAGTGTCTGCTACTTACAATTAGTGGCTCTTAGTTACTTTTCTTGTGGTGGACTATTTGGCAAGAATAAATTATTTATTTATAATTTATTTATTTACTCATTTGTTGTATTTATCTTATCAGTCCGTTATCAGTGGCAAGGAAAGCAGGGTGGCAGTAGTGGCCCTGAGGCAGCAGGATTGTGAGGCAGTGCTGTTCCCATGGCACTGACCGTGGCACTGACCGGAAGCAGGAAGCAGAGGATGCAGTTGCAGTCTGGAACTGCAGGTGGAGATCATCTTTAAAGACCTGTTTCTTGTGACTTGCTTCTCTAGACAGGTGCTTCCTCCTGAAAGCTCTACAGGCTGAGGCTGGATGTTCAGAACATGAGCCTGTAAAGGACAGTGCATAGATGTGGTCTTCTTAGGCATTTCCAGGTATTTGTTCACAAATGATAAGACTTTGCAGATTTCCTTCCTACACACTTAATGCTCAAGTCAGCCTGCTCCTGAGGTCTGATCTCAGCTCTGCTCTTTGATTTGTTATAAGCACAGGTAAGCTTCTTTCCTACTCAAGTCTCTAGTTCCTACGATAATAATAATGTTGGACTGGGTTATTCAGTGTTCTTATATTCAGTGTTTTATATAAAGGATATAGGTAAACCTATTTTTTGACACTTGCATACACATTGATTATAATGCCCTGAGACAGTTATATCACTGGCTGCACATATGGTTTATCAGCATGTGAAGCAGTTCCCATTAATGATATGGCTTTTTGTGTTGTGGGATATTTTGTTTTGAGAGAGGATTTCTTTATGTAGCTTTGGTTGTACTGGAACTTACTGTGTAGACCAGACTGTTCTTGAATTCCCAGAAATCTGCCTGCATTTGCCTACCTAGTGCTAAGATTAAAGACATGCACCTCCAAAGCCATACCAGTTTTTTCCTTAAACACGGAATTTCAGGGTTTCATGGAACTTACTATATAACCAAAGCTATCTTTAAACTCACTGCAGTCCTGCCCCAGCCTCTCAAGTGCTAGCTAGATTGCAAGCATATGCCACTGCACATGGTTTTCAGTTACAGTGCGGGTTTTTTTTGGGGGGAGGGGAGTGGGGGAGCGAGAAAGAACAACCAAAGAATCTTGGGATCAAGTTTTATTGTCAGTTGGTAATGTTTGTGTATATGGTGAGAATCAATCTATGAAATTTTTGTCTAGTTGCTATTAGTACTTAGTGTCTACTGAGTAAGTGAGATCGGCACCTACGTGAGAAGGTGCAGGGTACAGTTTGATTACTGTAACAGCATGCTATGGAAGGAGACCTTTAGAGAATAGCTAGCCTAGCTGCTTCTATCTCAGGAACTGGGGCCTGGAAAACTGTAATGACTTTTCCAGCAAGGCAGCACCAAGAAGTTTGTGGTAGAGTGCCAGTGTAAAGCAGGTACACATAAAATATACAGAGACTTGTTGTTGTTTGGTTTGGTTTTCTTTAGACAGTGTCTTGCTATATAGCTCTGTCTGACCCAGAACTTGCTCTGTAGACCAGTTTGGCCTCAAACTCACAGAGATCTGCCTACCTCCGACTCCTGAGTGCTGGGATTAACGGCATGCACCACTACATCTGGTATACAGGGCAAATGTTTTAAAAAGTATTTCTAATCACTGACTTATTTAAAAGTAAGTGAGGATATGAAGTGGTCTGTTTAGTTTTATGTCAACATAAGCTGGAGTCATCCAAGAGGATCCTCAATTAGGAAAATGCCTCTATAAGATGGGGCAGTTTGCAGGCCTATGGGACATTTTCTTAATTAGTAATTGATGTGGGAAGGCCTTGCCTATTACAGGTGAGGACACCTCTAGGCAGGTGGGCCTGGCTTCTATAAAATAGCAGGCAGAGCAAGCCATGAAGAGCAAAGCAGTAAGCAGCTCCCCTCCATGGTCTCTGCATCAGCTCCCGCCTTCATGTAAGCAGAGGCTGCTCTTTTGTTTCCCAGGCATCCAGACCGGAATAATCAAACCGAAACTTTGTTAATTACAACACTGCTTGACCTATTAGCTCAGGCTTCTTATTAACTAACTCTTACATCTTAAATTAACCTTTTTCTATTAATGTGTGTATCACCATGAGGCTGTGGCCTACCAGTACTGGGATTAAAAAATGTGCCATTACTATCGGGCCCACATTGTCTCAATTATAGAGGGTCATTCTGCTTCCTAATGGACATGTAATTTATTTTCATACTAGGGTGTTCCAGCTAAATGATTTGTTTTCAAGTACTACTGCATTTGCCAAGCCAGTCTGGAATTCTCAAGAACAGTAGGAGGGGAAAAAATCTTGCAATCAGTTCTGATTTTATCTTGAAAGGTAATAAATAATGGTCAGCTTTATAATTTATGATCATCTTTACCAAGAAATAGAAGTCTAACAGATAGGTATTAAAAACCAGTGTTTTAGCTGGGTGTGGTGGCACATTTCTTAATTCTAGGAAATTAAGGCAGGAAGATAGTAAATTTGAGGATACCAAGATCCTCCCAGCCCTCTAGCTTAACTTTTTTGTGTTACAACATTGGTAAACCATTGGGGATGAGTGCTTAATACAGTAGTAAGCTGGTCACTTCAGGGGACAATTACATCCTAACTACCACAGTGGTTAGCTAAAGCAGCCAAAATTGGTGAGCTCCAGGTTCATGGAGATACCATGTTTTAATAAATACAGTGGAACATGAGCTAAGAAGACTCAGATTGTCAATTTTTGGCCCCTGTTTGCACCATGCATAGATATGTACCCTACACATGAGCACACAGGCAGGCACATTATATATGCTGACACATGCGAGCAATAATAAACTGCCTCAGGTAGCCAGGTGTCATAGAACATGCCTACATCAGTGAGCACTGGGTAGGCCAAGGGAGGAGAAGCAAATAGTGAGATCCTGTCATAAACAAGCAAGCGTAATATCTTGGGTGTGGTGGCACATGCCTAAAATCTTAGTTACTTAGGAGGCAGAGGCAGGAGAACCATGAGTTTGAGGCCAAGCTGGACAACATGAAAAGACCCTATTTCAACAGAAATACGTAATAGGATTTAAAAGAAACAGCAGTGAAGGGGGAAAAAAGATGACATAGTAAAGGAAGCCAGGGTAAATTTAGTACCTGTTCTTGACTGTTACTAAGGAATCGAAGCAAATTCCACTCTGAGTTTCCTAGTGACTAGAACAAGCCTTAGTGCAAGGTTCAGATGTGTTCATTCAATTGATTGATAGTTTATGCCTGTGTCTGAGTTGCAAAGCAGCATAATGTTATGTATTTCAGTACTTAGCTTTCTGCTGTGTGGTGCCTTAAACAAATGAACTTTTTTGTCTTTTTTTATTAGTAGTACTTTATAAATAAATTTCTACTTCCTCCCCTCCTCCCACTTCCCTCCCACTCCCCCACTCACCTTCCCTCCCTCCTGCTCCAGTCCTAAGAGAGGGCAGGGTACCCTGCCCTGTGGGAAGTCCAAGGCCCTCCCCTTTCCATCCAGGCTTAAGAAGGTATGCATCCAAATAGAATAGGATACCAAAAAGCCAGTACATGCGGTAAAGACAAATCCCAGTGCCATAATCATTGGCTTCTCAGTCTGCCCCAATTGTCAGCCACATTCAGAGGATCCAGTTTGATCACATACTCGTTCAGTCCCAGTCCAGCTGGCTTTGGTGAGCTCCCATTAGTTCAGGCACACTGTCTCAGTGGGTTGGATCAACCTCTCGTGTTCCTGACTTCCTTGGACGTATTCTTCCTCTTTCTGCTCTTCAAATGGACATTGGGAGCTCAGTTCCATACTCCCATGTGGGTCTCTGTCTCCATCTCCATCTGTTGCCAGATGAAGGTTCTATGGTGATATTCAAGATAGTCATCAGTCTGACTACGGGACAAGACCAGTTCAGGCACCCTCTCCTCCACTGCCCAGGGTCCTAGCTGGGGACATCCCTGTGGACATCTGGGGCCCCCTCTAGAGGCAAGCCTCATGCCAACCCCACAATGCCTCCCTTAATTAAGATATCTTCTTCCCTGCTCGCATATCTGTCCTTCTTCCGTCTCAACCATCCCACTCCCCCAAGCTCTCCCTAACCTTCCCCTTCTCCCTTCTCTCTCCCCTTCTCTCCTTTCCTCCACCCCATGCTCCCAACTTATGCCTGGCGATCTTGTCTGCTTCCAGTTTCCAGGAGGATCTATATATGTTTTTCTTTGGGTTCACCTTATTACTTAGCTTCTCTAGGATTGCGAACTATAGGCTCAGTGTCCTTTGTTTATGGCTAGAATCCACTAATGAGTGAGTACATACCATATTCATATTTTTGAGTCTGGGTTATCTCACTCAGGATAGTGTTTTCTACTTCCATCCACTTGCATGCAAAATTCAAGATGTCGTTTTTTTTTTTTTTCCACTGAGTAGTACTCTAATATGTAGATGTGCCACACTTTATCCATTCTTCCATTGAGGGGCATCTAGGTTGTTTCCAGGTTCTGGCTATTACAAATAATGCTGCTATGAACATAGTTGAACAAATGCTTTTGTAGTATGATTGGGCATCTCTTGGGTATACTCCTAAAAGTGGTATTGCTGGATCCTGAGGTAGGTTGATTCCTAATATTCTGAGAAACCACCACACTGATTTCCAAAGTGGTTGTACAAGTTTGCATTCCCACCAGCAACAGCATAGGTTATCATTGGTGTTTTTGATTTTAGCCATTCGGACAGGTGTAAGATGGTGTCTCAAAGTAGTTTTGATTTGCATTTTCCTGATAGCTAAGGAAGTTGAACATGTCCTTAAGTATCTTTTGGCTATTTGAAAGTCTTCTGTTACTCCTTAATGTGTTCCACATAATAGAAACAGAAGAGTCATTGCCAAACTCTTTTTATGAAGCTACAGTTACCCTGATACCAAAACCACACAAAGACTCAACCAAGAAAGAGAATTACAGAAAAATCTCACTCATGAACATCAACGCAAAAATTCTCAATAAAATACTGGTAAACTGAATCCAAGAACACATCAAAAAAATCATCCATTATGATCAAGTAGGCTTCATCCCAGAGATGCAGGGCTGGTTCAACATACGAAAATCTATCAATGTCATTCATCATATAAATAAACTGAAAGAAAAAACCATACGATCATTTTATTAGATGCTGAAAACGCATTTGACAAAATTCAACACCCCTTTATGATAAAGGTCTTGGAGAGATTAGGGATACAAGGGTCATACCTAAATATAATAAAAGCTATTTACAGCAAGCCGACAGCTAATATCAAATTAAATGGAGAGAAACTCAAAGCGATTCCACTAAAATCAGGAACAAGGCAATCTCCATATCTCTTCAGCATAGTTCTTGAAGTTTTAGCAATAGCAATAAGACAACATAAGGAGATCAAGGGGATTTGAATTGGAAAGGAAGAAGTCAAACTTTTGTTATTTGTAGATGATATGATAGTGTACATAAGTGACCCCAAAAACTTTATCAGAGAACTCCTACAGCTGATAAATACCTTCAGTGATGTGGCAGGATACAAGATCAACTAAAAAAAAAAAATCAGTAGCCCTCCTATACACAAAGGATAAAGAAGCGGAGAGGGAATTCAGAGAAACATCACCTTTCACGATAGCCACAAATAGAATAAAGTATCTTGGGTTAACACTAACCAAGGAAGTGAAAGATCTATTTGACAAAACTTTAAGTCTTTGAAGACAGAAATTGAAGAGGATATCAGAAAATGGAAGGATCTCCCTTGCTCTTGGATTGGGAGGATCAACATAGTAAAAATGGCAATTCTACCAAAGGCAATCTATAGGCTCAATGCAATCCCCATCAAAATCCTAACAAAATTCTTCACAGACCTTGAAAGAAGAATAGTCAACTTTATATGGAAAAACAAAAAAACCCAGAATAGCCAAAACAATCCTATACAATAAAGTAACTCCCTGAGGCATTACCATCCCTGACATCAAACTCTATTACACAGCCACAGTAATGAAAACAGCTTGGTATTGGCATAAAAACAGAGACGTTGACCAATGGAATAGAATTGAAGACCTGGATGTTAATCCACAAACCTATGAACACCTGATTTTCTATAAAGGAGCCAAAATTATACAATGGAAGAGAGAAAGCATCTTCAACAAATGGATGTCAACCTGTAGAAGAATGAAAGTAGATCCATATCTATCACCGTGCACAAAACTCAAGTCCAAATGGATTAAAGACCTCAATATAAATCCCATCACACTGAATCTGATAGAAGAGAAAGTGGGAAGTAGCCTGCAATACATGGGCATAGAAGACCACTTCCTATGTATAACCCCAGTAGCACAGATAATAAGAGCCACAACGAATAAATGAGACCTCCTGAAACCGAGAAGCTTCTATAAAGCAAAGGACACAGTCGTTAAGACAAAAAGGCAACCTACTGAATGGGAGAAGATCTTCACCAATCCCACATCAGACAAAGGTTTGATCTTCAAAATATATAAAGAACTTAAGAAACTAAACATTAAAATTCTAAATAACCCAATTAAAAAATGGGGTACTGAACTGAACTCTTTTTTTTTTAAGTTATCTGCAAAAAGATTATTATTAACTCTTGTATTTGTTCTACAAGCTCAAAATGCTGCACTGTGGAAACTTTTCTTGATCCTTCCACCAAGGAAAATGACATCTGAGTTACAAGCACTGTGCCTTATTACAGAAACTATATTATAGTAAGTCTTCTTACATATACATTCCCCAATAAAAGATGAACTCGTTTAAACAGAAGAACTGACACATAGTAAATCCCAAGTGCTTCTGTGCCATTTATTTTTTTGTATTTATTTACTTTGTGTGTGAATGTGCACACTATGATCCAGGTGTGAAGGTTAGAGGACAACTTCAGGAATTGGTTCTCTCTTTACACCAGAGGATTCCTCTGATCAAATTCAGCTTGTCATGTTTGGCAGCAGTGTCTTTACCTGCTGAGGCATCTTACCGGGCTGTCTTTGTTCTAATGAATAATTAATTCTGTATTTAGAGAGGCTCTCTATAAAATTTGTTCATACTGTTAAAAAAGCCAAAAAAAAAAAACACCACATTTTGTATTATTTGTAAAAGCATTTGCTAGATAAACAGTTGTGTCCCCTTTTCCTGCATGTGTATGGAAACCAGACGTATACCGATCTTTTACTCTCTCCTTTCTTCTTTTGAGGCAGGTTTTTTCATTGGACCTGGAACTAGACTGGTGGACAGCAAACCCTGGTGATCCTCTTTTCTCTGTACTTATCCATGTCTGTAGCATTAGGCATGCACAAAAGCCAGTTTTTGAGCTTTTGCATGAAAAGATCTTTCTGTTAACTATAAAAGTTGTTCCCATACTGAGGTCCTTTTGCAGATTTTTAGTAGTCAGAATTCTCCATTTCACCTTTTAAAAATTGTACAGAATTTTAAAATGCAGAAATGTAATGTGTAGTCTGATTACATTTGGCAAAACAATAGAAATAGACAGTCACTATACAATCTGGGCTTCTTTGTGAAACATGCTGATAGAATTAAGGGGAAAAAACTACTGGAACTGAGTTTTCTTCAATTTAGTAAGGAAAAGGTTAATGTCTAAAATGAAATTGAAGCCATGTGTCATGGCACATGCCTGTAACCATAGCACTTGGGAGGCAGAAGCTGGTAGTTATCTGTGAGTTTAAGGCCAGTCTGCTCTATATATTGAGTTCCAGGCTAGCCAGGCCTACATAGCAAAACCCTGCCTCAAAACAGATAGAGAGACAAACAAAAAAAATAAAATTGAGTCATTAAATTCCAATAAAAGGTTTATTTTTATTCATCTACCCTCTCAGCAAACACACACACACACACACACACACACACACACAGTTTTATATATGAGTGCTCTGCATGTATAACTGCATGCCAGAAAGAGAGCATCCAATCCTATAAAGATGGTTAACACCATGTGGGTGCTGAACTTGAACTCAGGACCTCTAGAAGAGCAGCCAGTGCCCTTAACCACTGAACCATCTCTCCAGCCCCAACAAATGTGTTTTTATGCAAGGCTTTTTTCTAAGAATTTAGTAGTAAATATAAAACACATACAGTTATTTGATCTCTGTGTGTGAAGTGTTGCAGAGAGAATAGAATCAGACTAACAACTGCAGTATACTACAACCCTTCAAGAGCTCTGGGTCATAATGTCATGTAGCCAAGCTGGTCTGGTCTTTCAGATCTCCTAAGATCTGGGTAGGCACAGCTAAGAAGTGGGGACATGAATGTTAATGTCTTTTATCATGATTTCCTTCAGATTCTGTACACTACAGAACTACTCAATAGTCTCTGAACATCTTTTTCTCTTGTGGTGTAATTTCACAAATAGTCTTTCTTTTACTATTCTCCATGTAGAATTCCTGTCGTCCATCAAAAACAGATCAAATGACATTCTTTTGAAACTTTTCCCTCTTCCTCTCATTTAATAGGATTCCTCTTATTAAGTTGGATTAAGTTTAGCTACATAAGACAGAAATCTGAATAAAAAATGACTTAAAAGTACAGGGTTTGGAGCCAGCCAGCTAGATGGTTTAGTGGGTAAAGGAGCTTGTTGTCAAACTTGACGATTTGAGTTCAATCCTCAGAGCCCACATGCTGGAGAGAAAGAGCCAGACGCCCACAGGCGGTTCTCTGACTTCCACATATACACATGCACTTGCAACCCCTTACAAAACAAACAAATGAATGAGTGTTACAAAGAGCCGCCCAGAATCAAAATCATCACACAGAAACTGTATAAATTAAACCACCCCTTGGCCCATTAGCTCCAGCTTCTTATTGACTAACTCTTACATCTTTTTTTAAAATATTTACTTATTTATTTATTATGTATACAATGTTCTGTCTGTGTATTTCGCAGGCCAGAAGAGGGCACCAGACCTCATTACAGATGGTTGTGAGCCACCATGTGGTTGCTGGGAATTGAACTCAGGACCTTTGGAAGAGCAGGCACTGCTCTTAACCACTGAGCCATCTCTCCAGCCCCTAACTCTTACATCTTAATTTAACCCATTTCTATTAATCTATTAATAGGTTGTGATCTACCAGCAAAGTTCTGGCATGTCTGTCTCTAGTGGCGGGGCTCTATAGCGTCTCCTGACTCCGCCTTCCTTCTCTCAGTATTCAGCCCAGTTTTCCCCGCCTACCTAAACTCTGCCCTATCAACAGGCCAAGACAGTTTGTTTTCATTAGCCAATAAAACAACCCATAGACAGAAGGACCTCCCACACCATTTTCACTTTTCTGTTTAAATAATAAAGTTTTTAACTTTAACATAGTAAAATTGCATGTAACAAAAACAGTTATCAGGCAAGAATTACAGTTATAATATTTATATCTACTTTATATTTTATAACTAAGGAAAACTATATTATTTCTATCTATTCTTCAATTCCATCAAACTTCAGAAGGATATAATATTACCTAAGTAAACAGGAAGTGCATTGTAAACAACTTCCAAAACTCTAGAATTGACAGAGACATCTTTCTGCCTGGATAGTCACCCAAATTCTTCTTTGGGCATCTACCTTCAGCCCACAGGCCCATAGTATCCAGCAGACTTTTCCATGAGCAGGAAATTTCAAAGACAGTTTCCACCTATACTGCCAGTTTGTCTGTCACAGTTCTCTGTGTCCTGTAGAATGTCTAGTGGACTCTTTCATGAAGCAGGAACCCTGAAGGATCATCTCACCTTAGGCAAGTTCAGCAGCCATTTCTCTGTGAATCCTGCATGTCCAGTTCATCTAACAAACTCCATAAAGAGCCTCTTTATGCCCATCATCCTCTTGAAGTAGATTGGTGCTGCCAGGAGCAGATGTGTCTCACTGTCATGAAAAGTCCTAAATTTTTAAAACATTTAAATACCATATTCTGGAGGTCTCTGAAAGATTTGAAGAATACCTAACTAACTGTAATATCTCTGTATATATCTAGAAAACCTAACTAACATGACTATAATTTTGAGTATTATAGATGACTATTAACCTATATTTCTTAATTATACATTACATTTTTTTTTTTTTGGTTTTTCGAGACAGGGTTTCTCTTTGGCTTTGGAGCCTGTCCTGGAACTAGCTCTTGTAGACCAGGCTGGTCTCGAACTCACAGAGATCCACCTGCCTCTGCCTCCCGAGTGCTGGGATTAAAGGCATGCGCCACCACCGCCCGGCTTACATTACATTTTTAAATGAACTACATAAACACAATACCTTAAACAAGGACAGAAATATACATATGCAGTATAACAATATTTACCTTAAATTTGTATCAATAAACCAAGATCCATAACAAAGCATATTATTCATCTCTATAGCATATCCCCCTTTAAATGTAAGCAAACAATTATAAACAATATTTGGGAATATGGGCGTAGTTCTGTCCATACTACTTCCTGCTGTTTGGGGGTGCTGTTAATCAGGACTTTTATGGTGTATCCAGTGTGCTAGGTTCATCTCAGTCAGCTGTTGGGCCAAGTGTTTTCTTTGTGGGGTGTTTACAGCAACCTTTCAGGGGTTCTTGTTCAACGAAACCATATTGGTCTGGAAGCAAACCACAGGTTCTCGTCTTCTGTGGAAACAAGAGAAGAACTTTTCCAAAGCAGCATATCCTTAGACCCAAATTTGAAAGTCATGGTACCTTTATAATATACATGCTGGTTTAACATAGCAGCCCTCACAATGAAATGTCTCTCTGTACTTAGCTCATTCACAGTCAAAAAAATCAAAGAAAACACAATAATCCATAACATAATCCAGACTCTCTGTGAATTTTCCATCTTTATGTGGCTTATTTTTCTTTACTCCTTTTAATCTATGACTGTCTGTACTCTGTCCTTTAAAGACTTTTTTTTACTTCTCTTTCAACTTTCTATACTCTTTTTCTTCTCTCTCCCAAGCCTATGTACATTATCCAACACTGTGACCCATTTAGAGTTCTTTTATGTCTGAATCTGTCCTTACTGCGTTATCTGTAATTCTCTACTGTCTAGAAGAGCTTCTAAAATGCTAAGCAGCTTGGTTGTAGCTGCTCTGGATGCTGGCTCCACCTCTCTCTAATTTCAGAATGGTGGACGTACCATTTCTGCTTGCTCTGGAGCTGCTAGGTAGGAGCCGTGCTCAGCAATTTAACTCTGAGAATGAGCATGCAGCACATAAACCCTTTTTATCTGAGTAATAGCTAAATCTGCCATGCAGAGCACTGTGCAGCTTGAAAATATCTCTGTCTATGGCGGCAGGAATCCCCGCCATGCTCTCCTCCTTGTGCATGCCTAGTAGACCTGATCCCACTGCCTGCCCAGGTGGGGAGTGCGGAGCCACGAACATGGTCTCAGCCACTTTCCTCCTGACCCCGAGTGAACACACAAACACCCGAGCCCATAATGTCATTCAAATGCTCCATAGCCAGTGTTTGCAGTAGTGGAATGACCCAAGAAGCTGTGTTTTAAAACTACACGGCTTTTATTCTGCTATGGCTGAATCAGGAAAACCTCTCTTAAAGGAGCTGAGGCATGCCACTAGCAAACAGCAAGAAGCTGTGTTAAACTCTGTATTTTTGTGTCTACAATTTCTTTTCAAGCTCTCTCAGGTTTTAGTGGATTTAGCTGGCCACGTGGGAGGTGGAAAATTCACCAAATGAGGAATAAATAAATGTAAAAAAAAAGTGCACGGAATAAATTAATTTAAAAGGTACAGGATTTTGGGTCAGTGAGGTGGTTTAGGATCTACAAGGTGGAAAGAAAGAACTGACTTAAGTTTTCCTCTGACTTCCACATTCATGCATTGACATGTGCCTCTCCCCTCCACAAATAGATTGTAATTTTAAAAATTTAAGTATAGGGTTTATTTTTTTCATGCATAAGAAGTATGTGACTCAGGGCTGAAATGGTTGTTATATGTAATTTTACTATATTACAGTTAAATCCTTCCTTTTTGTTTAAACAGAAAAGGGGAAATGGTGTGGGAGGTTCTTCTGTTTATGTGTTACTCTTATTGGTTAATGAATAAGGAAACTGCCTTGGCCTGTTAGTAGGGCAGAACTTAGGTAGACGGGGTTGGGGAGAAGAACTGGACTGAATGCTGGGAGAAAGAAGGCAGAGTCAGGGAGATGTCATGGAGCTGCTGGAGATAGACGTGCTGAAACTTTGCTGGTAGGCCACAACCTCATGGTGATACATAGATTAATAGAAATGAGTTAAATTAATATAAGAATTAGCCAATAAGAAGGTAGAGCTAATGGGCCAAGTAGTGGTTTAATTAATACAGTTTCTGTGTAATTATTTCGGTTCTGGGTGGGCAGGATGAACAAGTGGCCTCCTCCAACAGGATCTGATGTCATCTTCTGACATCTGGATACCAGGCACACGTACATAAATATGCAGGCAAAACACTCATACATATAAAATGAATCTTTTTTTTTTTTTTGGTTTTTCGAGACAGGGTTTCTCTGTGGCTTTGGAGCCTGTCCTGGAACTAGCTCTGTAGACCAGGCTGGTCTCGAACTCACAGAGATCCGCCTGCCTCTGCCTCCCGAGTGCTGGGATTAAAGGCGTGCGCCACCACCGCCCGGCATGAATCTTTTTTAAAAAATCATAATTTAAATGATATTTTACCACGTTTCTAGGTATTTTTGTTGCTTATTGTTGCATATGTGCGTGCTCATGCTACAGGGTGTGTGCAAGTCAGAGGGCTACTTTGCCAAGTTGGTTCTCTTCTACTTTTCTGTGGGGCCTGGGATTGAATAAACTCAAGTTGTTAGTTGTTAGCAAGTGCTGTTACCTGCTGAGCCCTCTCATCAGCCCTCTGGGTGTGACACAAAACTAACCAATCTTCATATTGGCCTGTAAGAGCCGGCATTATTTTCCCTTGTTGCCTGCCTTGATTTTAATTCCTATTCTTCCCGTACTCTCTCTACCTGACCGTTCAGCCTCCAAGCTATATCTCAAGCATACTTCCACTTCAAGGAGTTTTAATTTTTGGACAGCTCTTGTTAGATTCTGACATGACTTGGTCCTTCAGATCAGGTTTGCTCAGAAGTCACTCAGTAACACTTCCTTTTCCTGTCGTATTTAAAATTGTGGCCTCGGTCCTAAGGACTCCTCACCTATTTTTGGTTTCTCAATAGCACCTATCTTATATACATTAGATTTTAATTAAAAAATCCTATATTCCCTTCCCAACTAGAATATAAAAACAAGAATCTTTGTTCTTATTCACTGCTGTATTTCTTATCAAGCTTATATCAGAAACCTTGCATGGAAGAAGAAAGTCAGGAGCTGGAGAAATGGCTCAGTGGTTAATCATATCTGCTGCTCTTCCAGAGGATTAGAGCTAAATTTCCAGCACCCATATCAAGAACTCACACTCACTTGTAATTCCAGCTCTAGGGACACAACACCTTCTTGTGCCCTCTGAGAGCACTATCATGTATATACACATATTCACACACACATATAAATTTAAAAAATAAAGAAAGCAAGTCTAGGGCAGTGATGCTTAAACTGAGTACCAGGTCTCTTTGGGAACTTAAATTTTTAGTTTTCTAAGCTTCAAGTTAGAGCTAAAGGCTCTTGAATACCATGTCAAAGATTTCGCAGGCCTTTATTATACTTGTCTATCGTATGTCTAAGAAAAACTATAAATTTCATCAATTGGGAGGCTGAAATAGAAGGACTGCTTCAAGTTTCATACCATTCTGGGTTACTCTGTCCTAAAAACATGTATATCAAAGTATAGTGATATTTTTATATTCTTTTGTTTGTTTGTTCAAGATGGGCTCACTGTGCAGCTCAGGCTGGTCTTGAATTCAAAATTCTCAGGGTTCTTCCTGAGGACTGGTGTGGGGGGTCCTTCTGTCTACCTGTTGCTTTTATTGGTTTATTAATAAAGAACTGCCTTGGGCTATAGCATGGGAGGAGGAAGGCAGAGTCCGGGAGACACCATGGAGCCACCGCTGGAGATAGACATGCTGAAACTTTTCTGGAAGGCCACGACCTCATGGTGATATACAGATTAATAGAAATTGATTAAATTAATATGTAAGAGTTAGCCAATAAGAAGTTAGAGCTAATGGACCATGCAGTGATTTAATTAATACAGTTTCTTTGTGATTATTTCAAGTCCAAGCTAGCCAGGTAGCCAGGAACCAACAAGTGGCCCCCTCCTCCAACAGAATGGGATTATAAATTTGCCAACATACCTATAGCTAGTGTCTGTGGCCCAGGTTAGCTTCAAATTTACTTTGTAATAGATATTGACCTTGAATTACTAATCCTGTCTCTACCTCCTGAGTGCTGGAAAAACAACATGCCATCACACTTGTAGGGCAGACTTTTTCTGGAGAGACATGGTACATCTACTCATCCCAGATGAGGAACTCATTACAGACCGAATTAGCGATTTGCAGACCTGGAAAGATGGCTCAGCGGTTGAGAGCACTGAATGCTCTTCCAGAGGACCCAGGTTCAAATCCCAGCGCCCGCATGACAGCTAACAACTGTTTGTAACTCAGACATCTGACACCTTCACACAGATGTACACAAAGGAAAAAACACCAATGTATATAAAATAAAACGGGGAAAAAAGATTAGTGATTTGCATCAGAATTGAAGTTGGTAAATCAGAGTTTATTGGTATTACTTAGAATATAGGTGAGGAGGAACTGACAGAAGTGGGAGAGTCAGAGACAGTTGTATCACTAAAAAGCCCACCTCCGTACCAGTGACAGTTCAGGACAACTATGTCTGTGGACTTCTTTGCACAGCGTGCAGGAACCTCTCAGAGATCCCTTTCTGCAGCTTGGTTAGTCATTCCCCTCTCTCACCAGTTGTTTACTGCTCTGAAACTCTTGAGAGAGCTCTTGTGAATTTTGCAAATTCTTATTTTCCCAAACAAGTAAAGTTTGTTTACTCCCATAGTCCCATGAACCTCTCTCTTCTTCCCTTCAGTTTGTAAGGTGCTACTGTATACCATACACCCAGTTTATATGGTGCCAGGCTCCCTGCTGTTAGACACTCCACCCGCTGAGTCGTGTTCCCACCCTACTACCTTTCTTTTGTACTGCAGCCATCCTGGTTGATGTGTCAGCTCAGTGCGATTTTTTAATATTTCTTTATTTTATTTATTTATTATGTATACAGTATTCTGCCTGCAGGCCAGAAGAGGGCACCAGATCTCATTACAGATGGTTGTGAGCTACCATGTGGTTGCTGGGAATTGAACTTAAAACCTCTGGAAGTTCTCTGCCAGTGCTCTTAACTACTGAGCCAACTCTCCAGCTCCTCAGTGTGATTTTGCTTTGCATCTTTTCATACTTAACTCCAGTTTCTGGAGATCCAATGTCTTCTGACCTCTGCAGGCACCAGGCATGCAGGTAAACATTCATGCATATAAATACATTTAAAAATTAGGATATGAAAAAAATTTTTAACTATTGAGCTATATACATTTTTGCACATTCTAAATGCAAATCTTGTATTAGATCTGCAATTTGAAAGCCAGGGATGGTGGTACATACCTGTTATTCTAACACTTGGGTTATTGAGGCTGGAAGATCAGAAGGTCAAGGTTATTCTGCACAGGCTCTATGAGACTGGCAAGCCTGGAATACCTGAGACCCTGTTTCAAAGAAAAAGGCAATTTCATCCTGTAACTTGTCTGGTTGTTTTTCTTGATGTGTCCTTGTTTTGTTCATAGTACAGAGATTGAACCTGGGGCATCAAGCAAGGCAGGCAAGTGTTCTGTCTACCCCTGAGCCATATCCCCAGCCTCTATTTTACTTTCTGAGATTTGGACTCTCATTAAATTGCTAGAACTGGCAATGAATGAATTTGCACTGTAGTTCAGACTGGCTTGTGATCCTACTCACTCCCTAGTAGATGAAACTATAGTCCTGCACTGTCAAGCCTGACTTTTATGTGTTCTGAACACAGGGTCATACTATATATGTAGCCCAGTCTAGCCTGGAACTCGAGATTCTCTTGCCTCAGTTTCTTGAGTTACTTGGGATTGCAGGATGTTGCCACCACACTGGCTTGTGGTTCCTCTGGGAATAATAATAATAACAACAACAACAAAATTAAACTATTTACTTAAATCCACTTCAGTCCCCCTCTTACCTTTTCTTGCTATCATAGCACATCTGGAAGATCATTGTCAATCAAAGATTATGAAGGTGCATTCCTTATCTTCTTCCTCTGCTTCTAAGGGATTTATATTTTTAGCTCTTAAGTCTTTGATCCTTTTGGGTGCTGGTCTAAACTCTACCTTCTGTTTGCTTTGTGGACTTGCATAGTTCACTTGCTCTTTCTCAGACTAATGTTTTATCTGTAAAATAGAATCAGTTCATTTAGCTAAATGGGGTTACTTGAAACTCTTGAATTCATTATTTGTAGTTTATGAAGTAATACAGTGGAAAACATTTAGATGTATAAGGAACCTTTCAAGTATGGTAGAATGCTACTTTTGTAAAATATATCCATAAAAAAATATTTTCTGGGGCTGGAGAGATGGCTCAGAGGTTAAGAGCACTGACTGCTTTTCCAGAGGTCCTGAGTTCAATTCCCAGCACCCACATGGTGGCTCAGTCATCTGTAATGAGGTCTGGTGCCCTCTTCTGGCCTGCAGTCGTACATGGAAGAAATGTTGTATACATAATAAATAAATCTTTAAAAAATTTCTGAGTAAAATACTATTCTGAATAAATGTCAACATTTAATTACTAAATAAAAGTAAAACCCTCTTATTATCCCAAGCTGCATTTCAGGAGTTAATAACCAGCACAGGTGTAAGATTTGTCCTTTCCTCCCCTTTTAGTGCAGAGTTGGGGAAGGGATATGTGATACACAAACTCAATCCAAAGTCTTGTGCTTGCTAAGCAAATGTTCTGCCTTTTAGTACATCCTTAGCTGATACATTGGGGCTACAGAGATGGCTTAGTAGTTAGGAGCACTTACTGCTCTTTCAGAGGACCCACATCCTGGTTTTGGTTCCCAGCACTCACATCCAGCAGCTCACAATTATAGTTCTAGTTCCAGGGGATTCCATGCCCTCTGACCTCTGTGACCACCCACACTCACATGGTGCACACATTATATTGGATTAGACTGCTTTAGACTGTCCATCTTTAAAAAGATGAAGATTCAAAATATGTACAGTTTGATCCATTTTATGATTACTATGTTTTTTCTCAGTAGTTCTTTTAATCTCATCTGAAATAACAATAATACCAGTTAGCCAACTAACTTTAAGAAAGAACTGTATATACAGATTCTGAATCTATAAAGAAAATCCTTACAACAACAAAAAATAGGTGTGTTATTGCCAGGAGCTGGGAGTAAGATGGGGATTGGCCAAAAAGATATAGTTGAAAGTGATAAAAATCGTTACATCTTGATTATAGACTTGATGTTATTTGTATGATTGAATACGTTTTTGTTTTTTGTTTTGTTTTGTTTTGTTTTGATTTTTTTGAGATAGGGTTTCTCCTTAGCTTTTTGGTTCCTGTCCTGGAACTAGCTCTTGTAGACCAGGCTGGCCTCGAACTCACAGAGATCCGCCTGCCTCTGCCTCCCGAGTGCTGGGATTAAAGGCGTGCGCCACCACCGCCCAGCTTGAATACATTTTTTAGGCTCAGAACTATATTCCTAAAAAGAGTAAATTTTTCTGGGTGGTGGTGGCACTTGCCTTTAATCCAGCACTTGTGAGGCAAAGGCAGGCGGATCTGAGAGTTCAAGGCCAGCCTGGTCTACAGAGTTCCAGGACAGCCAGTGCTGTTAACATAGAAATTCTGTCTCTCAAAATCAAAACAAACAAAGAAAAACTTTTTTTATAGTATTCTTTTTCATTATGAGACTAGAGGAAATTGAGACTCAGAATGGTTAGGACACTTGCCTGTGGTTTTCTTTGATAGGTGGTAATTGTAGAACCTGAAATACCTGACTGTAGAACTTGTGAACTGTTGCTGAAATCATGAGCAGTATATAGATTCTATTGCAAAGGATAATCCCTTGCAAGCTAGGAACTCTGATCTTAGCAATTCCCATGAAGTAGTTATAATAGTCTTATTTTAATTGTTTGTTTGTTTACTTTTGAGACAGAATCTTACTGTGTATCCTGGGTGGGCCTTGAACTCAGCAATCCTCCTGCCTTAGCTTTTTCAGTGTGGGATTACAGCTTTGTATCACCATACCTGGTTTATTCCAAATAGTAGACCCTGGCAGATGTCTTCTGTCAGTTACTGGTTGGGACTGAATTCATGTTGTTATGTCCATGTCGTGGTCTCCTGTGTCTGTCTGTCTGTGACTCCCGTTTTGGAGCAGCAGGAGATCTGTTTCACAGCTGACGAGTTTCCATATTTTGTCAAATCAGCAGCAAAGAATGTGTTCTCTGTAGGAGAATGTGCAAATGTTTGTAGGGCCAGTTGTATTTTAGTCTATTTCATGCTGCTATAACAGATTAGATAATTTGTAACAATAAGAAATTTATGTGCTCACGGGTATGGAGGTGGGAAATTCAGCTACAAGGTGCAGGTGTCTAGCAAGGGTCTTCTTGCTGTGCCATTCCGTGGTAGAAGTGCAGAAAGAACAGAACCAGAGGTTAGAAGAAAGAGTACAAGAAACCACATTTATCCTCTCCCAGTATAACAGATTAATCCGTTCAGAAGAGCAGATCCCATGTGGTGTCTTAAATATGGCACCTCTTACTATTGTTACGGTGGCCATTAGGTTTCTTACACGTGCCTTTCAGTGGATAATAGTATCCACTATTCAAGCCACTGCAGCTTTTAATAGTCTTACTCGACACTGACTTGTTAGGGAGAGAACTGGTTAAGGAGGAGAAGGTCCGAGTTGGGGAAAATGTTCAAGCAGTCATCTCTGTTGTCACACACTGTTTACCTCTGTTTGTTACTTCACAGTTAGCAGGTAATTCTCAGCTCTGGTTGTGAAAATAGTTTTTGCTAAATTGAGCTGAAAATACACATGCTTTCTTTTAACATATATCCTCGAGTTGTAGCTTTAACTTGTAGATGAGTGTATTGACCCTGTTAACTCTGGCATTGTTCTAGATTATGAAATTTACCTGTTTGTCTATCTGATGGTCCTCGTGTCCTATACTTGAGAACTCCTTCTCTCATTCCAGAACCCTGGACAGACTTAATTAGTCACTGTTGTCATCAAGCCTGCCTTCAGCATCTAACTTGTTCCCTCTCCTGGGATGAAACAGAAGTTAATGACCTAAAAAATTGCCCATCTATCATGTAAATCTAGTTAGGAGAGAATTGTTTGATTTTTATGGAGTGTGAGTAATATTTCTGGAGACACGTATTCAAACATGTGTCAGCTTATTTGTAAGATATGGCTCTCTAAAGAAGACGGGACAAATTGGTTAATAGAGCATAATAACAGGTTTTCCATTAAACAGAATGGAAAATGCCCTTCATTGAGGACATTAAGAGCACTTGTGCCGGTGATAGTTATTGCACACAAATTTCCAAGTTTATTTATTTCCCTTGAATAAATTTGGCAAGAAGTCTTGGCTCTGTTTCTTTTTTTGCATTAGGATGTTCAGTGGCATCAAATTTACCCTTTGGAGACCATTAAGATGGTTCCGTAGGTAGAGATGCTTGTGGCCAGATCTCTGGGCACACATACTGGAAGAAGAAATCCTCTGACCTTCACACACAGTGCCGTAGCTGAGCACACAAATAGATGTAATAAAAATTCCTCCTTTTTTCCTTTAAGGCTGTTAGTAGCTTTTATCTTATCTTCTACAGGCAAAAGGGGGGATAGACAAACAGTTGCTGTTCCTTCCTTCTAGCAGGCTAAGTGCTCACTACCAGATACTCAGACTCCCTTGATAAACTGAAAAAGTATGACGTTTTCCAACTTGTGAAGTAGCATCATTAGAACCAGCCCAGCACTGGCACACACCTTTGATCAGCACTCAGGAGGCAGGGGCAGGCGGATCCAAAACTACACAGAGAAACCTTGTCTTGAACAGAGAGAGAGAGAGAGAGAGAGAGACAGACAGACAGACAGACAGAGAACGAACATCAGAGGTTAACTAATCCATTTATTATTAGAATGTTGAAGTCAAAGAGGAAAAGTGATTTGGCCAATGCCACCCAATGCCTTAAGAACTTTCTATGGGGGGGCTGAGAGATTGCTCAGAGGTTAAGAGCACTGCCTGCTCTTCCAAAGGTCCTGAGTTCAATTCCCAGCAACCACATGGTGGCTCACAACCATCTGTAATGAGATCTGGTGCCCTCTTCTGGCCTGTAGGCATACACGCAGACAGAATACTGTATACTTAATAAATAAATAAATAAATATTTAAAAAAAAAAAAGAACTTTCTATGGGATACTGGGACTAATATTAAACTGACAGCCTAAAGTGGCCGAGTTGACAGTGAACAAGTTAT
Organism: Microtus oregoni; assembly: GCF_018167655.1. NCBI lineage: Eukaryota > Metazoa > Chordata > Mammalia > Rodentia > Cricetidae > Microtus > Microtus oregoni. Next base: position 32,943,684 of record NW_024543086.1, read on the forward strand.
ATCACTTCTCTGCCCTGTCATTCTTCATCTGTAAAATGGGGAAAGTATTATAGTCTGTTTAGCCTTTTTTCCCCTACACCATGCTGCTTCTTTTTGAGCATGACTGAGCTTTAGAGGAGATGATGTCAGAGGCAATGAGCAATTATAATCAGTGCTGTTTTATTTGTCTTTGTTGTAGGGTCCTCAGTCTTCCACAATGAACCCTGTTTACAGCCCCGTGCAACCTGGGGCTCCTTATGGCAACCCTAAGAACATGGCCTATACTGGTAAGTGGTATAATAATGGATTATTGATTTTCAATTATTCTTTGATAGTTTCTTATATTTATTTAGTAAATTTAGCTGGTATTACTCCCATTGTTTTTTTTTCTTTTCCTTTATTCTTTTTCACCCCTTCTTCCATGAATGACTCTAACTTGCTGAGTGGCTTACAATTTACTCCCGAGCTCCTGAAGAACTGGCAAAGCTTGAGAAGCTGGGAAAGTTGTGTTTAATTAGGGTCCCGTAGTGATGAAAGTAGAGGTGACAGACAGAGTTTCACTATGTAGTTCTTAGCTCTGGCCACCTTGGAACCTATTTTGTAGACCAGCTTGGCTTGGAACTCACAGAGATCTACCAGCCTCTGCTTCCTGGGTGCTGGGATTAAAGGGTTGTACCAACATGCCCACCAGCAGAAGTGACTCTCCGGTTAAAGGTTATTGAATTATTAGCAAAAGGGAAGTTAACACTTACTGAGCACGTGCCGTGTTTCTGGCCTGTGGTTGGTGCCTTTAGTGTCTTATTTCACCTTTATTTAAAAATTAATTTTGTGTGTGTATATATGCATGCATTTATATGTGTGTTCCATACTCTGATACAGGCATTGAAGACAGAGGACAACTTTTTGGAGTTGGTTCTCTCCTTCTACATTGTGGGTTCTGGGGAATAAAACTCAGGTCATCAGGCTTTGTAACGAGTTCCTTTTACTGCTGGGCCATCTCTCTGGGCCCTCACTTTCATTTTAAAGTAAATACTATACAATGTAGCTCATTATCACCGTTTCACAGATGAGAAAAATCACAGGCATAGTGGACACCACAAATTCAAAATTAGTTAATTGAACCCAAGTAGCTGATTTGAAGACTGATCTTTTTAAAAACTCTTACATTCCAGTGTAGCTTTGTTTTTCTTCAAGTTTTAATATATGTTGCTCTTTTGTTTGGAATGCTATTATTCTCTGACTATCTTGCCTTATTCCTCAAGAAATTTACCTTGAAGCCGAGGTTAAACTTGTATCCTGCTACATTACTGAAAGTATTTATGAGTTGTAGAAGTTCCTTGATAGAATTTTTGGGATCACTTATGTAAATTATCATATCATCAGCAAACAGTGAGAGTTTGACTTCTTCTTTTCCCATTTATATCCCCTTGATCTCCTTTTGGTGTCTTATTCCTCTAGCTAGGACCTCAAGAACTATATTGAATAGATATGGAGTGGACAACCTTGTCTTGTTCCTGATTTCAGTGGGATCGCTGGGAGTTTCTCTCCATTTAGTTTGATGTTGGCTGTTGGCTTGCTGTATATTGCCTTAATTATGTTTAGGTATGTTCCTTGTATCCCTGCTCTCTCCAAGATCTTTATCATGAAGGGATGTTGTATTTTGTCAAAAACTTTTTTGGCATCTAATGAGATGATCATGTGGTTTTTATTTTTCAGCTTGTTTATATAGTGGATTACGTTGACAGATTTTCATATGTTGAACTATCCCTGCATCTGTGGGATGAAGCTGACTTGATCATGGTGGATGATGGTTCTGATGTGTTCTTGGATTCCACTTGCCAGTATTTTATTTAGTATTTTTGCATCAATGTTCATGAGTGAGCCGGGCGATGGTGGCGCACGCCTTTAATCCCAGCACTCGGGAGGCAGAGGCAGGCGGATCTCTGTGAGTTCGAGACCAGCCTGGTCTACAGAGCGAGTTCCAGGACAGGCTCCAAAGCCACAGACAAACCCTGTCTCGAAAAACAAAACAAAAAAAAAAAAAAAATGTTCATGAGTGAGATTGGTCTGTAATTCTCTTTCTTAGTAATGTCTTTCTGTGGTTTGGGTATCAGGGTAATTGTAGCCTCATAAAAAGAGTTTGGCAATGTTCCCTCTGTTTCTATTGTGTGGAATAATTTGAGGAGTATTGGTATTAGTTCTCCATCTGGTCCTAGGCTATTTTTGTTGGGAGACTTTTGATGACTGTTTCTATTTCTTCAGCAATCATAGGTCTGTTTAATTTGCTTATCTGGTCTAGATTTAATTTTGGTAAGTGATATTTATCCAGAAAATTGTCCATTTCCTTTAAGTTTTCCAGTTTTGTGGAGTACGGGTTTTCGAAATATGACCTGATGATTCTCTGTATTTCCTCTGTGTCTGTTATGTCCCCCTTTTCATTTCTGATTTTGTTAATTTGGATATTCTCTCTCTGCCTTTTGGTTAGTTTAGATAAAGGTTTGTCTATTTTGGTTTTTGTTTTTTTTTTGTTTTTTTTTTTTTTCCGAGACAGGGTTTCTCTGTGGTTTTGGAGCCTGTCCTGGAACTAGCTCTTGTAGACCAGGCTGCGTCTATTTTGTTGATTTTTCTCAAAGAACCAACTCTTTGTCTCCTTGATTCTTTGTATTGTTTTCTATGTTTCTATTTTGTTGATTTCAGCTCTCAATTTGATTATTTCCTGCCATCTAGTTCTCTTAGGTGAGTTTGCTTCTTTTTGTTCTAAAGTTTTCAAATGTTCTGATAATTCACTAGTGTGGGATTTTTCCAGCTTCTTTATTTAGACGTTTAATGGTATGAACTTGCCACTTAACACTGCATTCATTGTCTCCCATAAATTTGGGTATGTTGGGGGCTGGAGAGATGGCTCAGAGGTTAAGAGCACTGATTGCTCTTCCAGAGGTCCTGAGTTCAATTCCCAGCAACCACATGGTAGCTCACAACCATCTATAATGAGATCTGGAGCCCTCTTCTGGCATACAAACATACATTACAGGAATGTTGTATACATAATAAATAAATAAATCTTTAAAAAATCCAAAAAAAAAATTTGGGTATGTTGTGTGGTCATTTTCATTGAATTTTAGGAAGTCATTAATTTCCCCCTTTATTTCTTCCTTGACCCATTGATGATTCAGGTGAGCACTGTTTAATTTCCATGTGTTTGTAGGTTTTCTGGAATTGGTATTGCTGTTGACTTATAGTTTTAAAGCATGGTGATCTGATAAGGTACATTGGGTTATTCCAATTTTTTTTTGTATTTGTTGAGGTTTGTTTTGTTACTGATTATGTGGTCAATTTTTTAAAAGGTTCCATGAGGTGCTGAGAAGAAGGTATATTCTTTATGTTAGGATGGAATATTCTATAGATGTTCGTTAAGTCCATTTGAGTCATAACATCTGCTAGTTCCCTTATTTCTCTGTTCATTTTTTGTCTGACTGACCTGTCCAGTGTGAGAGTGGAGTGTTGAAGTCTCCCACTATTCGTATGTGGGGTTTAATGTATGATGTAAGCTTTAGAAGTGTTTCTTTGGAGGCTAGAGAGATGGCTCAGTGGTTAAGAGCACTGACTGCTCTTCCAGAGGACCTGAGTTCAATTCCCAGTACCCACATGGTGACTTACAACCGTTTGTAATGAGATCTGATGCCCTCTTCTGGCCTGCAGACATATGTGCAGACAACACTGTGTACAATAATAAATCTTAAAAAAAAAAAAGGCTTTACTTTATTTACAAAAAGTGTTTCTTTGACATATGAGGGTGCCCTTGAATTTGTAGCATAGATGTTCAGTATTGAAATTTCTTCTTGATGGATTTTTCCTGTGACTAATATGAAATGACCTTCTTTGTCTTTTTTGATTGATTTTAGTTTGAAGTCTATTTTCTTTGATATTAGAAGAGCTACACTCACTTGTTTTTAGGACCATTTAATTGGAATATTTTTTAATGTCTGTCTTTGAGGTTGAGGTGTGTTTCTTGTGTGCAGAAGAAGGATGGATTCTGTTTTTGTATCCAGTCTGTTAGTCTGTGCCTTTTTATAGGTAAATTGAGTCTATTTATATTAAGGGATGTTAATGACCAGTGATTGCTATCTTCTGTTAATTTACTTCATTGTTGATGGTGTTAATTTGTGTGTTTTTCCCTTCTTTGGGATTTACTGCTATGAGACCGTCAATTGTCTGTGTTTTTGTTGATGTAGCCAACTTCCATAGGTTGGAGTTTTCTTCTAGTATTTTCTTCTAGTATCTAGGGTTTGTGGCTAGTTATTGGTTAAATCTTATTTTTTCATGGACTATCTTGTTTCGTCCTTCTGTGGTGATTGAAAGTTTTACTGGGTATAGTAGTCTGGGCTGGCATCCGTGGTCTCTTAATGTCTGCATAATGCTTGACCATGACCTTCTGGCTTTCATTGTCTCCACTGAGAACTCAGGTGTAATTCTGACAGGTCTACCTTTATATGTTACTTGGCCTTTTTCCTTTGCAGCTCTTAATATTCTTTCTTTACTCTGTATGTTTAGTGTTTTGATTATTATGTGGCAAGTGGACTTTTTTTTTTTTTTTGGATCCAGCCTATTTGGTGTTCTGTAAGCCACTTGTGTCTTCGTAGGCATATCTTTCTTTAGGTTGGGAAAGTTTCTTCTATGATTTTGGTAAATATATTTTCTGTGCTTTTGAGTTGAACTTCTCTTTCTTCTATACCTATTGTTCTTAGATTTGGCCTTTTCATGGTGTCCCATATTTCCTGGATATTTTGGGTTAAGCTTTTGTTAGATTTAATGTTTTCTTTAACTGATGAGTCTATTTCCTCTATTGTATCTTCAGCACTTGAGATTCTCTCTTCCATCTCTTGTATTTTGCTGTTCATGCTTGCGTTTGTGGTTTCTGGTCATTTTCTCATGATTTCTGTTTCTGTAATTTCCTCAGCTTGTGTTTTCTTTATTGTCTCTATTTCTGTTTTCAAGTCTTGAATATTTTCTTTTATATGTTTGATTTTTTTTTTCTTGATTTTCTTTAAGGGATTTGCTGATGACTTCCATTTTTTTTTTTTTGTCTTTTTCTCCATTTCTTTAAGGGAATTTCTCATTTCCTCTTTAAGAGTTTCAAACATTCTCCTGAAGTTATTTTTTAAGTTATTTTCTTCTGCTTCATCCATATTTGGTTGTTCAGGTCTTGCTGTTGTAGGGTGTTTAGTTTTACTGGTGTTGTGTTGCTCTTTGTGGTGTTGCATGTGTTCTTACCTTGTCTACTCATCTTTTCTACTCAGGCTTACCCCTCAGAGGTCCCAGACTCACGTTTGGACCCACAGAGGTTTCAGGTTCCTGCCTATTCCCTTTGATGTCCCAGACCAACTCCGGGGACCCACAGAGGTCCTGGCTCATGCCTAGTTCCTGGGAGGTTCTAGACTCTTGCCCAGACCCTCAGCGGTCTCTAGCTCTGGCTCACTCACTCAGGGGTTACTCCCGTTTACCTGTTCCCGTGGAGTTCGCTGTCTCCTGTCTGCTCTTGACCAGGTTGCTGGTTCAATCCTGGTCAGCCAGTGGCCCTGGACTGAATTGGCTTCCGGCTCCCACTCCCGTGGAGCTTTCTTCCTCAGGCCCATTCGGGCCTCGATAACTGGTTCAGTCCCACTGCTGTAGAATTTGTTCCCTCAATCCTGCTCCAGCCCAAGGTGGAGATCATTGCCTTAGGCCTACTTTTTCCTGTTTCTGTAAATCCTGGTCTGGATCCACTCCTGCAGAGGTCCTTGGCTTTGAGTTGGTCCTGCAAAGGTCTCTGGCTCTGGTCTACTGCCTCAGAGTTCCCAGACTTGGTTGCACCCCAACCCACAGAGGACCTAGCTCAGGCTTACTCCCTCAGAGGTCCCAGATTCACGCTTGGACCCGCAGAGATCTTTGGTTCCTCTCATTTTTGATTCTTAAGGATTTAATTTTCTTTCTTAAGTATCTGCTTTGCCTGAGAATAAGATGCTTGTTATACTTTATCCAACTTGTATAGGTTTTGTCCAGGAAACACATTTTCAAGTTATCGTTCCTTTATTGGCTGGACATGAAGGACTGCTGAGATGAGCCGCTCAACAGAGTAGATTAAATGTTTATTACTGATGACAGTAATGACTGTCGGTTTTAATTGCCATTTTGCAAGTACATGCTAGGTAACATGTGTATTATTTATAATTAACAATTTAAATTTCAGAGTACTTTTCAGATAAAGAAATTATGACAGTTTAATTTAGGCCATGTGATTTAAAGTAATTTATATCTTTTCTAAAGGATACATAAAGATTTTAACTCGATTTTTTTTTTTTACAAGTTTTTAGTACGTGTCCATTTTCGTTGTAAGCAAGCATAAGTACATCTTAAAGATGTCCTCCTTCCACAGCAGCCATGACAAGTGTCTCAGGTTTCTATTGCTTTGATAAAACATCATGACCAAGGGTAGCTTGGGGAGGAAAGGGTTTATTTCAGCTTAAAACTCTCAGATCACAATCCATGCTGTTGTTGAAATTCATCTTACTGTATTTTTTTAATTTGTCAACCCAGGCTACCTAAGACAGGCAGTAAGTCCAGCAGACACTTGAATACCTTTCTCCTACGTTTACCTTAATGGTGGGCTCTTGATAGGATTTTCTTCCCCAGAAGCTTCAGAAAAGGTTTGTTGATACAATTTTGGAATGTAGCTAATGATGTGGTATGCCCCTTTGTATGCTATATGTTTGATTACCTTTGGTTAATAAAGAAGCTCCCTTGGCCTATAGCAGGGCAGAATATAGCCAGCCTGGAAGAGATACAGAGAGAAAGAGTAGGGAGAGTCAAGGAGACACCATGTAGCTGCTGAAGGAGACAGACACCCAGAACCTTTAGCCACAGCCTTTTGCCGATACACAGATTAATGGAAATGGGTTAATTCAAGATATAAGAGCTAGCTAGAAATATGCCTGAGTCATTAGCCAAAGAGTGTTGTAATTAATATAGTTTCTGTGTGATTATTTGGGTCTGGGTGGCCAGGAAATGAACGATCAGTCTTCTTCTACAGCTAGGATTTGTATATACTTTTTCTTCCTTTAAAAAAAAAAAGATTTTTTATTTTTATGATGGGCATGAATGTGTGTTTTGCCTACATGCTTGTATATGCATTGCATGTTTGCTTGGTGCCCTTGGAGTCTCTTTTCTGGCATTAGATACCCTAGAATTGGGGTTACGGAAGGTTGTAAGTTGCCATATGGGTGCTGGAAACTGAACCCTGGTCTTCTGTGAGAGTAGTAAGTGCTCTTACTTACTGCTAGCCACCTCCTTAGCCCTTTCTCTCTGTCTCTCTCTCTTTTGTGCTTTGCTTGTTTGTTTGTTTTTGAAACAGGGTTTCTCTATATAGTCCTGGCTGGCCTAGAACTTACTGTGTAGACCAGGCTGACATTGAACTAATAGTGATCCACCTATCTCTACCCCCTGAGTGCTGGTTTTAAAGGCATGCACCACAACTACCTGGCTCTTTCTCTTCTTAAAAATATTGGGATGGGCCGGGCGGTGGTGGCGCACGCCTTTAATCCCAGCACTCGGGAGGCAGAGGCAGGCGGATCTCTGTGAGTTCGAGGCCAGCCTGGTCTACAAGAGCTAGTTCCAGGACAGGAACCAAAAGCTACGGAGAAACCCTGTCTCGAAAAATCAAAAAAAAAAAAAAAAAAAAATATTGGGATGGTATAAGCATCCAAATGACACTCAGATGTCTGGTGTGTGTTCTGGACAGAGGAAGGTGTCTAGAGTGTCAACAGAAAATGAAAATATAGAGATAGATGAAGGTCCAGGCAATGAATTTATTTTTACTTTTTCAGAGGATTTGTTTTTATTTATGTATATATTTATGTGTGCAGGTGCTGGAGGAGATCAGAAGGCATCCGATACCCTGGGATTGGAGTTAAAGGCAGTTATGAGTCATTTAACATGGCTTCTGGGAATCAGCCTCCAGTCCTCTGCAAAAATAATAGCAAGCACTCTTAACTGCTCTATTAACATCTCTCCAGACTTATTTTTATTTAATTTGTGTGTATTGGGGGGAACAGATACGTATATGTCTGTGTATACTGATGCTTGCATGTCATAGCATATATACGGAAGGCAGAGGACAATGTCAGGTGTCACCGTCTACTTCCCACCTTATTTGTTGCTTGCCACTGCACCGTATGTGGCGGGCTTGCTGATGTGTAAGGTTCTAGGGATTCTCTGTCTCTGCATCCTATCTTACTACTGTGCCCAGCTTTTACATGGTATTTTAGTTGCTTTCTTATTGCTCTGATAAAACACCATGAACAAGGCAACTTATAAAATAATTAATTTGAGACTTAAGGTTTCAGAGGCTTGGAGTTCATGACCATGGTGGTGGGCACCATGGTGGTGGGCACCGTGGTGGTGGGCACCGTGGTGGCAGGAAGGGCATGGTGCTGGAACTTGTATCTTGATACACAACCATGAGACAGAGAGAGCTAACTGGGAATGGCTTGGGCTTTTGAAACCTCAAAGTTTATTCCCAGCGACACATTTCCTAACCCTTCTCAAATAGTTCTACCAGTTAAGGACCAAGTATTCAAATATATGAGCCTATGGGGGTATTTTCAGTCAGACCACCACACATAAGTGATGGGGAGCCAGACTCAGTCCTTATACTTGCATGACAAGTTTTTTACCCACTGAACTATTTCCTAGATCCAAATAATTTTTACTCAGGCTAGTATGTATAAGGCTTTGTTTTCAGGATATGTATGCTACAGTGGCCCATAGGCACATTGTAAGAGAATTTATTTATTTATTTATTTATTTATATTGAAAAAATTTCCGCCGTTCGGTGGTGGCGCACAGCTTTAATCCCAGCACTTGGGAGGCAGAGGCAGGCGGATCTCTGGGAGTTCGAGACCAGCCTGGTCTACAAGAGCTAGTTCCAGAACAGGCTCCAAAACCACAGAGAAACCCTGTCTCGAAAAAGCAAAAAAAAAGAAAGAAAAAAAGAAAGAAAAAAATTTCCGCCTCCTCCCCACTCCTCTTCTCCCCCCCCACTCCTCTCCCCTCCCCCACTCCATTCCCCCTCCCTCTCGAGTCTGAAGAGCAGTCCAGATTCCCTGCCCTGTGGAAAGTCCAAGGTCCTCCCCCCTCCATCTAGGTCCAGGAAGGTGAACATCCAAACAGGCTAGGCTCCCACAAAGCCAGTACACACTTTCTTCATCCATTCTTCCATTGACGGGCATCTAGGTTGTTTCCAGGTTCTGGCTATTACAAATAAAGCTGCTATGAACATAGTTGAACAAATGCTTTTGTCATATGATAGGGCATCTTTTGGGTATATTCCCAAGAGTGGTATTACTGGGTCTTGGGGTAGGTTGATGCCGAATTTCCTGAGAAATCGCCACACTGATTTCCAAAGTGGTTGCACAAGTTTGCGTTCCCACCAGCAATGGATGAGTGTTCCCCCTACTCCACAACCTCTCCAGCATTTTAGCCATTCTGACAGGTGTAAGATGGTATCTCAAAGTTGTTTTAATTTGCATTTCCCTGATTGCTAAGGAGGTTGTTATTAGAGTACTACTCAGAGGTAAAAAACAATGACATCTTGAATTTTGCATGCAAATGGATGGAAAAAGAGAAATTTTTAAGAAAAAGAAAAACTTCACATAAACTGTTTTGAAGCAAAGACCATTGATTATAGGGACTTGTTACAGAGGCTGATGTGAGCTCATTGGTGAGATGGGTGTTGCTAGATAAGTCCTTGTGCAACTTGCTTATTTGGTCTTGAGCTTTTTGCAGTAAATCCTGTAATAGGCACATGTGCAGGAATTTCTTAAGATACACCCTATAGAAACATGGATAGGTACATACTCCGTCGTGGCCTCTGATTCCGTTTCATTAGGTTTTTATGTAAGTGACTCTATTCTGATACTCGCACCTTCCAGAATCTAAACTCCACTACCGATAGGCTGTGGCCTGCGTGAATTTTAATTCTCTCAGCTGTAAAAGGTTGGCTTATTGTCTATAAAAGACCCTAGTATAGTCCCTAGCTAATATGTAAAACGCAGCAGTGACTGCACCTTTGTAGAGAAAAGAGATTAGAATGTAGAGATGGTGTCTCAGAACTGTGCAGTGACTGGAGGCATGGCTCAGTGGGGCATTCACATGACTGTGTTTGATCTCTAGTGCTGCAAGAGAAAAACCAAATCTGACCACTCTGTCATAACATCTGATAAGTTATTACACTTTTGTACCTCAATATATATTCTCAAGAAAAGCATGATAAAAGCTTTGGAGTGCTTTCTTCTTAAGAAGGCAAAGAGGGGGCTGGAGAGATGGCTCAGTGGTTAAGAGCACTGCCTGCTCTTCCAAAGGTTCTGAGTTCAATTCCCAGCAATCGCATGGTGGCTCACAACCATCTGTAATGAGATCTGATGCCCGCTTCTGGCCTGCAGGCATATATGCAGACAGAATACTGAGACTACTGTCTACTAAATAAATAAATAAAATAAATAAATAAATGAAATCTTTAAATAAGAAAAAAACTAGCCATCAGTTAAAAAAAAAAAAAGAAGAAGGCAAAGAGTAGTGAATGTGCCAGCCATCAACCTGCTGTATGGGCCCCAAACACATTTAGAAAATAATTACGAGATTATAAGAACATATAAACTGTTTAAACTAGCTTACCACTATATGAAAGAAAAGATGGAGAATTCCGTGATGTGCAAAAGTGATTTGTTAACACCTAACTCTCCACTCTGGCCTGTGTATTTATTGTCTTTCCACCACGAGGAAATAATTAAGATTTCTTCTTCCTTTTCTCATATTCTATCCTGGGTACTTCCCACTCCTCTACTGCCTGGAACCAGATGTAGTACTCTGAATTTTCTGGTTTCAGACAGTAGCAAACAATATGTCCAATTGCTACAAATACTTAAGCTTAGTATTAGTAGCACATATCTATAATTTCAGCATTCTGGAGATAGAGGCAGCAAGACGTGGTGGGGGTTCAAGGCCAGTTCCAGCTACAATAAATCAATATCCTCCCCAAAACAAACAAAACTGAAAAAAATGTGTTGTCCCACCTGGTCCTGCAGTCATTCAGTCCCCAAAAAAAATCACAGAGGTCTTCATCAATTATAAACTGATTGGTCCAGTATCTCAGGCTCTTCTTATTAACTAATTCTTATAACTTATATTAGCCCATAATTTTTGTCTGTGTTAGCCATGTGGCTTGGTACCTTTTTTGGCAAGGCAGTCACATCTTGCTTCCTCTGTGGCTAGGTCACAACTGTAGACTGAAATTTCCCTCTTCCCAGAATTCTCATTGCTCTGCCTCTATTTCCTGCATGGTTGCCATCGCCCTGCCTATAACTCTTGCCTGGCTACTGGCCAGTCAGCATTTTATTAAAAATAGTACAAGTAACAGGATAAAAGACTGTTGTCCCTCAGCACTAGCATAGCCCCCAAAGGGGCAATCCAAACCCACAATCTGATACCCCATTCCTTCTTTTCCTTCCTCCTTTTTTTCACTAACAGGTTAGCCAGGACTATATTATAACCCTGTCTCAAACAAGCAAAAAAGATGAATCAGTTTGTCAGCTGAAGACCTCAGTAATTAGTAAAGTGACAGCCTACAGATAGAGTGAATGGTCTGATATATCCGTACTGCTAAGAAATAGTCTCTTACATTGACCAGCTCCTGTCTATTTCTGTGTGTGTGTGTCTGTCTGTCTCTCTGATCACTTTGTAGAACTTTAAGATTATGACAGCGGTACTTCATATGTGTGTGGTGGGGGCGAGGATTTGTGTCAGCATTGGTTGTCCTCAGTTGCATTCTACCCTACTGTTTTGAGACAAGCTCTTCAATTGAACATGGATCTCACTGGGTCAGCCAATCCCAGGAATCTTCTTGTCTCCACCTCCCCAGAACAGGCACACAGCGCACACAGCCTCACGTGGGTTCCAAACTCAGGTCCTTCTGCTCGCAGAGTAAGCACTTTACAGTCATTTCCCCAGCCTGCTGCTTTGTTCTTTGCACAGAACTTCCCCAAGGTTTTCTCATTCAATATTTCAAACAGCTTTAAAGAGATAACTTTTTTTTAAATATTTTTATGGTTTATTTAACTTTATTTTTATGTGTGAAGGTGTCAGATAACCTGCAACTGGATCTTCAGACAGTTGTGAGCTAATATGTGGGTGCTGGGAATTGAACTCGGGTCCTCTGGAAGAGCAGTCAGTGCTCTTAACCACTGAGCCATATCTCCAACCCAAAGAGATAACTTTTATTTTCTGAGTGAAACAACTGGTAATCAGTGTCAAGGTCATACTATACAGCAGAACCTAAACTAACCGTAGTTTTTTGTTTTTGTCATTACAAAATAACCGCTTTTACTGCTCTGGAGTTCGAGGCTGTGTCCTTGGACACCACAGTGATTGGCACCTCAGAGGAGCCAAGAAATCAAATTCCTGAAATTGCTAACTAACACTCCTTTGATGTGGAGGCTGGTTTCCTCTGTTCAGAAAAGGCTCCCTCGGGTCTCTTAACTTTTTCAACCTCCTGGAATGTGCTGGTCTTGCTGTTTTTATGGCTATTCTCGTTACTGTTAAACCTAATGGATTGATTTTTGACCTTATCTTAATTTGATCATTCTGTATCATCGATAGCCTCAATGCTCCCTTCCTCCCCTTTTTTACTTTCTTCACTTTTCTTCCTTTGGAAGGGATAGTGTAATGATTGTTGTATCTCTTTAAGAGACAAGCCACGCCCATCCGCTGAGGCCGGCTGATCTTCAGCTTCCCACCTGAGCTTTTGCTTTTCTCAGTTTTCCTCTCTGTGAGGCGGCTTCGCTTCAGCCTCTCTCCCCCTCTTCTCCCCTTCCCCCCTCCTCCTCTTCTGTCCCCCTCCCTCCCTCTCTTTCCCTCCCTCCCTCCCTCCTTCTCTCCCTCCCTCCTTCCCCCCACACCTCACTCTGCCTGTTGCGCCTAAACATGTACCTGTCTCTTGCCCGCCCCTCCATGTGTCTCCTTGTCTGGGACCAGCCACCACTCCAGGCCCGACAGGCAGCCATCTCTGCGTGCCGCCACATGGCCCGCTATCACCACTTGGGAACCTACAGCATTTCTGCTGCCTGTAGCATTTTTAATAAATCCATAACAGATAGGATAGTTTCATTTCAGGCTAGCTTCAGACTTGAACTTCTTTCTGGTCCTTCTGCCTCCACTTCCCAGGTACTGGGATTACAAGCAAAAGTCATCTTGTCTGCTTTATATAGCGTTGAGAGTCAAACCAAGGACTACCAACTGAGCTACATCCTCAGCTCCCTCCTCACTTCTTTTTAACGTATGTTTGTTGTGGTCTGGCACATGTCAGAGCACATGCGTGTGTCAGAGGGCAGTTTGCAGGAACTGCTTTCCTCCTTCCCAGGATTGAACTCAGGTCATCAGGGTTGACGGCCATCTGATGAGCCTTTTCCCATCTTCCTCCTTCTTCAGCTGTTCCTGAGTCTCCTTTCAAGGTTTTCTTCTGTTCACCCATTGAAAGTTGGCGCTGCCCAAGGGCTCAGTTGCTACCTAGAAGCTGATTTATAGTGTGGCAAACACTTCCTCTAAGCTTCAGATTAGTTTATTCTAGCTTTCTTTCATAGATCTCCATTATTGTCTCATACATTGCTTAGATTTATGTTTAAAACTGAGCATATTAGCTGGGTGGTAGTGGCACGCATGTGTTCATGCGCAAACACCCTCACCGCATACAGTAGCAGGCAATAAGGGTTGGAAAGATGGCTCAGCAGTAAGGATTGTTATACAGATAAACCGTCTTGAACACCCCCCACCACCAAATACTGATACCATTTATCATTGCTGTGATTCGTTATTACAGTAATAACTACCATTCCTAAGTATCATTAGGGTGGCAAGGCGCGTAGTAAACATTGTTTCCATTGGCAGTTTTTTTTAGGTAAGAGCTATTATTTTTCATGTGTTTACTTAGTTACTTACTCATACTGGACCAGGCCACACCTGGATTCCAGACTCTTTCTCCCTATATTTTTATCTTTAACATTGTTTCTCAGTCAGTAGAACCCATCCTTAGGAGAGATGTCACCTGTACTCTGTAGCTTGGTGACCTCTGCAATGACCTAGCGACTCCAGGTCCTCCTCTATTCCCTTAAGCTATAGAGCCCTCCACCCAGCCCCCTTTTCTCTTCCATTCAAGACAGGGTTTCTCTGTGCAACAGCCCTGACTGTCCCAAAACTCTCTCTGTAGACCAGGCTGCCCGCGAACTCACAGAGATTCGCCTGCTTCCGCCTCCCAAGTGCTGGGTTAGAGATGTGCACTGCCACCTGGTTTAGAACCTTTCTTATGAAAAAGATCACATGTATTTTGCAAAAACTTCTTTCCAAAATTGTATTATACACTTAGATATGGCTAAAATAAACAGCCTGATGTCAGACTCTAGAAGTTTGAGTCAACACCACTGCTGAGTTGTGTTAAATCAGATTTCCTTCTTGCCTCACATAGATCGTTACTCTACCAGTCCTGGTGTTTGCAGACACACACACAGAAACCTTTTATTCTTTGAGAAACAGTTTCATTATGTAGCCTAAATGCTAAATTTATAGGCATGCACAACCAAACCCAGCATAAGTATACTTTAAAAAAATCATAGGAAAATATACACAGTGCAAAATCCCCTGTTTTACTCATTTTTGAGAGGGGGGAGGGAGGAAAAGAGAGTCAGAGAGTCTGTGCATGCGTATTGTGTATGTGAAGAGGCCGGAGTCGTCCTTAGGTGTCCTGTTTCGGGAGCCATCACCCTTGCTAGGAACTTGCCAAAGGCCACATAGGCTATCCGCCGACCCAAGAATCCACCTGTCTCCACTTCCTTAGCACTGGAATTACAAGCTTGCACCTTCAAATCCAGCTTTTTTTTTTTTAACATAGGTTTTGGGACCACACTCAAACACTTTACTGACCTAGCTGTCTCCTGAGTCCATCTTAGCTCTTTTCAAGTATATGATTCAGTGGCATTAAGGACATCCACAGTTGTTTGTCCACTTCCTTTATTTCCCGAAGTTTTTTCATCATCCTGATCATATATTATGCATCTCTTAGGAAACCCTTCACTTTAGTCAGCGTCTGGTAACCTTAGTGCACTTTCTGTTTCTGTGGATTTGCCGATTTTAATTCATTCACGTTAGGTCAGCCATTTGTTTGTCCATTTATCTGTTTCTTTAGATGCCCTGAGATCTGCTTTAGCAGTAGAAGTCCTGTAGGCTGGTCTCTCAATGGTGGAGACTTGCAGTTACAATACACAATTCTTCATATAGAAGACAAAGTTCTTACTAGCATGTGTGCATGTGCTAGCTAGTTTTATGTCAAGTTGACACTAGCTAGAGTCCTTTTAGAAAAGGGAACCTGTATTGAGGAAATTGCCCAACCAGACTGGCCTGTGGCGAGCCTGTGATGTGTTTTCTTGGTTGGTGACTGATGTGGGAGGGTCCAGTTCATTGTGGGCAGTGCCACCCCTGGTCCCGTGATCCTAGGTGCTATAAGAAAACAGGCTAAGCAAAATATGAGACAAAGTAAGCTGCAGTCCTCCATGGCCTCTGCATCAGTCCTGTCCTGACTTCTCTAGGTGATTGATCTAGTAAGCTGTAAGATGAAATAGAAATCCTTTCCTCTCCAAGTTTTAATCATTTAAGTACAAGAAAATTAAAGAGCTTAGCCCTGTCACAGAGCCAGCAAGCATTTAAAATGGGGTACTCCGTGTCGTTAGCCATCAATGCTCAATGAATTTAGGTTCATTGAAAGACTAAGTGACTAAGTGATAGAATTGCTAATAATGAAGCCTTTTCAGAGGTTCATGTGTCAGAGTCTGCAGTAGATACTT
The DNA here is from genome assembly GCF_018167655.1 of Microtus oregoni. Taxonomy (NCBI): domain Eukaryota; kingdom Metazoa; phylum Chordata; class Mammalia; order Rodentia; family Cricetidae; genus Microtus; species Microtus oregoni. The sequence goes on from NW_024543086.1 coordinate 32,959,580, forward strand.
TGTCTAGAGGCCCTCTGTAAAGCTTATTTTGCAGTAGTGTGTCTGTCTGTTCTAGTACTAGAGGTTAGTGCTTGCACAGGCTGAAGCCCCAAGCAAGGTCAAAAAAAAAGTAAAAGATGAAGTGTAAACTCTAAGTAAACAGACAAAACTGTCCAGTGCATTTATACCCCATATTTTTGCCAGCTGCACTAGGTTTAGCCTAAGAACTAACACCGTGGAGGCTGGAGTTAACAGGACTGACTCTTTTTCCAGAGGTCCTGAGTTCAATTCCCAGCAACCACATGGTGGCTCACAACCATCTACAATGAGATCTGGTGCCCTCTTCAGGGGTGCAGGTGCACATGCAGGCAGAGTATTGTATTCATAATAAATAAATAAATTAAAAAAAAAAGAACTAACACCACAACTCTTCATGCCTTTAATACCAGCACTCAAGATTCAAAGGCAATCTCTGTGAGTTCAAGGCCAGCGTACTCTACTAGAGCTAGTTCCAGGACAGGCTCCAAAGCTTGAAACTGTCTTGAAAAACAAAAACAAAAGAAAAAAAAAAAAGATTAGTACCACACCTCCAAGGGCACCATAAAAAGAATCTCAGAATTATCTAGTTTAGCCGGGCGATGGTGGCGCACGCCTTTAATCCCAGCACTTGGGAGGCAGAGGCAGGCGGATCTCTGTGAGTTCGAGACCAGCCTGGTCTACAAGAGCTAGTTCCAGGACAGGCTCCAAAACCACAGAGAAACCCTGTCTCGAAAAACCAAAAAAAAAAAAAAAAAAAAGAATTATCTAGTTTATATTTGCATTCCTGTCTCCAGTCTATACTCCATTCATATAATTTTCTCTTTTTTATCCTTGTATTCATCACTTCTGATCATTTATAGTGAGCACAGATAAATTGTGGGAAACACAGTTTTGTTTACTTGGGTGTGGGGGGTGTGTGTACGCGCGCGCACACACACAAACACTGGATATCTTCTTCAGTTACTCTCCGCCTCATTTTTTGAGATAGGGTGTCACTGAACCTGAAGTTCACTGATTGGTTAGGTTTGCTGGCAAGCAAGCTCTGGGGATTCCCCCTGCTCAGGTTGTCTTCAGAGTCACTGTGTGGCCCAAGCTAGCCTTAACCTCAAAATCCTCCTGCCTCTGCCTCTGCCTCTGCCTCCTTAGTGCTTGAATTACATTAGAGATAACATCTTGTGAGCAGTGATTTTCTGTTGTCCCAAGTCTAATAACTTAGTAGACACTTAAATTCTTAAGAGCCACCCCAGACTTAATGAATAAAAAACTCTGGAGATGGTTCTCAGAAAATTCTACTTCTGATAAGCAATATAGATGACTGTGACACACATTGCTACGATTTTGTGAATGGTCGTTGCTCTCTTTTCCAGTTCTGTGAACTTGTCTAAGAGTCTTCCCATCATAATATCATAATCTTTTTAATTAAGACATCTGTGAGAATGTGCCATGTCCAGAAAACTGACCGCCTTTTCTCAGCAGATTGAGAGGTCTGAGAGCAAGCCTCAGTTTCCAACAGGATAACTAACACTTCTATTTTTTCCTTGTACATCTTTGGAAAACTAAATGATTATTAGTCCCTAAAATTGGCTTTAAAGGATTCTTATTGCATAAAATCAGAAGTGTGATTACTTGAAAATTGCTCAACTGTTGAGGAAGGTAATTGAATTGAAGTGTCCAAATCGGATTTTTGCTGTTACTGCTCCCAGCATAAGTGACAGAAAAATCAATTGTCCTTGGTCCTATTTAAATTATAAAACTATACTTCAGCCTGGCAGGTGGTGGCGCGCGCCTTTAATCCCAGCACTCGGGAGGCAGAGGCAGGCGGATCTCTGTGAGTTCGAGGCCAGCCTGGGCTACAAGAGCTAGTTCCAGGACAGGCACCAAAGCTACAGAGAAAACAAACAAACAAAAAAAAAACCCTACGTGCTACCTCCAACAGCCTCTGTCTGCTAGAGAGAAGTTTTTAAGTTTGTGGTGAGAACGCCATTACTTACATCTGCATGGCAGGAGGCTTAAATGCCTTGGTGGTGTTACGATACTGGTGGGGTGGACAGAGAACACGGATGGGGACTACAGACCTTCCATTCTCCTTGAACCCTAAGGTGGGAGAACTGACTGAAATCCAGACCAGAAGTCTGAGCACAGTGGTGTGTGTTGGGGGTGGGGGTTGCAGGAGTGCCCTCCTGGGTAGCTTTATTGATTTAGGCCACTCACAACTCTGAGTTTCCAGAGGCTTGGAGTGCTGAGCAAGAAGGCTGCATGACTGATATTATTTTAGTCATTTGTATCATATGAATTCTCATTTCCTGCCAAACCTAGTGCCCCGTGTCTTTTTATACAGCGTTAGTTAAGTCAGACTAGGTTTGAGCTCAGCTCCATCATTTGGCAATGTGTCTGTTAAATAACAGAAGGTGTTCCTGGAAACTTGATTAGCAGTATATAGATAAGTAAAAAATTAATGCAAGTCCCTGAGTGGTTCCATCCCCAGCATACACACCCCTCCAAAAGTTCAAAGGTGAGGTTAGTACAGGCAACATTGACTTACTAGATAGGCCAGTGATTTCAAAACCAGTATTCTCATGACTTAGCTTTCCTTCTTGATCTCAAAGATGCCTGTGATAGCTCTATGCATTGTGTGTTTTCTGTAGTTAAGTTTACATAAAAATAGTGCAGAGTTAGAAGGTGGCTAAGTGGTCAGTGAATTGACAGTTCTTCTAGAAGACCTGAGTTTCATTCTCTGCACCTACATGGCAGCTTGCAGCTGTTTGTAGCTCCAGTTTCAGGGGACCCAACTCTCTCTTCTGGTTTCTGCAGGTACCAGATGCAGTGCACTTAGCATACATGCAGACAAAACACCCATACTGAAAAGAATAATGGTAAAAAAAAAAAAAATTAAAGAGTATAGGGGAATATCAGTAACGTCCCCCTTCATTAGTAAAGCAGAGGCCTTCCCAGAATTCCCCCAGCAGAATGTTTTGTATACGTTATTGATCAGAAGTTACATGCTCTCTTGGGCTCTAGAAAGCCTGGGAAAGGAGTATTTTGGCCTCAGTGGTAAAGACAGACAAGGCAAAATTGGTTGAGAATGAATGATGAGTTAGCCAACCACAGTGCCTGGGAAAGTCAAGTCGCGTCTCTCTTCCTTTCCCTCTGGCTCTGTTTTTGTCTTAAAGAGAGGATCTTGCTCCATAGCTTAGGTTAGCTTTAAAATTGCTGGATAGCACGCACTGTAAGTTAGCTCTGTTTTTGTCTTAGAGAGGATCTTACTTTGTAACTCAGACTAGCCTTAAACTTGCTGTGTAGTCAAAATGGCTTTTTCTAGCCATTTTCCTCATCTGTGCAATAAAAATAATAGTAGAATCTGTCTCACAAGCGCATCATGATGATTAAAGGGATTAGCATAAATATCAATGTGTAATAAGTAACATTATTTGACTTTCATATTAGAGTGGTTATGTCAGCTCTGCAAAGCAACCAACCTCTTTCATAGAAGAAATATGAACTGGGACATAAGTGAAAACACCATGTACAAGGCTCTGGGATCTAGCCACAAAACCAGATCAAACCCCAGATATTTAGTAGCTGAAGCTCAGAGCATGAATTCTTAGTTTCAAGTGGCAAAATTGGGATTAGACTCTGTCTCTGAATCTATAGAGTAGTTAGTAATTTGCCTGGGGTCCTCGGGCTGTTCAGGATGAGAGGTTTTCTTCTACTCACCTTATCACCTTTGTGTGATACTCTTGGGTTTCCTGTTGTAGTTTCAACTGATTAAGTCATAATAAACCAAGGAATAAAATTCAGATTAGATTGACCTAATTGTTCAGCTGTTAAGATAAGGCCATGAGTAAATTGTACTTCAGTGCACCTTTAATTCTATCCAATAGGGTTCACAGTATCATTTGCATCGTACAAAATCAATTCAGCTGCTGCCTCTGTGTTAAGAGGCAAATGGCCAAATTAACTCACAGAAAAAACTGCCCCTGTTCTCATTATTCTCAGATAGATGTGGCTAAGTCTTGCCTGTTAACTTTATGTAAACATGAACACATTACTTAGCTTTTTAGGACCTCACTGTTTTCACATGTAAAAAAAAGGGGGGGAGCTCTTCATCTAACAGCAGCTGCTGTGAGGAGTTTCTTGTTGTTGTGTGTTGTGTTGCTTTTTTTTCAGATGAGGAAACAGATTAAGAATTTGATAAGGAACAAAAGGGTCTTTCCCAGGTTTCTTAGTAACTCAGAACAACCTTCCCCCAGAGGTATTAAAACGGTAATATACTCTAAGGGTTTTTGATCTATACATTTTATGTTTCCATCTGTTAGAAATATAGTCTGAGTGTACATGCCACACATATTTCCTTCTTATTAGGACTTCTTCAATGAGTTGAACTTTCAAAAACGGGCCCCAGCTGGCCTTGTCTTTGATCTAAGCACTCAGAAGGTAGAGGCGGGTAAATTTCTGTGCTTCCACTAGGGGGCGGTTGTGCACACCTTTAATCCCAGCCAAGGAGCTTTTATGCATGCGTGCGTGTGTGTACACAATTCAAAACTGACCAATAGCTAGCTTTCATTGTGATTGGGTCTAGGCTTAAATACATGGAAACATGAGGTTGAGGGAAAGACAGTTGATAAGTTACACAACTGACTTTTTTAAAAAAAAAAAAAGGTTTATTTTTTTGTCGGGGGCCAGCCTTGACAAAAATACCCTTTCTACAGTGGAGGTGTGGGAATTAAGAAATATAGTAAAGAATACGAAGATTCAAATGAAAATAATAAAATGCTGAAACATAGGATAGTACCAGGAGGGAATTTTTCAGTGAGTACTGAAAATTCGCCTGTGTTTAATTTCCAACTGGTTAATATACCCCTGACCCTAAGACGTAGGAGTAAAACAAAAGACTGCATTAACATACCAATTGAAAGTCTGTAGCTCTCCACCTAGACTCACGCCCTGAGTGGAATCCCAAGTTATTTCCATAAAGGGAACAGGAACCTAGTTGTATCCTTAAACTTTTGTTTTAGGTAGGAACCAACTACTTCCCTATTTCAGCCCCAGCAACAGAGAATTTTTAACAAAAAAAAAAAAAAAAAAGGGACCCAAGATAGATTAAAGTGCCTACAACAGAGGCTGGAAGATCTCTGTGAATTCAAGGCCAGCCTGGTCTATGAAGTAAATTCTAGGACGCCCAGAAAGATTCTGTCTCAAAACACCAACAACAAAAAAGTACCTACTACTCTGCTAAATATTCATGTGAGATATTGTGAATACAGTCTTTAGAATTTTGAATATGCCGGGCGGTGGTGGCGCACACCTTTAATCCCAGCACTTGGGAGGCAGAGGCAGGCGGATCTCTGTGAGTTCGAGACCAGCCTGGTCTACAGAGCTAGTTCCAGGACAGGCTCCAAAGCCACAGAGAAACCCTGTCTCGAAAAAAAAAACCAAAAAAAAAAATAGAATTTTGAATATTCCAACTTTCTAGCCTGCCGCATATATAGGACATGTGTTCCTAGCATTTAGGGGAAAGACTAGCTTGTTATCTGATGTCTGGTAAATGGTGTAGCTGGTTTTTGAATTCACATTTGTCTTCTCTTAGAGCCCTGTTCTTTGTGTGCTGTGAAGCTGCCTTTAGGAAAACCAGGGCAGGGGTTCACCTAAATTCACGGGCAAAGAAAAGAGAAGTGACATTTAAATAAATTGAAGATAAATATAAAAATTGGGACAGAAGCCCATGAATTATAGCAAAAAGTAAAGAAAATCTAACAAAAAAAAAAACATTTAAAGCCGGGCAGTGGTGGCTCATGCCTTTAATCTCAGTACTCAGAGGCAAAGGCAGGCCTGCTCTACAGAGAGCTAATTCCAGGACAGCCAGGACTGTTTCACAGAGAAACCCTGTCTCAAAAAAACAAAGACAAACAAGATTAACAAAATTGGTACTGAGAGATGTTTCAGTGTTTGAGAGCACTGACTGCTCCTGCAGAGGACCCGAGGTTAAGCACCCACTTTTATACATTTTTTAAAAAAATGCTACAAGATCACCGGCGGCAGTAGGAAGCAGAAATGCTGTAGGTCCCAAATGGTGGTAGCGGGCCATGTGGTGACAGGCAGCAGGCTCTGGGAGCAGCCAGTCCCAGGCAGAGACAACAGCTGCTTGAGCAGTGGCTGGTCCCAGGCAGGGAGACACATGGCAGGTGGGGAGGAGACATGGATAGACACGACATGCAGGGTGAGGTTGAATATTTATTCAGGGGGTTATGGAGGAGGAAGGGTGAAGGGGGGACAGAGAGAGAGGGAGAGAGGAGAAAGAGACAGAGAAGGGGGAAGTGGAGAAGTGGGGAGAGAGGCAGAAGCAAAGCTGCCTCTCTGAGAGGAAGATGGAAAAGAGAGCGAACTAAGGCTGGAAGCTGAAGATCAGCCTGCCTCAGTGGATGGGGGAGGGAGTGGGCGTGGCTTGTCTCTTAAAGAGACAGAAAACCAAAACACCCACAACCCTCTGTAACTCTAGGCAAGTCCATCTGATGTCTCTTCTGGGTTCCTCAGGTACTGCATGCATATGGTACACACATATGCAGGCAAACCATTCATACACATAAAACAAAATATATTTTAAAAATGGTCAGGCATGGCGATATATACCTTTAATTCCAAAATTTTGGAGGCTGTGGCAGGATGGTGTGTTAAGCTTTATTTGATGTACACAGTAAGATTCTGGTTTGTTTTTTTTTTTTTTAAAAAAAATGAGTGAAACAGAGGATATTACTATCAGCTATAGAATAAAAATAAATGTGAGGGACTGCTATGAGGCAATGTTGTATGTTAACACAGGAGACACCTAAGTGAAATGGACAAATTCCTAGAAAGACAAAAGTATCAACACTGACTCATGACAAAATAAAAAACAAACAAAATGAAGAACAAAACAAAGCCAGGCGGTGGTGGCACCCGCCTTTAATCCTAGCGCTCAGGTAGGCAGAGGCGGGAAATACACAGAGAAACCATGTCTCAAAAAATCAAAACAAAACAAAAAAGAACACAACACCTCCCCCCCCCCAAAAAAAAAAAACCTAAATAGACTTTGACAAAGATAATTAGTGATCCATACAGGAGAGAAACCTTACAAATGTAATCACTGTGATAACGCTTTTGCATGTCGTAGTAATGTTCTAATTCATGAAAGAGCACATACTGGAAAGAAACCGTATGAGTGTAATCAGTGGTGAAGCCTTTACACCTACCAGTCATCTTAACAGGCATGAAAGAGCACTGGAGAGAAACCCTATGAATGTAGTCAATGTGGTAACGCCTTTACAAGTCACATCAATCTTCAAAAATATAAAGGAACACATACTTGAGAGAAACCCTGCGAATGTGACTAATGTGATAAAGCCTTTGCACGTATCATGTCTTCAAATTCATGAGAAAATATACTGCACAGAAATCCTATAAATATAATCAGTGTGATATTTTTTAATTTTATTATGGTAGCTTTTCTGCAGTAGTAAGCTGTTAGTGCACAATCAGTTAAAGCCTTTTCATATTATAGTACTCTTTGAGTATATGCAAAACAAGTACTGAAGATCATTGTTATGGGGCTGGAGAGATGGCTCAGAGGTTAAGAGCATTGCCTGCTCTTCCAAAGGTCCTGAGTTCAATTCCCAGCAACCACATGGTGGCTCACAACCATCCGTAATGGGGTCTGGTGCCCTCTTCTGGCCTGCAGGCATACACACAGACAGAACACTGTATACATAATAAATAAATAAATAAATAAATAAATAAATAAAATATTTTTAAAAAATTTATCGTTTTCATGTGTTGACGAAGGAAAATCCCTGCAAACCCTGCAGTTAGGACATTTCCCATCTTGTTCTGCAACTTCTCAGCATACAAAACTAAAAAATGAGGTTTTACTATCAGAATCCGACTTTATAGGTCCTTAACGTCTCTGACTTTAACTCTCTTCTTTATTCCATTGCCCCTCCCTTTGGGCTGTAACAGTAACTTCCTATCAGAGATCTTCATTCTCTGAACTTCCCATGCCAAACTCCCTTCCATTCTGCAACTGGGGTAGTTTTTATAAAGTATAAACTTGAAACTCACATATATAAAGCCTTTTAAAGGTTTCCTATTATTTAGTAATAAATTCCATGCCTTAGCTCTCATCTCTTTCTGTAGTCCACCCCTTGATCTACATTTTCATTTCTTGCCACTATATAATGTAAACTTCAGCTATATTGACCTGTTTGTCTTTACAAGAGCTAGTTCCAGGTTAGGCTCCAAAGCCACAGAGAGACCCTGTCTCAAAAAACCAAAAGAAAAAAAAAATACCTGACAAAAGCAATTTAGGAAAGAAGGGCTCATTTTGGCTAGCAGTTCCAGAGTACAGTCCATCATGGTAGGCAGATTTGGGAGAAGGAGTGTAAGGTCGCTGGTGACATTGTCTCAGGCGGAGAGCAGGTGAGACGGACACTGCTCATCAGTTTGCTCTCTCCTTTTTATTTGTTCATCCAGCGCTCTGGAGGACTCCTCTCTTCCTTAGACCTTTCTGGAAACACCCTCCTCCACATGATCGGATGTATTTCCATGTGACTCTAAATCTATTCAGGTGACAGTAGAGATTAAGCCTACCAGTGATGAGGAGACAGGGAGAAGTCACAGTGAGTCTTGCTACCGCCATCAGAGTCTACTTATATCAGTTCAGTTAATGTTTTTTTTTCAGATAAGGAGGGGAAAACATGGGGCTGGAGAGATGGCTCAGCGGTTAAGAGCATTGCGTGCTCTTCCAAAGGACCCGAGTTCGATTCCCAGCAACCACATGGTGGCTCACAACCATCTGTAATGAGGTCTGGTGTCCTCTTCTAGCAGGCATATATGCAAACAGAATATTGTATCCATAATAAATAAATAAATATTTTTTTAAAAAGGAGGGGAAAACATCAGCAGAAAAGTGAACGAGGCAGGAAGAAAGTTTTAATTGTCAAGGGAAGAAAATGTGAAATCTGGTCAGAAGAAAGCAAACAGAAGACAATAGATTTGTACTAGAAAGCATTGTCAGAATATCTGATACCCTCAATGTCTCTGAGGCTGTGTGAGATGAGAGCAGAGGGAACAGATGTGCCATGAGGGTCTAATTGAACCAGTGACCGAGAGAACTCTCCAATAGATCTGACTACCCGAAGAGGTGCCCGCAGAGGTGCTGTTACAGTCCTGTGCTAATAGCAGATGGGCTCCGTCTTCTCCAGGACCTCCTCCAACTCTGTGATTCCATGCCTGGATGATACATTTCAGTAATAGGAGCATGAGCTGTATGTTTTAAAGCCGCCAAGTGGGAAACAAAATAGCCTTTAAAACAAAAACAATTAAAAAAAAAAAAACCACCTAGAAGCATCTTTTGACTCTGAGGCAAAGGTCACTCTGATCTACATAGAGAGCTCCAGGACAGCCAGGGTCACATAAAGAGACCCTGACCCAAAACCAGCCATCCCCCCCTCCACAGTTTTTTACTTTCCAAAATAATTTTCTGTTTTTTGTTTTGTTTTGAAGATAAAATGTAAAAAATTTGGCCAAGTAAGCAGCAATCAGATCTAGAGGTTTACACTGAATATACTTGTATTTTAGGAAGTCTTATTTTGGGCTCCTAGACGGGTCTCACCCCATCCCACTGAACTGGTTTCTCCACCCATCAGGTCCACTCACTAGTTCCCGTAGCTGCTTATGAAATAACCACTCTGAGGGGCTGGAGAGATGGCTCAGAGGTTAAGAGCATTGCTTGCTCTTCCAAAGGTCCTGAGTTCAATTCCCAGCAACCACATGGTGGCTCACAACCATCTGTAATGGGGTCTGGTGCCCTCTTCTGGCCTGCAGGCATACACACAGAATATTGTATACATAATAAATAAATAAATATTAAAAAAAAAAAAGAAATAACCACTCTGAGGCTTACTATCAGTTACAATTGTTTGACCGGTGTTTTAGGCTTCTTACTGGTAGCTCTAACTATTAAATTAACCCATTTCTGTTAATCTGTGTATTACCACAAGACTGTGGCTTACAGGTGTGGCATGTTACTCCTTTGGTTACTACATGGCATCTCTTCTACTTCTCTCTCTCTCTCTCTCTCTCTTTCTCTCTGTATCTTTGTTTGGACTTCCTGACTAGCTTTGGTCTGTTAAGCCATTGGCCAAAACTGTTTTATTCATCAACCAATAAAAACGACACATACAGGACATCCCACATCACGGGTTACTAATGCTGTGGTGAGACACTGTGATCAAAGCAACTTGGAGAGGAGAGGGTTTATTTGTTCAACACTTACATATCACTGCTCATCATTGAAGGAACTCAAACAGTGCAGGAACTGGTGCAGAGACCATGGAGGGGTGCTGCGTGCTGCTTACTGGCTTGTTCTGCTTGGCTTCCTCAGCCTGCTTTCTTTTTTTTTTTTTTTTTTTTTGGTTTTTCGAGACAGGGTTTCTCTGTGGTTTTGGAGCCTGTCCTGGAACTAGCTCTTGTAGACCAGGCTGGTCTCGAACTCACAGAGATCCGCCTGCCTCTGCCTCCCGAGTGCTGGGATTAAAGGTGTGCGCCACCACCGCCCGGCTCAGCCTGCTTTCTTATAGAATAATCTAGGACCACCAGCCCAGGGATAGGACCATCCAAAATGGGCCCTTCCCCATCAATCTCTAAGAAAATGGCCTACAGCTGGATCTTATGGAGGCATATTTTAAAGTCATTTTCTCTGCTGACTTTGACTTTAGCTTATTTAAAACTAGCCAGGACAGGAAGGGTAGGTCTGTTCTGTCTCTTTAAGAGACAAGCCCTGTCCACCACCAGACCCTTCGCCAAGGCAAGCAGATCTTCCTCCTGTCCTCTCACTGCCTTGTCTCTCTTTAGAAGAGGTGACTCCTCTCCTCTTTCCCGTCTTTCTCTGTCTCTCTCTTTCTCCCTCTCCCTTCCCTTTCCTCCCATAACCCACTGAATAAACTATACCCAAACCCCTTCTCTGCATGGCGTGCCTATGCGTCTCTGTCTCTCACCTGCTGCCGCTTCTCGGGGGACCAGTTGCTACACCAAAGACCCACCGAGGTCTCCCACCCGCCTGGGACCTACAGAGGCCTCTGGTGGTGGGACCCGGCTGCCCCTTGTGGCCTGCTGCCCTCTGCCACTTCTGGGGGGAAACTGTGCCATTTTACTTTTACCTTACAATAGGAGGAGGGATTAGGATGGGGTTTGCTTCATTCAGGGTCAGCTCTGTCTCCAGTCTGCTCATTAGCTGTCTAAGTGTCTCTGTATCTTCATCTCAGAAATGGAGCTGATAATACATTTCATAGAGTTGGGGCAAAGACTACATCAGTAACATGATAGATTCTAAATTATATCTTTTTTCTTGTTCTCTCTTTTTTAATTTGAAAGACTAGAGAGTTTTTGGTTTGTTTTTTTAATGGCAGAAGTCTTTGCATTGAGGATATAATCGTCATTTTCACTTTTAAAAAGTGTGTGTGTGCGTGTGTGTGTATGTAATATGTAGAGGAGAGTGGGAGTATAAGAGTATGTAAATATGTGAGGGTCACTTGTGGCATGGTCTCTCTTTGGTTGCACTGCGTACTCCCGCTAGCTGGCCCAAGAACTACCAAGCTTCTGGATAATCAGTCTCTTTTTTATTTTTATAGCTAGTGTGAATGAGATTGCTTTCTTGATTTCATTTCCAACAAGCCAACAAGTCTATTACTGGTGTATAAATGCACTACTAAATTTTACATGTTGATTTTTGTATACTGAAATTTTTACTGAATTCATTTTTTAAATCTCTACTAGTCTTTTGGTATTTTTTTAATTTATAATCACATCTGCAAACAGTGATTATTTGCCATTTCTTTTACTATTTGGACACCTTTTATTTCTACCTAATGTTATGAATAAGACCTCCAGTTCTGGGCCAGTGAGATGGCATAATGGGTGAAGGTACTCCATGCATCAAAGCATAAAGACCTGAGTTTTATTCCTGTGGACCGCATGGCAGAATGAGAAACACTGACTCCTTAAAGTTGCTGTCTTCTGACCTCCACTCACACACTCACTTTTTTTTTTTAATTAAAAGGGGCTGGAGAACTAGTTTAGTGCTTAAGAGCACTTACTGTACTTCCAGATGACCCCAGTTTGATTCCCAGTGGTTCCATGAGATCCGATAACCCTTTCTGGCCTCTCTTGACCTACACACAGGTGCACATGCTACATAGTGAGTCCCTGCCACTAAATAAACAAATAAATAAAAAGAAACATTGAGCTGGGCGGTGGTGGCTTGTCACGTCCACCCTCAACCCGCAAGGATGACGTGACACCCGGAGCTCTTCTCACTGCAGTTTATTCCAGGACTTTATTCACTTTCTCTCTCTCCTCTCTTTCCTTCCTCTCTCTCCTTTCTCTTTCCTCTCTCTCTCTCTCTCTCTCTCCCTGGGCCAGCCCTTAAAAAGGCACGGGCTGCCAACCCTGGATTGCCAGGTGGGCACTGCCCATAGGCCCACGCATATGCAAGTAGCTGATGATCATTGCGTGATAATAGCATAGCCATAGGAGTTGATTATACATCTCCATCAGTTGTGGCTTCACGCAGCTCGCTACAGTGGCTCACGCTTTTAATCCCAGCACTTGGGAGGCAGAGGCAGGCGGATCTCTGGGAGTTCGAGGCCAGCCTAGTCTACAAGAGCTAATTCCAGGACAGGCTCCAAAGCTACAGAGAAACCCTGTCTCAGAAAAACTAAAAAAAAAAAAAAAAAAAAAAAAAGAAAGACACATTGAAGGATGATTCTGTAGTTTTCCTCTAAAGTTCATCTGAAATGACAAAATAGAAACATGATTGTCTGTGGCATAAAATCTCTTACAAGAAGCTGAATGTAGATGTCTGTCACTCAGCTCCCAGATTACATCCCTTGATTCTTTTCTTGAGAAATGGCACATCTCTAGATTGTAAGTAAGTGACAAATTAGCTACTTCAGTTCTAAAGCAGATCAGGGAAAAATGATGAATTTTCTTTGGAATCACAGGATAGCATATTAACAAAGATACATTATTAAAGCTCTAATATTTACAGATCACAAAGAAGTTTTTATCTTTGATTTGTTTGTTTTTCGAAACAGGGTTTCTCTGTAGCTTTAGAACCTGTCCTGGAACTCACTCTGTAGACCAGGCCTTGAACTCATAGAGATCCGCCTGCCTCTGCCTCCCCTAGTGCTGGGATTAAAGGCGTGTGACTTTTAAAACCAGCTTTCCACTATTAGTCAGAATATCACTGAGCTGCTAAAATCTGCAGGGAGTAGTTAGGTGGGCACTTACACGCTGCTACGTGCAAGTTGAGCTGGATTATCTTACTGGATTTAGTGGTGAAGTGTGCAGTCCACTTTGTTGTCCTGGTCTGAGCCCCATTTTTATAATTGCCATTTTGATAGGAAATAGAATCCATGTGAGATCCAAACCTCCCTGAGGGTGTTCCTAGACTGGGCTTGAGGTTCCTTGACTGCGGGTGGCATCAGTTATCTGAATCCAGCTACCAGCATCACCTCTCTGCATGCATGTGTGACCAGCTGCCTCATTCTCCTGCCAGGACCTCCCCACAGTGAAGGACTGTTGTTACACGTAAATTGTGAGCCAGGGTAAACCCTGCCTTAAAGTGTTTTTCTGAGGTATTTTGTTAAAGCAAAGAGGAAAATAATTACACCTCCCGACTTAGGGCCTCTGTACTTAGTTGTTTGGGTTTTTGTTATTGTTTGGTTTGGTTTGGTATGGTTTTAATCTAAAAGACTTTTTCTACCACTGTCTACTTAGTTGGCACATAGTTTCCTTCAAACCTTTGGATATGGAACTTCTCAGTATATTTTACCCTGATTATTGTTTAATATTTCAGTGACCTAACTCCAGTGCATTTTCTCTCTCTCTCTCTCTCTCTCTCTCTCTCTCTTTCTCTCTCTCTCTCTCTCTCTCTCTCTCTCTCTCTCTTTTGTAGTTTCTCTGTGTGGCCCTAGCTGTCCTGGAAATGACTCTGTAGACCAGTCTGGCCTGGAACTCTGCCTCCCAAATGCTAGAATTAAAGGTGCAACCTGTCAACTGCCCAGTTAATTCCAATGTATTTTTTATATTCTTACCGTTCCTGCTTTCTTTTATCCATACTCAGAATTTTGTTTTAATATTTTTCCAGTGCCTTTTCCAGCTCCTTTAGAATATAAGCCCCATGAGAGCAAACATGTTTGTTTTATGCATTGATACAGTTCTCTAATCCAGTGTTTGACACAAAGTAGATACTAAAGTGTATATTGATGGATGGACTTTGGGACTAGCCCTATGAAGCTGGTGAAGAGGCTCACACATGCACAAGGATTGGCAAAAGGTCTATGAGTTCTAGACTAGCTTGAGCTACAAAGGAAGATCCTATCACAAAACAAACAAACAACAACAACCCACCAACACTCTGGCAGCCATGTTTGAAAACTCAATATGTAAGATTGTGAAATTTCATAAGTTGAAATCGAAGAAGACAGAAATGTAAGGGAGAGAAAATCCTCTACCTTCAAAAGAAAGGCAGGCCGGGCGGTGGTGGCGCACGCCTTTAATCCCAGCACTTGGGAGGCAGAGGCAGGCGGATCTCCGTGAGTTCGGGACCAGCCTGGTCTACAAGAGCTAGTTCCAGGACAGGCTCCAAAACCACAGAGAAACCCTGTCTCGAAAAACCAAAAAAAAAAAAAAAAAAAAAAAAAAAAAGAAAGGCAGGAGCAGTAGAAACAAAATAGGCAAATTGTTGTAATGAGTCAGATAATATGGATATGCCCACAAACATTGCCTCTTGATTTTATTTCCTTTTTGATTAATTGACTAAGCATTTTGCCTGTATGTATGCCTGTGCACTGCAGACAGAAGCCAGAAGGGGCACCAGATCCTCGGGAACTAGAGCTCCAGGTAGTTGTTAGTTGCTCTGTGGTCCTGGGGAATGAACCCTCACCTTCTGAAAGAGCAGCCAGAGCTCTTAACTGCTGAGCCATCTCTCCAGCCTCAGATTTTACTTCTTTTAGCTGTTTAATTTGTGAGCAGCAAAGAGGTTGAGTCATTTTAAATGATCATGTTCTCCCTTTCACATTAAATAACCAAGCAATGAAGGCTGGCCTGGCAGTCTGGCTGGCAGGGAGGGAGAAGAGGAGTGAGAGTTGTTAAAAGTCTCAAATAAGATGCAAAAGACCCAAGGTGTTCTGAGATCTGTAAAATGTGGTACCAATTTTTTATGTTCAAATGATTTTAATTAGAGTATACATTTAAAAATATACAAGTAAAAAGTTTTAAAACCTGGGGAAAAAACTAAAAAAAAATCTTTGAAACATTTTTCAAAATTCTATGTATTTTTATGTAAATAGTTATTTTGCCTGCACTTATGCCTGGGCATCGTGTGACTGCCAGGAACTGAACCCAGATTCACTGACAGATATGCCAGTTCTCGTAACCATTAAGCTATCTTTCCAGCCTAGACTCTGATTATTTCTTTAGAAATGAATTCTAGAAATAACTTTTTAAAAGTAGATTAGATTACTAATGAGAACTAGAGGCTTGAAAGTTACCAGTGGTTACAGAGTTTCTATTTGAGATGGCAGAAACGTTTTAGGAACATACAGAAGACAATTGTGTTTAACACTAGGAAAGTAATGAAGTGTTCTGAATTGCCCAAACAGTATGAGATCATTTTCTCACCACTGTGACAAAAACTACCTCAAAGAAATAACTAGCCGGGCGATGGTGGCGCATGCCTTTAGTCCCAGCCCTCGGGAGGTAGAGGCAGGCGGATCTCTGTGAGTTCGAGACCAGCCTGGTCTACAAGAGCTAGTTCCAGGACAGGCTCCAAAGCCACAGAGAAACCTTGTCTCGAAAAAAAAAAAAAAGAAAGAAAGAAAGAAAGAAAGAAATAACTTAAGTGGGATTTTAGTTCATGGTTTCAAGGAATACAGACCCTTACAGCAGTGAAGGATGGTGTTTGGCTTGATCTCTGAGGCAGCAGCTAGGACACCAAGATGGAGTGTAAAGCAGAGCCAAGTTATAGCCCTCAAGGCCTGCCCCTCCTGGTGGCCTAGATCTCCTAGGTTCTGCAACCTCCCAGAACAGTGCTGACAGATGGCGATCAGGTGTCAGACTGTGGAGGGAATTAAGCAGTTAATCAATAACAAGTGGTTAAAATGGCAAATTTTATAGTTAGTACATTAGAGAATTTCAAAACAATAAGAGTGTCTAGGGTTGGCTAGATGGTTCAGTGGGTTAAAGGCACTTGCCACAGAAACCTGGTGACCTGAGTTTGATCCCTGGATTCCACATATAGCAGAAGGAGAACTGACTCCACCAAGTTATTCTCTTTAGCTGCCATACATGTGCAGACCCAAATAATCACACAACACTACATTAATTGCAATACTGTTTGGCCAATGGCTCAGGTGTATTCCTAGCTAGCTCTTACATCTTAAATTAACCCATTTCTGTTACTTTATATTTTACCACAAGGCTTGTGGTTTGTTACCTTGCAGCTTGCTTCTTGGGTGGCTTCATGTTGTCTGCCTGATTCCATCTTCTTTCTCCCTGCATTCAGTTTAGTTTTCCCCCTACCTATATTCCGCCCTGCCATAGGCTAAAGCAGCTTCTTTATTAACCAATGGTAATAAAACATTCTTAGCATACAGAGAGGAATCCCACATCATCTCCCCTTTTCTGTCTAAATAAAAAGGAAAGTTTTAACTTTCACATGGTAAAATTACATAAACCAAAACAGATATGAAGCAAGAATTACGGTCACAAATTTAATCTATTTATATCTGATAAAATTAAAGGAAATATTCTATCATCCATATTTTGTCTGTGAGTTTAGAGTTTCATATCTAATTTATCTTTTATCACAGCTAAGAAAAAACTATAACTGTCTTCAACTCTATCAAAGACTCCAAAAGGATATATTACCTAAGTTAACAGGAAGTGCATTGTAAGCAACTTCTAAAACTCTAGAATTGATGGAGACATTTTGCTGCCTGGACAGTCACCCAAAGTTCTTTTGTAATGTTGGGGCATCATTTTCAGCATATAGGCCCATAGTATCTGGCAGATTTTTCCATGAAGCAGGAAATTTGAAAGATTGTTTTGCCTACATCAGCAGTTTGTCAGTCACTTTCTTCTGTGTCCTGCAGACTCTTTCATGAAGCAGAACCCTGAAGGACTGCCTCACCTTCTTTTGACAAGTTCAGCAGTCATTTTTCTGTGGGTCCTGAATGTCCAGTTCATACAGCATACTGTCAAGCAGTCCAGACAAGGACAGTTTCTTGCCCAAATATTTAGCCTTGTCACATTGAATGCAAATTCCATAACAAATTTCTTTACTACCCATCAATCTCTCTGAAGTAATTTGTGTTGCCAGAAGCAGACATGTCATACTCCCAAGAAAAGTGTAAGTTTTTCAAACCTTTTAAGTGCCATATTCTGTAGGTCTTTGAAGTGTTGAAGATTATCTAGCTGAAATATATTTCTGTATATCTAGAAAACTTAACTAACATGACTACAAATTTGACTAGTATAAATGACTGACTATTAATCTGTAATTTTTAATTATATATTACATTTTTAAAAGATTTATTTATTTATTATGTATACAGTATTCTCAGTATTTTGTCTGCATATATGCCTGCAGGCCAGAAGAGGGCACCAGATCTCATTACAGATGCGGTTGCTGGGAATTGAACTCAGGACTTTTGGAAGAGCAGGCAGTGCTCTTAACCACTGAGCCATCTCTCCAGTCCCCTATATATTACATTTTTTAAGTGACCTGTATAAACATAATACCTTAAACAAGGGTAGAAATATACATATAACAAAATGACCTTAAATTTGTATCAATAAACCAAAGTCCATGCCAACGTAAAGTATTCATTTTTATGTCATATACCAAAAATTGTTAGTGCTGAAGAAGTTACCTTTTGGGGAAGAAAGTAGTGGTGTGTCAGGAATTACTGGTAAGTTTATATATTTTATTGTATGAATGTTAATATTGTTTCTACCATTCTGCAGTGCAGAGACAGACATATTGCATGTATTGCTTATAAAAAATAAGGTTGCAGCCGGGCGGTGGTGGCGCACGCCTTTAATCCCAGCACTCGGGAGGCAGAGGCAGGCGGATCTCTGTGAGTTCGAGACCAGCCTGGTCTACAAGAGCTAGTTCCAGAACAGGCTCCAAAACCACAGAGAAACCCTGTCTCGAAAACACCAAAAAAAAAAAAAAAATAAGGTTGCACTATTTGGTGACTTTTCTCTTAGAAATCTGAAAGCTGTTCATTTATACACTGTCAGAAATAGTCCGTGAAGCTGGGCGGTGGCGCACCTTCAACCCCAGCACTCAAGAGGCAGAGGCAGGCGGATCTCTGTGAGCTCAAGGCCAGCCTGGTCTACAAGAGCTAGTTCTAGGACAGGAATCAAAACCACAGAGAAACCCTGTCTCAGGGAGAAAGAAAGGAAGGAAGAAGGGAGGGAGGGAGGGAGGGGAGAGAAAGAGAGAGAGAGAGTGAGTCTGTGAAGAGACTGAAAGCCAAGCCTCCCTAGTCCCCTTACCTAACTAAGTGAGGCTTTTCTTCTGTCTTTGTAGGTTACCCCACAGCCTACCCAGCAGCTGCCCCTGCCTACAATCCCAGCCTGTACCCGACCAATAGCCCCAGTTATGCTCCAGGTAAGCAATGGGTGGGAGCAGCAGGGATGAAGAGATGGAAGTAGGTCTTCATTGGTAAAAACAAATCCACCAGTTGGTCCTTCTCTTGAGACTGCCTGGAGTCAGCCAGTTCTGGCTTGATTCTCTTTGGAATCCCCTCTGGGAACTGGGGCAGAACAACCTTGGGGTGGGAGTGGGAGCAGAACCTGCTTCATTCTCCTGGGACTTAAGGGTGGTCCTTCTCTCCTATGCTGGACTATATGAGACACGCCACCACCCCTTGAAACTGCTTCATCTCTCTCAAGCAATGTCCGAATTAATTTTTTGTTCAGTCTTGCCTGAGGCTGCCATTGGGAATCATTCTCTTGTTCTCTCCCTCCCTTCCTCCCTCTCTTCTTCCCTCCCTCTCTCCCTCCCTCCCTCCACTCATTCCCCTTCCTACTCCTTCCCTCCCTTTCCTTCTGGGGTATAAATTTGGAACAGAGTGATAGACTTGCCACCAGAGTAAAGAGCCTTTTCACAGGCTAAGACAATTTACTTGTTTTCCAGAAATAGAAGACATAGAACACTTCTTGAACAGAGAGATTAAAATGGGTTTGAAATACTGAAGAAGATGCTAGGTATGATGGCATACACTTGTAATCCCTGCACCTGGAGGCTGAGGCCAGCTTGAGTTCATAGCAAGAGGGAGAGAGAGAAAGAGGCTAAAGAAAGAAAATATTGAACCACTAATGTTGCTCCTGGGCTCAGTCAGTGCTCAACACTCATGGTCAGGAAAGGGAATGGGTTCTACGGTTTGAAGTCCTGGGTTTGAATCCTGATTATTCTTCTCCATAGGTGTACAGCCTTGGATAAGTCACTGTTCCAAAATTCACGTGTAACCATTTACCTCAGGGTTGCAGATGACTTTACATAAATTCTTTATTCACTCACTAAGCATTTGTTGTATGTCCTCTATTCTGGGATAGAAAAAGTAAAAGTTGTGGCTGGAGAGATGGCTTGGTGGTTAAGAGCACTGACTACTCTTCCAGAGGACCCAGGTTCAATTCCCAGTACCCACATGGCAGCTCACAACTATCTGCAAATCCAGTTCCAGGGAATCTGAGACCTTCACACCAATGCACATAAAATAAAGTTAAATAAATCACAAAAAAAATTCTTTAAGGGGGCTGGAGAGATGGCTCAGAGGTTAAGAGCACTGGTTGCTCTTCCAGAGGCCCTGAGTTCAGTTCCCAGCAACCACATGGTGGCTCACAACCATCTATAATGAGATCTGGTGCCCTCTTCTGGCATACAAACATACATGGAAGGAATGTTGTGTACATATAAATAAATAAATCTTAAAAAAAAAAAATCTTTAAAAAAAAAGAAAAAGTTGTCGTCTTTGCCTAAAGGAGCTAATTAATTTTGGATCATGGCATATTAATAAATGAATTGTGCTACAGTACAGAAAGTAATATAAAAAGAACACAGATTAGAGCAGAGGTAGAACCACAGTCTACCTTGAGGTGATAGTGACAGTGGAGACTTGAGGTAGAAGTAGGAGGGGCCTTTGGAAACACACAGAGCATGCTTGGAAAGGCAAGGTGGAGGTGTGGAGCCTGACTTCTGAGCCTAGAACTAGCAGGTTTGGACTGGATGAATCCCAGCTACAGACTACAAGGAACAGATTTGGAAAGCCGTTAAATGTTACATCCTCTCTCCTCCAATTTCAGTGAATATTATGGAGTTGAAAAGCCCTCAAGAATTCTTTAATTCTGGGCTGGAGAGATGACTCAGCAGTTGGGAGAATTGACTGTTCTCGAGGACCCGAATTCAATTCCCAGTACCCACATGGCAGCTCACAACTGTCTGTAACTGACACCCTCACACAGACATTTATCCACACCAATGCACATAAATTAAAAATAAATAAATTATGTTTTAAAAAAGAATTCTTTAATTCAGTCTCTTGTGGCTGTAGTCAGGGAGGTGGTGAGACTGGAAGGCAGTGAAGCAGGAAAGGAGAAGAGGTGTAGAGCGTGGAAGTACGCTCTCCAGAAAGAGAAACAAAGGCACAGTGTGGAAGGGGATGTGCAGGAGAACAGGTGTCAGTAGGATTAAGTGCACACTTGTGGGAAGGAGCAAGTACTAAACAAGTCACAGATTAGAGCACAGAACTAGTCTTCCCAGCCGCTGGCAAACAGGGCTCCTGTGTTCAGTTTCCTTCCTTGTTTGGGAAATTGAGTGACAGGAGGAGGTAGAGTGCCTCAGTGGGGGAGAAGCTCAGGGCTAGCACCCATTTGGTTCAGGCTCCAAGCCCTAGCAGTGAACTAATTTCTCACAGTATTCTGGTGAGAGATTTTAGAATTATTTAAGGGGCAATTTGTCATGTGATTGGCAAGAATAAAATACTGCTGTTAAAGGTGTAGTAGTGCACGCCTTTATCCCAGCATTTGGGAAACGGAACAAATGGGTCTCTATGAGTGAGTTCCAGGCCAACCTGGTCTATATAGTAAGTTCTGGGCCCACTAGGGCTATATAATGAGACCCTTAAAAAAGGTAAAGAAAGGAGAGGGAGAGGAAGAGGGAGAGAGAGAGAGAGAGAACTAAAACAACAAAAAACTACGATTAATTCAATGTTTCCTTTGTGTTAGCAGTAATTTGAAGCTCTTTATGGATATTAGCTTGTTTTTTATATTACAACATACTGAGTACTTTCCCCCCCCCCCCACAATTTCCAATTGGGAAAACAAGCTTAAAGAAGTTCGGCAACTAGAACCACATTCTGGCATCCTGCCACGGTACCAGAACTCTTAACTGTCTGTCGCTGCTGAGGTGTTAGATAGGAGCTACCAGCTGGTGAAGGAGCAGTGCAGAGGAGTCTGAAATTGTTTCTGTTGTTTTGTTTTGTTTTTGTTGTTGTTTGGTGGTGGTGGTGATGGTGATGGTGGGTTGTTTGTTTGTTTTTCAAGGCAGGGTTTCTCTAGCTTTGGAGCCAGTCCTGGAACTCACAGAGATCCACCTGCCTTTGCCTCCCGAGTGCTGGGATTAAAGGCGTGCACCATCACTGCTGGGCTCTGAGATTATTAAAACCATGAAGAGCCTGGAAAGCTGCTGGTGTAGGTAGAGTGTTATGTTTCAAATAGTCAAGTTAAAAAACAAAACAAAAAGCCGATATTCGACCTGATTAATGTTTTAAAAAGTCAACATATTTTAATCTATGATTAAGCCAGACCATTTGCTCAGTAACCAAAATACACAATAAAGGATGGCACTGGTGCATTGTGTTAGCAAGCCCACACCGGCCAGGCATAGTGACACGCACTATTAGCCCTACACTTGGGAGCTAAAGACAGGAAGATCAAGAGTAGGCCATCCTTACTGCAAAATCAGTATGGAAGGGAAGGAAAAAAGAGGTATCAGACTGAATTAACTGTTTCAGATGTTTGTGTGACTGGGGGGGGGGGGGGAGGAGACCTCTCCCTTTTGAGACACACACACACTCATAGCTGGGTCTATTTCATATTTTGTGGCTGACCTCTGCCTTCACAGGTCTGATTATTGGGGGTGAAGCTCTTGCCATAAAGGCTCAAGGTTTGAGGGAAATTTATAGGTGACTCTCAGCTTCTTGCCAGAGCTGGCCATTTGTGATGCAGAGAAGTGTCTCTAAGGAGCAGCCATGAAAGTTTAAATTTCCTTCAGTTACTTCAAGAAGACTAAGAAATTGCTCACAGAGAGCTATTTCTAGCAGCTCTGTGCTCCCTTAAGTTAATCTGTTCAGGATACAGGGGAAAGCTCATTCTTCCATTGGTTCTGAAAGCCCTGTGGGTACCTGGGCTTCTTCCCAAGTGCTTAACAACTTCAGGGACTGTATTTAGATACTTAACTTTGCAGAAGGCAAAAGCTGGCCACAACTTTTTTTTTTTTTTTTTTTTTTTAGAATTCAGGGAGCAAGCGGCTTATCATAAAAAATGATAATGTAATTTGAAAGTGAAAAAATAAATAGAAAACTAATGTCAAAACTCTTTCATAAGAAGCATGTTCTCAGCCAGGCAGTGGTGGCCCATGTTTTTTAATCCCAGCACTTGGTCTCTGTGAGTTCGAGGCCAGCCTGGTCTACAAGAGCTAGTTCCAGAACAGCCAGGACTGTTATACATAGAAACCCTGTCTCAGAAAACAAGAAAAACAAGCCGGGCGGTAGTGGTGCAAACCTTTAATCCCAGCACTTGGGAGGCAGAGGCAGGTGAATCTCTGTGAGTTTGAGGCCAGCTTGGTCTACAGAGTGAGTTCCAGGACAGCTAGGACTGTTACACAGAGAAACCCTGTCTCAAAAACCAAAAGGGAGAGAGGGAGGGAGGGAAGGAGGAAAAAACAAAAACACTTGTTCTCGTCTCTTGTCTCCCACTGAAGTATGCATATAATTTTCCCATTCCCATTTTAGATATTCCAAACTTGGGGGAAAGTAGAAGAAAATAATCTGTTTCTAAACACCTGTACAAGTTACAAGTGTGCCTTTTTACCTTTGTCTTGTAAGCTAGAGTTTCTTGCCTCCAGTTTAGCTCAGAGAATATTAAGTAACTTTCAGAATTAGATTTAAAATGCCATGGATTTGGGGCCAGAGAGATAGCTTAGCAGTTAAGAGTGCTGGCTGCCCTTCCAGAGGTCCTGAGTTAATTTCCCAGCAACCACCTCGTGATGCACACCTATCTACAATGGAATCTGCTGCCCTCTTCTGGCATGCAAGCAAACATGCAGACAGAGCACTTATACCACCCCCCAAAAATGCCATGGATCTGAGATTCAAACCCATTTGTCTGATCCTATAGCCATGTTCCTTCTACAGCATAACACTGTCCTAGATGGAATATCTCTGTACTGAGCCTGGTTCTCTTGAGAGGCCTGTGATGCCCATGATTTTTGAAGTGGTCTTAAGATGAACAAGCAAAGAATAGGAACTTTTCGGTTACTTCTCTGAAAGATCATGTGGCACCCAGGGAGGTGCTTCTCTGCAACTGATGAACTTTCCTGGATGGCAAGTCTGTCACCCTTTCCAGGGGGAGGTAATTCCCATTTTCTCCATTCACTGCTTCTTATGCAGCCTGGGGGAAACTGCTGTCTTGAAACAAGTCTGTTATATAACTGCAGTATGTACAACTTTGCACAATTCCTAGTGGTAATTTCAACTAACATTTCTGTCCAACAGAGTTTCAGTTCCTGCATTCAGCTTATGGTAGGAGAGCTATTTTTCCTCATCTGTATTATGGCCTATGAATGTGTTATCTTGTAACAATGGTAGATTCCCTGTCCTTTCCTCCCCAAATCCCACCTCCTAGGCTTGGGCTCCCCCAGGTGGCTCAGCAGCAGTTCCTATAGCATGCAGGAACATGTCTGATGGTGCAAAATCATGGGTTGGAGACACACATGAACCATTCCCGTAGGGCTGTAATGAAGGATCATGGCCCTAAAGGCATCGCACACCTTAACCTGACTGCCTGATTCAAACAAATGAATGAAAATTCTAGGGTCTGTGTGTGGCTGCTCTTTTGGCTTTTTGATAGGCTCTGAGGAGCCCCTTGATTATGACTATTATAAATAATACAAAATACAGTCAGATGGCCCCAGGCTTAGATTTTCCATCTCTATTAGCAGTCTGACATGTTTGAAGACCTGGTTGACCTTAGATACACTCTGTTGCCTTCATCCTCATTTTCGGAGCATTTTTCTGGATGATGAAAGGTATGGGCCAAGTGTGCCAGTGGGTGAGAGATCTGAGTTGAGTTCTCTGGGCAGTGTGGACTCCAGGACCAAGGCACCACGGGAACTTCTGGGCACCTGTGAGGGTCCCAACAGTGTAACTTGACTAGGTCCTTCTTGTAGACAGTAAGGGACCATGGGAGAAACTTGCCACTTTTACCACACTCATGATGTTTTTGTGAAGTCTTTGAATGTTTTCCCAACTTTTAATCTTGCTGTAGAAAAGTGAAATTTTTACACATGGTACATCTTTCAGAAGATGAGCTATGAAATTTCTTTTCACTACTGCTGTGGGCTGTGTGATCTTGAGCAACTTACTGATGTCCCCAGGCCATAAAGTTTTTCATATCACATGATCTCAAGGTTCTTTTAAATGCTAACATACCATCCTCTTGTAATTTTTATTATTTCAATAGTGCTAGCTACAGAACTGTTTCACTTACCACTTATAAGAGGCTGGGGTTTTTTTGGCTTTGTTTGTTTGTTTGTTTGCTACAGAATATATGAACTCAAACAACTCTAAAATGCTAGAGAAGGCTGCATGCTACTCCTGCTTCCAACTAAAGCAGTGATTCTCAACCGGTGGGTCATAAACCCTTTGGGGTTTAAAGACCCTTTTACAGGGGTCACATAACACCATAGGAAAACACAGATTTATATTTTGATTCCTAACAGCAAAATTACAGTTATAAGTAGCAACAAGAGTAATTTCATGGTTGGGGGTCACCACAGCATGAGGAACTGTGTTAGAGGGTTGCAGCAGTAGGAAGGTTGAGAACCACTGACCTTTACGTCCAGAATGAATGGAGAACTTCACACAGTTCTACGCCAGGCCTTACGGGAACTGAGATAGTCAACTATGTGGGATGATGTGGTCAGAGTGCACAGAGGCAAAGACCTCATGGTGACCTGTGAGCCAGAAGAGCTGGTAGAGTGGACAGACCTCGGAGAAACAAATCCTCGGCAGACTCTGGGAATGAGAAGAGTTGTGCACAGTAGTGTGGGTTGGAGAGTGAGATATTATTAGAGAGCCGAGACAGATGTGTCAGTCAGGGAGAGGACTGGTCAAGAAGTAGGACCAGCCTATAAAACCTCAAAGCCTACCCCCAGTGAGCTACTTCTCCCAAAACTCTGCCACCTAAAGGTTCCACAACCTTCCAAAATGGCACCTCCAACCAGAGACCAAGTGCTTAAACTTATGAGCCAATGTAGAATGTTTCAGTTCAAACCACAAGAGAGCATCGGTGTTAGGTCAGGGGAGTCGAGTCTGCAGCCTGTAGGCAACAGAGAACCATGAAATGTTTCTAAACTTTATTTAGAGTTTGGCTTGGAGATTAGAAGGGACAAGTTAAAACAAACAGAACCAAAGCATTAAGAAGCAGTGGGAGTGGCTGAGATCAAAGATAATTAGAGTTTGAACTAGAGTTGGCCACAACTCTAGGGATAGAAGCACACAGCTACCAGAACTAGAAACAATTAAGATTGAGGATCTGTCTGTCAGTCCTTTGAAGCAGCCAGGGAGGGATTAGTTCGCCATTTACAGTACAACAAAACTGACAGCCAAGTGACTTGCCCAAGGTCACACAGCCAATAAATGGCAGAGCCCAGGCTGGATCTCAGCCTTCCTGACTCAGCACATGGTTCAGGACAATGGTCCCTTGCTGTCTCTCTTTGTGAATGTGCTTAACAGACTGTTCTAGTGTCAAAGGGCGTGAGGGTCCCATATCCAAGAAGTGAACAACTCAGCATCTAGATGTGGGAGCCTGCTGTGACAGGGGTCATAGCCCTCCACATGGTTTGGTTTTCCCCTTTCTGTTCTTTTTACACATTTATAGTAAGTACATAAAGTCTTAAGTGAACAGCTTAATAATGTTTTCATATGTGATACATCTGTACTCAACTATTGCTTAATTCAAAGAATAAAACATTTTTAAGAAGTAGTTCCTCTTCAGCATCCCAAAACAGGTCTGCCTGACAGGGGAGACCTGTCTATTGCCATGCTGCTAAAAGCTTCATATGATTGGGATTGGTTTCATGGAGCAGCTGAGCTCCATCATCAAAAGGATTACTGTAGAGCTGAACGGAGAAACCGAATCATACAGTTAATGAAGAGGTTTAATTGACTGCTAAAAAATCATTTTCATTCTGTCTTCACATGTATCTGATTATTTAAATTATTGATTATTCTAGCATAAAGAAAAGACACAACTGGATGTGGTGGAGCAGTCTTAACCCCAGACCCAAGGAGGCAGAGGCAGGTGGATCTCTCAGTTCCAGAAGAGCCAGGACTAATACAGAAAGAACTCCTGTCTCAAAAAAACAAACAAACAAAAAGAAAAGACACAGAAAATTCTGTTTGCTTCCAGTATCTAATAAAACCTGAAGAAACTTCCCCTTTATTTGAAAAATGTAAAGTTTAGCCTAAGTGATCACTTAGGAAAGACAATCAATGACTCAGTGGCACTTGCTTCTTTCCCAGTTAAACTGCAACATTATTTTACTGTGACATGCTGTCTTGTTCACTCCCTGGTTGATGTGTGGCTGAGTTGTATCCCCAGTCAACAGTAAGTACCTTGTGTGCAGTGATGTAACCCAGGCGTGTTCCTGTCCACCGTGGCGCTCCCCTCAGTGCTGAGTACAGTTAGGCCTCAATATTCTGTGGCTAATTTTGATTTAACTTCAGTTGTCACACAGTCCTTCAGGCAATTGTCAGACATTTGGCTTATAATGAAAATTATAAGTATGCCCTCACTCAGAAGAAGGAAAAAAAAAAACCAAAAATAGAACAAATCAGGACCCAGGACTTCTAAATTTTCCAAATTCTTATGACCAAATTTAGACCTCTTGGTCCTCGGTAGAGCCTCACTGAGATCTTAGGGCCTGGAACTGCTCTATTTGACTTCTCAGAGCTACACATTTGACACAGCAGGGAATTGTTTGAGGATAGTTGTGGCCTTCCAGCCACATGGAATATCAATCCCTGAATTTGGAGACATTGTGATAAGATTTTGACACTAATTGGGTCCTTCCACCTTCTGGACAAAAACACTGAAGATGTTTATTTAAAGTAGATTCCCTCCTCCTGCAGGGGCTGCACAACTGTGTCTGGCCGTCTGTAAGGACTCTGGGCTCCACGTGGAATTGTGTTGTCCCCGTTTATTTCTCTTGCCAGATTCTCCTTTTAGTGTCTCTCTCCTGCCCATGATTTCCTTCTCATTCCTCAGCATTCGCTATATAGATTGCGGGCCATTAATGCAAGCACAGTCAGCCTATGCAGCTACGTTCTGATTCTAGTTCAGAAAAAAAAAAAAACAAACAGCAGAATCCACAGCCTTCTCTAGCCATTATAATTCTGTGATAGAAGGAATAGAGATGTTAGTTGGAAACCAGGCCACAAAGGCACTGCAGAATCTCTCCGGAGGTAGCAGATCCTGTAGGAATCAATGTGACCAGCAGACTTTCTTCTTATGCTTCCCTGTCTTTCCTTAACCCTTTATTAAAATATTTCACAAGTTTATCTGATTGTTGCCAGTCCAGCCCCATTTCTGTTAACATACTTAACAATCTGTTAGCACTGTGTCTAAGACTCCCAAGATCTTATTAGATTGTAAAAGATGTTATAAAGAAAGAAATTAATCCTTTTTTAACTATAAGATAGAAATTTAGATAAAAAAAAGTGTCTCCTCTGGTATTTAAAAGAATAGTTTTTTTCCTTTCCTTCCTTCTTCTTCCTTTCTTCCTTTTTTTTTTTTAAGGCATTTATCTCCTATTTCCTCTCTTTCCTTTCCCTCAGGATACCATGACGGTAAGTTTTTTAAGACATTCCCCACATCTAGAACACTTAATGAAATTTAAGTTGAGCTTTGAGCTTTCCTGGGAAGTCTCTACAGATTTCAAACTAATTTTTATAATATACCTACCCCAATTTTGACACTTTCATAATGGCCAAAGGTTCATCTCTAACTCAGTTGGAGCATCCATTAGCACTGATTAGATTTTCAGACATTTGCACAAGGTGTGTCCATCTGCCCCTGGCTAATGTGCAGCAGGAGTTGGCAAGGAGTGCCCCCTTGATAGCTAATAGTGCAGCCATGGTCCCAGCTCATCACAATCTGTTAGAGGAGATGCTATTCGAGCAAGGCTCATGTAAAATGGTAGTTACTTGGAAACAATTCACAACTTTTTTTTTTTTTTTTTTTTTTTTGGTTTTTTAAGACAGAGTTTCACTGCGTAGCGCAGGCTGACCTCTGCCTCCCAGGTACTTGGATTAAAGGACTGTGCCACCATACCTGGTGCAACCCACAACGTATTAACCATACCTCCAGATGAGATTTCAGACCAGAGGGATTTTTTAAGACTCAGTTAATTTGGCCCAGTACACTGTTAAAGAATTCCAGTGTCTTCATGTTAATGAGGAAGTAGTAGAGGAATACACCACAGTTTAGATAAGATAGAAAAGTCCTGATTCTCAGTTTTTAAGTGTAGGCTTCCTTGGAGGTCCTTTAGAAGCTCACTTCAGCACTTCTCCCACCCACTCCCCATCTCAAGAAGGCTGAATCATTGTGTGTCTGAGCAGGCTCCTTGAGTTATGTTTCTGTCTGGCACAAGACCCTTGCTTTTGTGTCTGTAATTGGTGGTGCCCACTTCATACTCTGCCTAATGCCATTCTTGTGTCTTCCCCAAGCCACTCTGCTGATGAAACAGGCCTGGCCACAGAGCTCATCGTCCTGCGGCACTGAAGGCACCTTCCACCTCCCAGTGGACACCGGGACCGAGAACCGAACTTACCAAGCCTCCTCTGCGGCTTTCAGTAAATACAGCCTGTCTTCTCCTCTCCTTGTTCCCCTTGGTCGGGACAGATTTGTTTGTTAGGAAGAAAGGAAAGGGATTGGGGGGGAGGGATTGTTGTTGTTTTTGTTTGTTTGTTTTGTTGAGACAGGGTTTCTCTGTAACTTTGGTGCCTGTCCTGGAACTTGCTCTTGTAGACCAGGCTGGCCTTGAACTCACAGAGATCTGCCTGCCTTTGCCTCCCAAATGCTGGGATTAAAGGCGTGTACCACCATCACCCAGCCAGGAAAGGGAATTTTTAAAATGACATTTTTAGTATAAACACTGTTTTAAGAGGTTCTTCTAGTCATGCAAAAAAAAAAAATGGCTTTGTCATTCAAGAATGATGATCATCTGTGATCATGCCTTCGGGATATCCACAGCAGTGAAGGAGGAGTGCGCCTGGGTCAAGAAGTTGGGTTTGTGAAAGACAATGACTTCATTTTAGGGGAAGGATCAAGGCACAATTGAAGGCTTTGTGTGTCTCTTCCTACCCGCAGGATTTCTGACCTTAGCACTGTTGGCATCTGGGACACATGAGTTTTTTCCTATGCATGGTAGGATGTTTAGCAGTGACTGTAACTTCTCTCTGTTAGATCATTGTCATGGGGCTGGAGAGATGGCTCAGAGGTTAAGAGCATTGCCTGCTTCTTCCAAAGGTCCTGAGTTCAATTCCCAGCAACCACAAGGTGGCTCACAACCATCTGTAATGGGGTCTGGTGCCCTCTTCTGGACTGCAGGCATACACACAGAATATTGTATACATAATAAATGAATGAATGAATAAATAAATAAATAAAGTATCATTGTCACTACCAAAAATGTCTCCAGATAGGGCTCAGTATTCCTCTGTATAAGAAACACTGCCCTAGTTCATGCACACTTTGGGAACATGGTATGACATGGACAGACACCAGTAGCCACATTGGTCATGTTCAGCCTGAGGCTTACTAATGTTGTCACCTTTTCAGCTGATTGGTAACACAGATGACTCCAGTCAGGACCATCATTTAGAAATTGCTGAGTGGAAGAACTTGTGCCTGTGGCAGCTGTTGGGCATTGGAATGACTGGCTTTGGATGTGATGAGCTGATGAGCGCTGGTTTCTGGACTTATGCCAGCAGGAACTGGACAAACCCTTAGCAAAATGTTATAGAAAAGTAACTTACTAGGTAGGCTAGGAAAATTCATTGAATTTGTTTTCTTTTCTTTTAATTACCCAATGTCATTGCTTCTCAGCCTTTTTGCTGAGACCAAGTGTAAAATATCCAGTGTTGGGGCTAGAGACATAGCTCAGCAGTTGAGAGCACTGACTGCTCTTCCAGAGGACCCAGGTTCAATCCCCAACACCCACAAGGCAGCTTACCACCATCTGCAACTCCAGTTCAGGTAACCCAGTGCCCTCTTCTGACCTCTTTGTGTTTTAGGCACAAATATGAGGCCCATACATGCACACAGCTAAATTCATACACATAAAATAAAAACAAATCTTTTATTTTTTATTTATTTATTTTTTTGGATTTTTCGAGACAGGGTTTCTCCGTAGTTTTTGGTTCCTATCCTGGAACTAGCTCTTGTAGACCAGGCTGACCTTGAACTCACAGAGATCCGCCTGCCTCTGCCTCCAGAGTGCTGGCATTAAAGGCGTGCGCCACCACTGCCCAGCAGAACAAATCTTTTAAAATAAATTAAATATCCAATGTCAAGCCTGACACATGCCTATAATCCTACCACGCAGGAGGCAGAGGCAGATAGATCTCTCTGTAAGGTAAAAGCTAGCCTGGTCTACATAGTGATTTTTAGGCTAGCCAAGGTTACATGGTGAGCCCTTTTCTTTAAAAACAACAACAAAACCAATGTTATTTTCTCCTCATTGTCACTGTCCTTACATATCAGCATCTCCTAACCCAGCATGGTGTACCTTTTGTAGATTCTGCTTTCAAAATCAGCCCCTGGTTTAATCAAGATTATAGTCTATAAAGTTTGGGTGGACTTTTATCCTGCTTTGAAATTTCCAAAGATTCAAGAAGGCAGTATGCCCAACGCTGTGTAATTAATATGCCAGCACAGCTGGAAAAAGATAGCTTTCAAACTAGAATTCTACTCCTGACTCTTTTTTTTTTTTGGTTTTTCGAGACAGGGTTTCTCTGTGGTTTTGGAGCCTGTCCTGGAACTCACTCTGTAGACCAGGCTGGTCTCGAACTCACAGAGATCCGCCTGCCTCTGCCTCCCGAGTGCTGGGATTAAAGGCGTGCGCCACCATCGCCCGGCTCCTGCCTCTTTCAAAAGACAAATGAGGTATCATGGTAGCTTAGCAGAAGGCTAAAGCAAGAGGATCACAATTTCAAGGCCAACCTAGGCCACATAGCAACTTTTAGGTCAATCTGAGGTACATAGTGAGAGTTGGTCTCAAAAAGAATAATGAGAGGAATGGCAGCTATAAGAAGTTTTTCCATGTTCCTTAAGTAGAATTGAGTGAACATATTTAAAGTTATATAATGTAAATTGATACATGTGTAGTCCATAAATGTGGATGTACGTGAATAAAGGCACAGTTACTCCAGTGCAGCAGAAAGGGGCCTGGTGTGGAAGATAGCGGACTCTAGTCTTGATTCTATGTGACTGGATAATTCGTGGCTCTGCTTTGGTCAGTAGTCTCTAGAACTGAACACCTTGGACCAGGTCACCTTTAAAGTCTGTGCTAGCTATTGGACTCCTGACCCCTCGCTGTAGAGCTGTGAGCTTCTCACAAAGTCCTCTCCAGCTCCCTCATCAGTGAGCTAGCTCTCAAGGCTTTGCTCGTATCTCTAGGAATAAGGTCCTCATTCCTACAGGGAGGAAGCGTCAGATTGCCTTACCTTCTGTGCTAAAATCTTGTAAAAGTCCCACAGAAATATACAGTAGTTAAATCCTGCTCTCCCCTCTTGGACAGGCTGTCAAGTTTCTAGGTAGGACCAAGATGTATCACTCTTTTTCAAGCAAGTATTATATAAATGGATAAAACGTTTAGAAGGATCGGGATTGTCTGACTCACTCATGCAGGCTCACAAAAGTTCCTCCAAGCATGCAGATTTCGTTGCTTTTTAGTACCACAGTGCTCTCAGGGCACTTTGACAAATTCACACCAATTTAACCAACAGTTGATAACACATGTTCATAATTATGTAACCCTCTTACTTACTCAGTACTTGAGGGTTTAACCACCAACAAGAAAACTGAGGTCAAGACAAGGTTCAGACCTACAGTGTTATTTTGTCCAGAATTTGCCCTGATGTATAAACCTGATGATCAACAAAGCAATTAGTGTAAGGTAGTGGGCTCTACAACTGAAAAAGATTTTTGACAGTGAAGCAGGGTTAAAGAGAGGGCTACAGCAGCTTCATCTTGTCAATGCTTCCATCTGATATAGCCTATAGCTAGGAACCTGAGACAGACAGAGGCGGCTCATAAACAAAACCTCTTCATAAGACAGAGTTGGTACTTCTAGACACAGCCTTTAGTGAAACGGGGATACGAAGGCCAGTACACCAGATGTCCAGTATTGTACTGTAGAGACATTTAACTCAGAAACAGCTTTGCCCAAGGCAACATTAACTGACCTCTGCTCTATGGCTGTAGATATGATGTGCAATTTTGAAAAAATTACTTTCTAAGTTATAGGTTCTTCCTCAGAATAGGTCTCAAATGCCTTTAAGGTATAGCATCCCAAAGTTCCCATTCTGTGACCTTCAGATTTAGCATTCATTTCAAACTAGCCCTCCAGTTGGGTCTAAATTTATTTGAGTAAAAACCCATAGGATATTTTTGCAACAAACCCAACAGCTTCTTTTACTTAGTAGATGCACAAAGTAGTAAACCCTAACTTTTATGATATCTAAGCCCAGGATATTAGCCTAGATTTTCAGTGTTCCCCAGGGGTATGGACAGGGTGAAGATGATGTCCTCATAGATGTCCTACTGAAGTACTAAAGACTTAGAATGTTAACATCAAAATGCCCTCTGAAATGATCTAGTCCAACTGAAGATATTTCCAATATAAGAAGCTGACTTGAAAGGGTTTCAGGAAAAAGGCCCGAGCTTGGGTGGTTTCTGCAGCCTTAGGAAGCTCCTCCTGCCCCTGATGAGTCGCATCATGGTTACAGCATGCTTCTGTGTGCAATCTCTCTGTTAGCATCTCTCATCTCTGAAGTTCTCATGGTAGAGATCTCTAAGATCTGGAGTTCTGCCTCCCATCCCAAACATCTAGAGATGCAAAGCAGGCTATAACCAGCCATGGCTGTTTAGATATTGATTTATATTTTGAGTGTGTATGTCTTGTCTAATAACATGAAGGGGGGGAAACATTCTCCATAAGGTTATTCTCATATATGGAAACTAGATTCTTTTTTTAAACAAATCATTTTTATTATTTTATTATATCTATTTTTAAGATGTATTTATTTATTATGAATACAGTGTTCTGCCTGTGTGTATGCATACAGGCCAGAAGAGGGTACCAGACCTCATTACAGATGTTGTGAGCTACCATGTGGTTGCTGGGAATTGAACTCAGGACCTCTGGAAGAACAGCCAGTGCTCTTAACCACTGAGCCATCTCTCCAGCCCTCAGGAACCAAATTCTACTGCATTCTCCTAGAACTTTTTGATTCTCTGCAGAGGAACAGCCCACTTTGTAATGTGGTTGCTTTTGTGGCTTAGATGACGTGGTACGCCTTCCCTGAGAAAGCTAGAAAGTCCAGAGCATGTTCTCCAGGCACATTTAAAAACAAAACAAAAGCTGCTCGTATTATTGGCTTGTTAAAGAATCATAAAATTTTAGAATCTTGGAGTCCTGGAGTTTGTGTTGCAATTTGGAACAGACCACAGCCAAGCTCTTGCCTCTTGTAGTTTTTTATTATTATTATTATTATTATTATTATTATTATTATTTATGCATACAGTGTTCAGCCTCCAAGTATACCTGCAGGCCAGAAGAGGGCACCAGATCTCATTATAGATGGTTGTGAGCCACCATGTGGTTGCTGGGAATTGAACTCAGGACCTCCGGAAGAACAGTCAGTGTTCTTAACCTCTGAGCCATCTCTCCAGCCCCCCTCTTGTAGTTTTTAAGAGCAGTCCATGATCATATGCCCCACGAGAGGAAGCTTACTACTGCCTCTATGTAGTGAGAGAGAAACAGCCTGTTTACAGAGGCCCAGTCAGTTCCCATGCTGCTTGTGATCACTGCTCTGTAGGTGATGCATCTGGAGACAGTGGCCTCTGATTCATAGTGTCCTATACACACATAGTGTCCTATACACACATAGTGTCCCGTACACACAGTGTCCTATACACACACAGTGTCCTATACACACATAGTGTCCTATACACACATAGTGTCCCGTACACACAGTGTCCTATACACACATAGTGTCCTATACACACATAGTGTCCTATACACACATAGTGTCCTATACACACACAGTGTCCCATACACACACAGTGTCCCATACACACACAGTGTCCCATACACACACAGTGTCCCATACACACACAGTGTCCTATACACACACAGTGTCCTATACACACACAGTGTCCTATACACACACAGTGTCCTATACACACACAGTGTCCCGTACACACACAGTGTCCCATACACACAGTGTCCTATACACACATAGTGTCCTATACACACACAGTGTCCCATACACACAGTGTCCTATACACACATAGTGTCCCGTACAGTGTCCGATACACACATAGTGTCCTATACATAGTGTCCTATACACACATAGTGTCCCGTACACACAGTGTCCTATAACACATAGTGTTCCATACATACATAGTGTCCTATACACACATAGTGTCCCGTACACACATAGTGTCCTATACACACATAGTGTCCCATACACACATAGTGTCCCATACACACAGTGTCCTATACACACATAGTGTCCCGTACACACAGTGTCCTATACACACATAGTGTTCCATACATACATAGTGTCCTATACACACATAGTGTCCCGTACACACAGTGTCCTATACACACATAGTGTCCCGTACAGTGTCCGATACACACATAGTGTCCTATACATAGTGTCCTATACACACATAGTGTCCCGTACACACAGTGTCCTATACACACATAGTGTTCCATACATACATAGTGTCCTATACACACATAGTGTCCCGTATAGATGAGAGCCCTGAAACTCAGAGAAATAAGATGCCCAAATCATGCTTGCAGCCCTGTTCACCAGAACTGAGGAAGCAGGGACCACAGCTCTGTGGGTAAAGCCTGTTCCTTGTCAGTCCTCATCTGTGTTTCCAGCTGTTTGAGGAATTCTTACTGGGGACCTGCTGCCTTCAAGCATTGCTGTTCTGCCTACTAACTAGAGGTCTCTTTTATTGCCTTGGTACAGGATATACTTCAGGGACACCATACAAGGTCCCACCGACCCAGAGTAATACTGCTCCACCCCCCTACTCCCCATCACCCAATCCCTATCAGACGGCCATGTATCCAATCAGAAGTGCCTACCCCCAGCAGAATCTGTATGCCCAGGTAGGTACACATGGAGGAGCTCTTCTGCAGGAGCTTCCAGCAAGGGTGGGTGGCATGGGACGAGGAAGAGAAAAGAGAGTCCATGGGTCCAGCTGTCATCACTGTAGTGTCACTAAGGAATATTCCCGCAACACTGCCCACTTTGCCCCACTCCCAGAGGGTGAAGAATGAAGTCAGTTAGATTACCAGAGCCTCAAACGTCAGAGGACCATTAGAAATGATCTGGCTCAGCTCCTTTGTTGGACAAGTAGAGAACCTGAGACTGCAGAGGAGAAAGGCTGGTCTAAGGTCACACCGAGTTATTGGCTGGGTCAGGTTATGCTATTACTTGTGTTGATCTCCCCTCTTTTAATCTCACACCTCCCTTTCTTTGATAAAATCAATGAGCCAAGTAGGAGAGAGAAAGAAAAGGAAAAAAAAAAAAAACAGTGTCTGCTACCGGTGCCCTCTGTGGTTCTGTAGTGTTTTAGTGGTCCATTTGGGTTTCTCCTGCTGGAGAATGTGTGCAGCTGAGGGGAGGCAAGAGGGAACTGTTTGAGACTCCAGCCTGACCATGGTCCATCCTCTGAAGTGACGGTTCTACATGAGGTCTAAGTGGTAATGAGTCTTTAAACTTTGGAGTTTAAAAACCAGCTTTGTTGCTGGGCGGTGGTGGCACACACCTTTAATCCCAGCACTCAAGAGACAAAGTCAGGTGGATCTTTGAATTTGAGACCAGCCTGATCTACAGAGCAAGTTCCAGGACAGCCAGGACTACATAGAGAAACCCTGTCTTGGGAAAAAAGCAAAAACAAAACTAGCTATGTTGCTTGAGAGATGGTTTGGTGATTAAGAGCACTTGCTGTTATTGCAGAGGACCTGGATTTGATTCCCAACACCTGCATTGCAGCTCATACTCATCTGTAACTCTAGTTCAAGGTACACAGTGCTCTCTACTGGCCTCCATGCAAGTGGTACACAGACATACATGAAGGCAAAACACACATACTCGCACACATTTGAATATATATATATATTAAACAACTAATAGAAAATATTTTTTTAACTAGCTATGTTGCAGAGTATACTACAAAACTGGGACATGACAACATATGCCTTTAATCCCAGTATTGGGAAGAAGTTCAAGTCATTCTCAGCTACATATTGAGTTCAAGGCCAGTCTACCTGGAAAAGAAAAGATAAATAAGAAACAGGAGACTTGAATCAACTTTTCTCAAGTATGGCATAGTATCTTAGCCTCTGGGGCTAAGGTGAGACTTTGATTATTTACTATTGACTTAGTCTCAGATGCTTTTATCTGCTCCCACACTCGGGAGGCCCATGAATGCAGCACCAGGAAGAGCCGTGTGATCTGGGAAGGGAACCATCACTTCAGAACACTGCCTTCAGAGGTACCTTGCTACCCAATAATGACAAAACGAACACAAACAACAGCATTCACAACAGTGGTGAATGCCATTAATAATGCATCTGCCTGTGTGGCAGTGTTTTGGTGTCCCCGTGCTGAGAAACGACTATATTCCTTACTGATAAATTAGGGGCAGGTTATGGTAGTGTCTTGGAATCAAATTTTTTGATTTTTTTTCCCTTGGGTTTTTTGAGACAGGGTTTTTCTGTAGTTTTGGAGCCTGTCCTGGAACTAGCTCTTGTAGACCAGGCTGGCGTCTGACTCCCAGAGATCCTCCTGCCTCTGCCTCCTGAGTGCTGGGATTAAAGGCGTGTGTAACCAGAGATCCTCCTGCCTCTGCCTCCTGAGTGCTGGGATTAAAGGCGTGTGTAACCAATACCTGGCAAATTTTGAAAAATTTCAATGTTAAAGCCAAGGCTTAAAGGGAGAAAAGCTCTTACTACTAAAAATTCATAGCCACTCTAGGGGTGTAAGCGAGAGGGCCTTATTTTTCAGATCAAGCTAAATCACAGCAGTGAACTAATTGCAGAGTGAGACAGAGCAGAGCCCCAGCCTACACTTGTGTCCCTAGGCCAGAGCTTCTCTTACCTGGTTGCTCCCCACCCACCATCTCTTCTCTTCATCCTTCCTACTCTCTCCAAGAACTCATCTGACCTTAGCCTCTCTTCCCAGGGAGCCTACTACACACAGCCCGTGTATGCCGCCCAGCCCCATGTCATCCACCACACTACAGTTGTCCAGCCCAACAGCATTCCCTCTGCCATCTACCCAGCTCCTGTTGCTGCCCCCAGAACCAACGGTGTGGCCATGGGCATGGTGGCAGGAACCACCATGGCAATGTCAGCAGGTAAGGGCAACATCTGCCGAAGAATCCTTTGCTCTCTTTCAGGAATTCCTCACACTGGAGAACAGTCATGGAATTGGCTGCAGCCCAGCATGGGAAATTATGTGCCAGGCTAGAGGGTTTTCCAGGAAGCCAAAGAGAAGATGCTCTAAAATTTAGAAATTTAGAGTATAATTTAAAGTCTAAATTATTTGAAGGGATAAGGAAGATGGCACACAAGATGGGTATATTGAGCAAGGCCTTGAATAATGGGTGAATGGAGGCCAAGCAGAGAAATGAAAGTGGGAAGGGAAGTAGACGCAGAAGGATCAAAGTGTGGTGTATTCATAGGATAGAAAAGGTTTAAGGCGTGTAAGAAATGGGGAGGGGACGGGAGAGAGGAAGGGTGGCTGGCACGGCTGGTGAGGACATGATTGTCGAGAGGCTTGAATGCTTTCGGGTGAGGGAGCTAACAGCTGCAGTAGGGGAGAAATAGGGTAGGGTTTGAACTGACTGTGGGCTGGATTGGGAGAGATGTTAACAGTAGGCCTCCAGTGACAGCAGGGGGCCCAGGTGGAGAGACAGGAGTCTGCCCTTAAGGAGCACAGGGGATAAAGGTGGGAAGTGTAGCCTTAGAAATAATTGGCACTGCCATGTAGGGCGTAAAGATCCGAGATGTGACCACATGGTTGCTCAGTACACAGGAAGCTGCTAGTTATTTGCTCAGTGCCAGCCTGATTAAGGTCCTGGGAAGGAAAGATCCCTAAGGAAGAGCCTTGCCCTTAAATACCTAGGTGAGCACATGTAGAAGAGAGAACCAGGAAAGATAATCCAGGTGAGCATATGTAGAAGACAGAACCAGGAAAGGTAATCCAGGTGAGCACATGTAAAAGAGAGAACCAGGAAAGATAATCCAGGTGAGCATATGTAGAAGACAGAACCAGGAAAGATAATCCAGGTGAGTATATGTAGAAGACAGAACCAGGAAAGATAATGGTTTCCACACGTGTATGCAGTAAGAGAAGCATGCAAATGAAAGAGGGATTTCCTAAGAGTAATTCTGTCTTCCAGCATCCCAAAAGACTCCTCACCCTAAGGAGTGGAAGCCTGGCAAGGTGGAGAAGGACAGTGCTCACCAGGCAGTCCAGGGTGGTGGGGGCATGGACAGGAAGAACAGCCATGTAAAAGCCTTTTCCTCCTCTCCATCCTGTACCCAGGTTATGGGTTAGAGCTTACTCAGGTTTCCTCCTCTCTCTATGCCCAGGTACCCTGCTGACCACACCCCAGCACACTGCAATTGGGGCACACCCTGTCTCCATGCCCACGTACAGGGCCCAAGGAACCCCTGCATACAGCTATGTGCCCCCGCACTGGTAAAGCCTGCAACCTGTCCAAGTAAGTAGGGCCAGGGATGGGGAGAAGGGAAGGGACACATGCAGGAACTCTCTCAAAGTCCTGGCTTGAATCTGGAGCACAGGCGTTACAGAAGCAGGCAACAGTCACCACTTGTTACCTGTTCCGGGTTCTTTAATGTCACTCTTAATATCAGCTATTACTTTACAAATGTTACAGCCCTCGTAGTTTTTAACTCATGGGTCTTTAACTCTGTTTTTTAGATACACAGTTCAAAATCACTCAGCCAATTAGACTGAGCAGCGGCTTTGTCCTCTGTTATTGAATTCTGTGCTCTTTGTGGTCTTCAGATGTCTTTAACTAGAGACTCGGTTCTTCAAATGAAGTCTGGTCTAAATCATATACCAGCTTTGATGTTAGACCCCAGCTTCCTCACTGTCGTCAGCAGCTCTGGGAGGCATGGAGGGCTTAGGGAAGGGGCCCTGTGGCGCCTCACTCTCTCTAACAGTGTTCCTTCCTCCCCCAGACCTGGAGTCACATTGTATGCAACTACTCAAGTCTTACACCGGTGCTGGAGCAGTCCCCTAGCAGCACCACCTCTATTTGCAAGAAGAGACAACGGAAGTGCAAGGGTCACTTTATGCATCTTTAATGATTTTTATTTTTATTTTTGGTTTTTGTAAAAGCTGCTTTTTCTAATCTAGGAGCCTCCCCTTCGCGCCTCCCCCTCGTGCCTCCCTCTTAGCCACTGCCCTCCCGACTCTATCCCTCTTCCTACCTGACCAGGCCCAGTCCTCTCTGCACTTCTTTCCTTCCCTGAGCATCCTGTCCCTGCAATCCGTCTAGTAGCAGGCAGAGAGTGAGGTTTATTGCAATGGCTCATCTAAAGGCTATATTTCATTTGGAGAACATAATAGATGTGGCCTTCAGGTCTGGGGTAGGAACTTGGAGCTGTTGAGAAGGCCACATCTCTGTCAGATCGTCATTTTGCTGAAGCAAGATTACTTCAAATACAAAGAAATATCTTCTAAGAGCCATTGCAAAAGACCAAGAACAAGCCCACCTGGTTATGTAGGAATGTTGTCAGCAGCTTCACGTCCCCAGGCCCAGAACCTGGGAAAGCAGAGAATTTG
Source organism: Microtus oregoni (assembly GCF_018167655.1). Taxonomy (NCBI): domain Eukaryota; kingdom Metazoa; phylum Chordata; class Mammalia; order Rodentia; family Cricetidae; genus Microtus; species Microtus oregoni. The sequence continues at coordinate 33,000,115 of NW_024543086.1, forward strand.
GGGAAGGGTGAAGGGAGGGAGGACACTGGGGAAGTAGTGTGGAAAAGGGGCGAGAGGGTGCTCAGCTCTGGTTTGAAAGGTCTCTGGCCATATTGCTGGCCTGGACCTTCTGATTTGCACAGTGATGTTAGCTGACCTGGCACTTCCTCCAGAGATGCTATGACCTCAGACCTGCCAAACACTTGCATGGTGGTGGGATCCCAGCATCCAGAGGCTTCAGAAAGCCAGGTGCCTGCATAATCCCACCTTCAGCCTGAACCTCATGGACCCACTCAAGGGGCTTTCTCCTCAGAGAGTGGCATTTCTCTCCCTTGCCCTTCTGCCCTTCCCAGTGCCGGGGTGCACATGTCTGTTCATGGGGCCGGCATGCAGGCCAAGCTCTTGGTTACCTTCTGCCACTTCACGGCCAAAGTGAAGGAACCACATTCCAGGAGGGAGCTGGCAGTTCTGAAGGTCAGGTTAGTGAAGGAAAACAATAGCAATAATCATTTCATACTCATGGAACTGAAGGAACCTTAGCATTCATCATCTCGTCCATTCCCCTATTTGACAGATGAAGAAACTGAGGCCCAGAGAAGCAGAAGGACTTCTCTGAACCTTATAGTAAATTAGCATTAAATGCAGCCTTCCTACTTACTGGCATTTTGCCTACAAAAATTTAGCAAGGGATGGATTGGCTTGGCTTTGTAAAAATTAAGTCAGCAGTGTCCACATCTGGTGAGCTCTGGCCTCTGGGCTTCTTCCTGCTATTTTCCCTCATGCACTCTAAAGGTGAGGGATTGAAGACTAGGCAGAGGCCACAAAGGGCAAAGGGCAGGAAGAGAAACTGCATTTGGAAAGCCTGTGACGACATCTGGAATGTTTATCCTGCACCTGACTCCACCTCTAGGAAAAAAAGCAAGTGGGCTGGCCGGAAGGGGCTATGCACTTAGGAGAGTAGTCCTTTATCCCAAGAAGAGAAGAATGGGAACCACCAAAAACGGAAGACCAAGCAGATACAACCACATCTGGGAGAAGAAGAGGGACCCCTGAGACAAGGAAGCCCTTCCTAGTCTTAGCCAGGAAATGGATTGGCCAGCCACTTTCCTGTGCCCAACTAGCCAAGCCAATAGCCTCACTGGGTGGAATAGGAGTATCTTGTTGTGTAAAATTGGTTCACTGGTAACACCTGAGACTCAAACTATTTCATTTCAAATTGATGTGAACTTGAACATCACCTTCCTCCTATTTCCCGTGTTCCCTGAAGGAAACAAAAAAATGGAAGCCCTTGAGCTAGAACGAGCTCAGAAACAGTCTGACTGTTTCCAGGAATTCGGAGTCCATCAGCATCCATGGCAGAGAGCCAGAAGTTAGGGCTTCTGCCTGCCCGGCCTTCTGGGAGCTTCAGGACCAGGAGAAGACACGGCTGTTCTGGGTACTGACAAGGTTTTCTTTTAAGACAAAGTTTTCCATTGTTGGTCCGCTTTTTACAATGCCTCCTTCTACCTTCATTGGTTTTGTAGAGGTGGATGAAGGTTGCTATAGATTATGTCTTAAATGTTTGAAAAATGCCAGAATAATAATGGTGGTAATGATTATAGAATACATGTGTCAGGCGCTTCACAGATGTTAAAGCATTTTACGACTGATGCCCTGGCCAAGGGCAAGCAGCAGGGTCAGCTCTCCCACCTACTTGACAAATGTGAAAACAGTTCTAGAAGTGAACTGTACGCTGGAATCCTGGCAGGTTTCCTAGACCCAGTGGCCTTCAGATGACCTGGTAGAAGAAAAAAAGAGAGAGACCTAGGAATGGCCTCTTAATATTTGTTCTTTACACATCAGTAAGTAAACACTGTGACCCTCACAGTTCATGGGGTTTGTCCCTGAGATGAAGGCATGATGCCTGCTGTTTAATTCATAGAGAATCCAAGACTCAGAAAAGTCCCATGTGTGACTTTCTGGTAAGGAATCCCCTGCTGGCTGTAGTCTCTCCAAGCCTGATCCACACATGGGCTCATGTTCTGAAGCATCTATGCTCTGTACCTCATATTAGACCTAGTCTGTGGATTCAGGATCAGAAAGACCCCAAGGTGAAAATCAAGTGTTGACATGCTGTAGTATAGAGAAACCAGACCAATTAACCTTTCTCAGTAAGAGCACAAGAGCCCCAGTTCAGCTGGCCTCTCACTTTTGTTTGACAGAGATCAACAAGCCTGGCCAAGCTTGAGGAGGGAACCATGGCAAACAGACTGAACCCCAGAACGCAGTGTGTGTGTACCTTGGGTTAGGTGAACACAGCTCTAGCAAGGGTGCCCTAGGTATCATTTGAGGATTCTGGATGGCCCCAGTGGTCAAGGTAGATGAGGCCAAAGCTGTAAAGGGCCCCTTATCATAGGACAAGGCACACTGGCATCACCACACACACACACACACACACACGCACGCACGCATGCACGCACGCACGCACCTTGTTGACACCCCTCCCTCCCCCAATACAAAGCTGAGGTAGAGGTGGATCTGTTCACCAGCCTTCCTTGGTGCCATTTGATCATCTTCATCGGCCCTGGGCCAGAAAGTTTGGGTCTGAGAATTGGACTACTCCCAGTGAGTAAAAGCCTGCAAGTCTCTTGCCATGCTTTCGAAACAACAAGTTCTTCCTATGAGATAAAATTCTTTTTCCTTCTTGATATCCTGACAGTGACTCTGACGTGCATACCCCTCTTCCCTGAATATTCATCAGGGACACACAATCTATCTGTCCAGACCTCTTTTTGTACATAAAGTACTTTGACACTGATTGCCAAAACCTCTACTTTAAAGATACAGGCGGGGGTCATCATGCTCTGAAGGGATGAGAGACTTGCCAGAGGACACATAGCTCATAAGTACAAGAGCCAAGACTTGATCCTCTGTTCCTCTGCTGCCTCCTGCTGGGTCTCTAGTGTAAGCATGCTTGAAGAAGGAAAGGACTATGTGTGCCCACAGAGGAAGCGTTTATGGAGACTTGGGAGAGCTCCCATTTTTCAGCTGAGCAGATTTTTGAGAATTTCTTCTTTAGGCCGAGACTTGTATGGGCCCTGGGGACCTAGAGGTAAATCCAGCAGAGAAGTTGCCACAAAAGACCTAACTCAAAACACCAAACGTGACACTGCCCAGTACTAAAGATGATTGGGGACAGTATCTTTGAGCAAGGAGTCTTGCCTGCACGTTGGCTCTCTTGACTCCTATCCAGATCCAACAAGGCAGTTCAAGGGGACGTGGCATAAGTGTGAACTTCTGAAACACATTCGACTGGAGTCCTCATGCTTGCTCCTCCAGTGAGAACCAGGTCCTAGAAAGGCTAACTAGGCTCCATATGACCCAGTATTTCCTGGCCATCTAGATGGTTCCATGGTTGAGACCTAGAGGTTTCTTTGGAAGGCTTGATGCTCTGTCCTGAATAGCCTTCAGAAATGAGCCATGGGAGCATCAAAGGATAAGTCTCATGGTCACCAATTCTGGCATCATAGTGTGCAGACATGACAGGTCAAACAAGGCACATCAAATATCTTGCCCTGCTCTGGCTGGATCCATCATTATTATCCCAGGTGTGACTCATTCAGTGAGCTCTGCCTCTCCATCTTGTGTTAATCACATCACTGCTGATTATGTGGCCCCCATACTTGTCAAACTTGGGACTCTAGAGAAGGGCAGCCAGGGTCGGAATGGACAAAGGGGAACAAATCAATGAAGAAACTTAGCCAGGTTTCTACCCTATTCCATCTCCTAGAAAAAGCACTCATGAATTTGGTATTATGTGGTTCCAGAACTCAGTCTTTGACATTCCCAGCAGGCCAACTCCAACATTCCATGGCCAGACTTGCCTGGGCCAGACTTGGGTCCCATTCCCTCAGTTTCTCCAGCAGGTATTTCTTAATTAAGAAACTGTTGATGCCAGTCAGAAAGCCAGCCAAGAACACAGGAGTTGAAACTGGTTGCCACAGAGCCAAAGAGGGACATAACAGCACCTGCTTCACTGTGGCTGCTACGTCAGTAGTCCTTAGGTATCCCTGGTGTGGCAGTGTGTCCCTTCATCCATTCCAGCCTGAGAACAGATAAAGCAGCTTTACAGATAGCAGCCCACAGGAATCAAGCCAGTGAAATCTGCTTTGGGCTAAACCCAGCATCCTCTATCCTTGACCCCAGCTCAGCCATCCTCCACGTGCACAAAAATCAAACTGAAGAGTAGGACTGGCCCAGAGACCTCAGGTCAGCCAGATCGACTGGATCTGTCTTGTGAACCATGCTCTTTACAAGGTGAGGCAAGACTAGGCCTCCTGCACCTTGAAGTTGTCTTTAATCTTTGAAGGCCCAGGGCCTGTCCCCTTCCTGTCTTGAAGGCATCTGATCCCTTTCATATCACATGACAGAGAAGCTTGTTCTCATGGCATGTAACATCCCTGCGAAGAGAGCGTTGTGTATGATTTTGTATTTTTTATTCATTTTAACCTACAAGTTGGAATCTAATTTTTAAATTTTATTGGAACTCACATTTTAAAAATAAAAACATTAAAAATAATAATTATTATAATAATAAACCTTTGACCGGTGTCTTCCAAGTAGCTTGATCAAATAACTTATAGGCGTGTTCAGAGCCTGGAGGTAAAAACTGGAAAGCCCTGTGACCACACTTGTGTGTGTGAAGTGTACATCTGGCTTTGTTGACTTGGATTCCTTTGAGTTTTGCTTTGTTTTGAAGATCAGATAGTGATCAGTCTGAAAGGTTGAAGCCAAGAGTTTGTAACTATATGATATTTACTGTAAGCTGTAGAACACTCAACTATTAAAAAATGTTTCCAAAAAAAAAAAACCCCAACATGTGGTTCTTGGGTGAAGGCCACACAGATAGCCTTGGGCTAGTGAGCCCTGCACTTCTCTCCCAGACAACTCTCAGTTTTTTGGGGTTTGTTTTGCTTTAAGATGTTCTTGTATACATCTGGAACCTCAGTGCTTTGGAGGCTAGGGTAGGAGTGCAACATGAAGGCTTTGTCTCTAAGCCTGGGAAGATGCTCAGTGGTTAGAACACTGTTACTCACAGAGGGCCAGTGCTTCACAACCATCTGCAGCTCCTATTCCAAAGGATCCTGTGTGTTCTGGTCTCTGGGGCACCAGGCACACGTGGTGCACTTACACGCAAGCATTCATACACAAAATTCCATACATGCATGAGAGAGAGATTCTGTGCTGTGTCTTCTTGGGACTATGGGTCAGGCAGTGAATGGGCACTGTGGAGTGTCATTAGCACCTGGGCCAATGTGGTAGAAACCAGGAGAAGCTGCTAAAGAACTGACATGTAATCAGGCTGGAGGAAGGGGAAAACTAAAATCAAAACCCCGCTCTTTGTCGAGTGTCTTGTGGCTGCTGCTTGCCCCTTGCTTCTGCTTGTTGATCTCTGAGGTCCTCACGCTCTGCGGCCAAGAGAAGCTCTGCTATTTTCCCATGTGGAGGAAAGAAGGGCCTTAACTAAGGGAAAGCTGAAATTCATACTTTGTCTAGTTTCAGAATCCATGTTCTGCCCATCTCAGTGGAGGTGGTTTCTTTTCTCTCTCCTCTCTCTCTTTTTTAATATTTTCTGAGACATTTTCTCTGTGTAGCTTGGAACCTGTCCTGGAACTCGCTCTCTAGACCAGGCTGGCCTCAAACTCAGAGATCTGCCTGGGATTAAAAATGTGCCCCACCAACCAGCTATGAGGTGGATAGAGCCTTCTCTCAAGCAGTGAGACCACCAAGGGGGACCATTAAAATCCACAGGGCCTCATACAAGCAGTCATTAAGAACTCTTTTTTCCCTGCTGTACATTTGAATCTTCTGTCCCTCCCTGCTAATGCTGCTCAAGCTTTGTCTTAAACTACTTCTCTATTGTGAAGGCACCATAACCAAGGGAACGTACAGAAGATAACCATCATGGTGGGGAGTGTGGAACTGGAGCAGTAAGTAGTTTATCCAAAAGTAGGAGGCAGGCAGAGAGAGACAGGAGCTACCTAGGAATGGAATGGGCTTTTGTAACCTCAGAGCCCACCCCCAGTGACCATTTCCTCCAACAAGGCCATACCTCCTAATCCTTCTCAAACAATGGCACCAAGTGGGGACCAAGCATTCAAATGAATGAGCCTTAGGGGCCGTTCTCATTCACAACACAACAGGGGTTCTTGAGCCATCCAGCCATCTTTCTTTCTCAGGGCCTGGTCTTGACAATCCATGTTCCACAGCTCAACGTGTTCAGTTGTAGAAAAAACTGGCCTAGGACTGGAGAGATGGCTCAGCGGTTAAGAGCATTGCCTGCTCTTCCAAAGGTCCTGAGTTCAATTCCCAGCAACCACATGGTGGCTCACAACCATGTGTGATGAGGTCTGGTGCCCTCTTCTGGTCTGCAGACATACAGACAGAATATTGTATACATAATTAAGAAATATTTTTTTTAGAAAGTGTGCCACAGACTACCAGGAAAGATGTGTGTATGTGTGTGTGTGTGTGTGTGTGTGTGTGTGTGTGTGAGAGAGAGAGAGAGAGAGAGAGAGAGAGAGAGAGAGAGAGAAACTGGCCTAAAGTGATCACTCCAAAAGATGGAAGCCAGGTGTGTGCCACTGCTTCCTCTATATTGCAGAAGATTCAGTAATGTTTGAAGACCTTCCATGGAGGTGCAGCACAGAGACAGGACTTGTCTAACTTGGGTAAGTCCTGAGTTCCAATCCAATGCTGCAAGAACCAGTAAGACCCCCCATGGGATAGGGATAGGCCTACTGGACCAGTGGACATACCTTGGCCCGTTTTAGAATGGTAACTGGAAATTGGTACACCTCCCACCAAGCTTCACTCTGCCTCCTGATATACTCCCATCCTATTTTGTACATGATCCATCGTGGAACTGGTGAAGGGAGAACACAGAGAGGTAGGAGGTTGGACCCCAATGCCTACTCTTCCCTCCAGTTCCCACCTCTACTAGGGAGAGGGCTGCTGGGACTTGTAGGAAAGTTCCCAAGAGAAAGTGGGGCTGTGGAGAGTGTCACACGCCTGCATCACCTCCCACCACTTTGGTCTGATGTTGGGAAATTGTATGATACGCGAAGGAAATAAGGAGCCGGTCGGTCGGTCGTAGTGCATGCCTTTAATCCTAGGCAGGTGGACCTCTGTGAGGTCAAGGTCAGCCTGGTCTACAGAGCGAGTTCTGGGACAGTTTGTTGTACAGAGAAACCCTGTCTTGAAAAACCAAAAAGCAGCAAATGAGGAAACAAACAATGCTTTGAGCAAGCAGGAGCAGGGCAGAGTACTGCTCATAGGAGCATGCTTACCAGTCTGGAAGCCCGAACATATTTCCACCCTGATTAGTATCTGAATGTGTCTCTAATCTAGCCTTCCCAGAGAATGGATGGGGTCCCACCTCCTGTCTCACCCCCAGGAAACACTCTTATCCTCATGCACCACCCAAGTGGGCTGTGTTATCCAAATCATAGATAAGTGGGGGGCATGAGTTGGCTAACTAAAGGGACAGGCAAACTTGAGAAACCAAACTCTTGAGATACAGCAAATGGATGCCAAGGGCACCCTGAAACCATAGGGACCATTTTCTTGAATACACTGAGGGAAACTGTCTACACCTACTTCATAGAGGACCATGTACCCAAAGGATATAGTTTGGAGAAGCAGGGTTAGGTGGGTACTCAAAACATGCCCATCCTGTCAAAGGTTGCTTTTCTTCTCCCCCACCACCATTCCTGGCACTGCTACACCTACCATGGTTTCTGCCCAGAAAACTGTCCTCAGTGAAGTCAGGCTTTCTGAAGTCCAGCATAGCCACCTGGACCCCTTCTTTAGGTCAGCCTTCCACACCTCACAAGTTCTATCAATTTCTAGTCCTTCTGCCTCCATGGGACAGCCAGTAGTTTTTGCCTGTCTCTTCCATTTGTTTTTGTTTTTCAAGACAGGCTTCTCTGTGTAGCCCCTAGGCTGTCATGGAACTCACTCTGTAAACCTGGTTGGCCTCAAACTCCCACACCTGCTTCTGCCTCCTGAGTGCTGGGATTAAAGGTGTGCCACCACCGTTCAGCGCTCTCTTCAGTATTAAACAGTATACCACACATTAACAAAACCCCACCAACCATGGTGTTCCTTGATTATCATGGTATTGGTTCAGCTCTCACCAAGGAAACTACCAAGGCCCTGTCCACCCTGCTCTCCACCCCCCCCAGGATACATGACAGACTTTCTGGCCTCTTGGCCAACTTTCCCCAAACTCTATACCCTTTATTGGCCACCAGGACTCTGATGGCTTTCTTATCACCAGGCTCTAGGATCAGCCCTGAGACCTTTTCCTAAAAATGGACCCTTCCAGCCCAGTTGGCTGTAAAGATGCCCACCTGAATCTTTGTAAACTATTCCTTTTACCCAGATCTATCTCCCCAGAGCTCCAGCAGCCTCCTGCTTCCTTCCGGTGCTCCTGTATGACCAAGAGGACCAAGACTTTGTCGTCCCAACAGCCATGGAGAACCCTTAGTCCCTCCCACCTTTGGACTTTGCACACACTGCTTCCCACTTCGTGGAACACATCCCCTCCCACACTCTGAGCTTCTACATGTCTACTGTTTCCTGTAGAGCTGTTGCCACTCACCACATGGCTCTTGTGCCCTCGACACATATTTAGTTCATGTCAAGATGTGTAAAATACAGAAGACTCTAAACTGAAAAATAAAAGCTCGTTCATGATTTTCATAGTTATTTTATATTACGATGAAAACATTCTGGATTTACTGGGTTAAAAATATTAAAATTAAGTTTACCTTTTTAAAAAGCTTTTTGGAATGATTATTAGAACACTTTCAATCACACACATGGCTCAGTCTGTATTTCTATTGGGAAGCCCGGCCTTTGGGGACCTTGGTGAGAATGAAACAAGCCACCTCTGCCCGTTGCCCTGGCTTCAGAGGACAGTGCTGAGGAAGGGAAGGGCATTATCTCAGGCCCCTGGAAGCATGAGGTGAGCAAACAGGATTCCAAGGTGGGAACCGGGAAAGGAAGCGCCTCATGACACCACTTTCCACCTTTTATTACTCAAGTGTGGGGTTGGAGATGTAGGGACAGGGCAGCAGCAGGTTTCAATAAATAAGAGATGGGATGGGATGGACAGTGGGCCCCGCGCCTGCGCGGCCCCACATAAATAACCAGGCCCTGAGTCAGAGCAGAGACTAAGGCTGGATTGGCAGTTACCCTGCTACCAAAAACTCAGGCAGACACTACCACAGGAGCATGGAAACCACAGACCAGAGGCACTTTCTAGGCGGCCATCTTCCTCTCCCGGCAGCTTCAGAGTTCGAAGGCAGCAGGGTGGCCTGAGGCTCTGCACCAGAGCCTATGCAAGTCAGGTAATTTTTCAGTTTCTTTAAAAGTAGCAGGGTAGGGGCAGGCACATGCAGTAAGCCCCTTCTGTAGGCATTGCCATAATAGTCCAATGGGAGCCTTGAAGGGAAGGTCCAGGAAGCAGCAGAAACAGGCCAGAGAAAGCTACTAATAGGAGGGTAGCAAGGTCAAGCTCCCCCGACAGAACTGAGCTCTCCTTCCTTCACTTCACAGTTAGAAAAGCTGGAACCTAGGTACTCTGCCACCAATACAGGGCCCTTTGCTACTCCTTCCCATTACAGGGCCTGCCAGAAGAGAGGGAGGCATGTCCAGGATCCAGGACATGGCAAGAGTGACTAGTTCCCAAGGCACAAGCTGGGGACCAGGTACAGACACCACTCCTCTGCCAAACCAGACTCCTAGAAGACAGAGGGCTCCTATGATGTGTTCAGGACAGGCACAGGTTAGGGCACCCTGCAGGGAATTGACTAGGGCTGCAGGAATGGGTTGGGCTCTTGATCTCCTGCTCACTTGCTGCGTGGAGAGCTGCCTCCTCAGTGGGGCAGACCCACCTCCAGGCCTTGGTCTTTGCTGTTTTGTTTGCTAGGCCTTTGCATCTTGGTCCTCGGTCCCAGCTGCAGCTCTCTCTCCTGCAGAAAGCCTTCAGAACCTCCCAGAGCAGGGCAGAACATCTAACTCCAGACAGCCCATCAGATGACCAAACTGCTTTCACTTAGCCGAACCACATAGCGGTTCTCCTGGGGATCAGGATTGAGGGGTCAGAGCTAAGTCAGACAGTCATTTGGGCTTCAGAAAAGTGGTATCTACCCAGAGCTACCCATACTGCCTCCCTGGGCCTTTGTTCTGTCAGGGTTGACCCAGGTGCTAACAGAAAACTTCCCCCCAGCTCTTACCTCTGCCTTGTTTTCTACTGGAGGCTTCAACCATTTAGTATGGCTCCCACCACTTCCCAGCAGTGCCCGCTGCTCAGGGGGAAGACTGGGCTGTGGGGAGTCAGGAAGATCACCCCCTAAAGGCCCAGCCTCCATGATAGTCTTCACTTCAGATGACAACAAACTGGTTCGCTGCTCAGGAATGCGAGCCACACGGAACCTGCAGGGAGAGGTGGCACCAACAGCCCATATCAGAGAGAGAGCCTAGGACAGAGAAGGCACCTACCAGGTCACAGCTTGAGCCTGTTACACTGTCCAAGAGCCCTTCCTAGACCCCCAGAGACTAGGCTGTTTGTGCCCAGCTCCCGGCAGCCCCACATCTAGTTAGAGGTGGACAGACCTTTGGCCTAAGAAGTAACACCAAGACCATGCCTCTGGGACAAGAGCTCCATGTCAGGCAGCACAGCTGGGAAATGACTCTTTTGGCCACTCGTACTACCCAGAAAGGCCCAGGAAAGGCTAGTCGGTACTAAGCTGACCCGAGGACCTGCTTATCTCCAGACTGTCAAGTTAGTCCCTGACCCTGCTATGTCTGTGCCCACCTTACCTGCCCACAGACAAGATGGTGATCTCACCCTGACGTCCTGTCTTGGCACTAGCTTTGGGAGCCCTGGATGGGTTGGACAGGAGGGTGGGAGCAGGAGTGATGGCAGCCGCTGCCTCAGGAGACAGCAGCACCTCTGGCCACTTCTTCTGGCTACAACGGGAGCAGCAGGAGCCAGAGAGTGAGGCCAGGCCCTGCACAGTGTGGAGGTGGTGGCGATGTGGACAGATGTGCGGCATGCTGGAGGAGGCTGGCAGCAGCCTGCAGGAGGAGGAGCAGAAATGGTCACTGTGGCAAGCCATCAAGTAGAGTCAGGCAGGGATCCCCAGGAGGCAAGCTGATTATCTGAGGGTCCCACCACTCACCTAGGTACAGGCCTGTGGCTTGTCTGGACCAGCTGTTTGCTGTGATAGTCTTTCAACAACTCCTCCAGGGCTGCTGCGTTCTCTATGGGCAGGTGGAATCAGAACCCAGCTCCAGAGTGAAGGAAGGAGCGCCCCACAGCTCGGCAGATAGCCCTTGCCTGCTCCCATATCCCTGTCCCAGAGCCCTTCCTCCATCCCTCACCAGTCAAGATAAGAGTCAAAAATCACTCAGCATCCAGGGTTGGAGTACCAGTCAGGCTGAGGCTTTGATCTGGGGAGGCAGAGCTAGGCAGGACTTTTCCCAAACATCCTCTAAGGCTCCAGAAGGAGACCCCCCCACCCCACTCCTAGGCATTGGGTAAAACATAAAGACCCTCTCTTCACCTTTCTTCTCTGTGATCAGGCGCACCAGGACTCCAATGGTGTCCTCGTTGGCGTCCTCTGTCCTATAGGCGGGATTGATCCCTGGAGAAAAGAAAAGGAATCCATGATTCTAGGAAAGAAGGGATTCAGGGCTCCCAAGCTGCACCAGGATCTGCTGGCAGAGGACATCATAGTCCTTGCTCAGAGGTTCAGCAGAATCTACTGTGGTGTTCAGGTGATAGGACCCACAGGCCCATCACCTAGACTCAACTCTATCCCTGCAGACTGCACCAGCCTCTTCTGGGTGGGCACTGCTCCTTTCTTGGCTCTCCTTGCTCAGAACTCCCACCACCTTCCCAGGCCCATGACCTCTCTGCACTCCACCTTCTCCAGAGAACTACTTAACAGCTCTGGGCTTAACCCTTAAGGGTGTGAGAATGGACTCCGGCCGCAGTCAACACTTAAAGTCACTAGGCTAGCAGAAAAGGACAGTCCTACATAAAAGAGCCCTGACTTTGAGCTGAAGCTCAACAGTACTTATTCTCACAGAGGAGCAGAATCCTGTTCTCAGTACTCACATAGTGGCTTAAAACTGTCTGGCTCTAGTTCCAGGGGATCGTAAACTGTCTTCTGGCCTCCCTGAGCACCAGATACACACCTGCTGCATACATACATACATACATTATGCAGGCAAAATACACATACATAAAATTAAAAAAAAATATCCAAACATAAGTTTAAATCGGCCCTGACTTGTACCCTCCCTCAATAATTTAGGGTTAGGAGTTGGAGGGGCTCTGAAAGCTGGCATGGGAGAGGTTGTGTCTCTGCTGACTTGGCCAGAAGGCTCCTGACAGCCCAGAGAAGTGCATTTGCCCAGAAGGTCTCTACCCTTCAGGAGACATTGGTCAGCAAAAGAAGCAATGGGCCCAAGGCCTTCTATCTCTGGTTCCAGTACTTGTATCTCAAACCACAGCAGAGCTGAAACCTGAACCTGCATAGTGCCTGCCAAAAAAGTGGCCTGCCAGCCCTCCTGATGCAGGGCATTCTCCTGCTCCAGACCATAGGCCAGAGGCCACTTTGAATTAGACAACTGGAGCCTGCTGCCCCTGCCAAGTCCCAACCTTGTGGAGCAGGGCCTCACCCAGGTAGAAATCTTACCAACTTGATCAGCTTAAGACTTTACTTCTGCCTGTTGCCATCAAGGGTGCCGCACAGCACCTCCAGGAGGCCTTCCCGATTAGCCCTCTGCAGGCCTCTCCTGTCACACCTATAGACCAGGAAGGTCCCTTCCAAAATCCCTAGCCCCCCACCTGGACCTAGTCAGGTCTTACCACTGCCTCCTCCTCCAGGGCTGGGCCCAACTTCCTTGTGGGCCGTGCAGTGGTAGCCCTTCCGCTTGAGCAGGTTGCACACCAGAATCCCCAGAAGCCCCATGAGGCAAAAGACAGGTACGATGGCGATCACGGCATACTGGGTAGCTGTCTCCTCAGGGCCGCCTGCCCGAGTGCCGTTCCCAGACTGCCGAGGCTCACTGTTGCTACCGGTACCTGCTGCCACTTCCACACCACGCCGGGTCCGTCGCCCTGATTCTGAATGCCACAGAGGATGGAAGCAAGGCAGCAGAGAAAAACATACAAAGAAGTTGCAAGGCTGGTACTGTCCCTCCTCAGCCTCAGAAAGGTTCTCTGCCTGACCTGCTGTCCTGCCTTGGCCTAGCCTTGGGAGCCCTGGGTAGGTCGGGGTAGGAGGCCGGGAGCAGGAGTGATGACAATTAAGTCCAAGGACCTGAGCACAAAGCTGGAGGAAAACTAATATCCCAAGACAACCCACCCCGCCACACTCGGGAGACAAAAGTCAGCTGATGTCTTTCCTCCTTGACTAGCCAATGAGGCTCCTTTGGGCCTCAACCTTTAACTGCCCCTCACACAGACAGACACATATGGCACGCTCCTAGACAAAGGGACACAGGAATCCTACTCACATGAGTTAGTAGCCTCAAGAGGTTTTGGCTCTGGTAAGAAGCCATGGGTCACAGGTAACTACAAAGGCACAGGTGCATGCTCACACACATCCGTAGGGCTCTTTTGGAGAGGACAGGGATAATGGGACCAAAAAGGAGACGAATCCCCAATCCTCATGGTAGCTACCAGACGCTGGATGCTCTCAATCACTCATGAGCAAGGTGGCTGACCATCTAGACACCTTCTGACTGCCTGATCGCCTATGGTCTGAAGAAGGACCCTATTGTCCCCACATGGATGCTGCATGGACTCTTGGGCTCAAATTCGCTGCCCCCTTTCCTACCGCACCATCTGTTACTCACCGTCACAGCCACCAGTATTTGGAGGTGCCTTGGAGCATGGCTGACATGGAACATGAGGGACTCCCCGAGACCCAAACCATCTGCAGGGAGGAAAGATGGCACTGAGCTCCAGAAGTTAAACCATGTCCTTAGGAAAAACTGAATTCCTTCCTACAAAGTGCCCTCAATGGTGCCACCAATCCATGTCATAGACGGAAGTGAGGCCCATCAGGGAGCAGTGGGCCAAGAGCCCAGCATGAGCCCCACCCTCACCCTGTGCTTACCCAGGCTGGCAGTCTCCACACACTGTATCATGAGTTGATGTGCCAGCCTGGGCCTCCAACCTCCTTCGAAGGCTGCAGCGGTAATGAGGCTGGCATGGACGGGAGTCCCATAAGACTGAGAAGGTGCCTGGGGGGCAGGTTCGGCATAATGTGCCCTGCCCTGGGTCCTGTGGAGAGGAAAAAGATTACAAGGCCAGGAGTTAGGCCTGAGGCCCTGGGCATGGAAGTTCAGGCCTCCCTCTGCCCTCAAGAGTCTTCCCGGGATAGGACAGTGTATCGCTCACCAGATCAGGTTCCTTGCCAGGTGGACACAGCCAAGGAGTTAATGATGTTGGAGTGGCCAGAGGCCAGGGCAGCAGCTGGAAGAATGCAGGTGGAACACAGAAGTGGCCACAGAGGAAGAAAGTGATAGGCATGAGGCCTTCAGGGTCATCTGCTCACTACCTACTTCCTGAGTGAATCGCAGACCACATGGGCTCCCTCCCAGGCTTCAGGCACACTCTAAGAGCCTGCGTCTGCCATTCCGCTGCACTACCAGTGTCTAGGTAAAGAAAGAATTATATCTGTTCTGGAAAATACTGGGAAGCCCCAGACAGGATCAGGACCTGAAGCTCTTGAGCATATCTGAATTATAGCTCTCTCAGATGAGTTACACTCCTCACCCCAGACAGATGAGCAGGAAGTGCTTCCGAATTCTTCTGAGATTGTCTCCCTTCCTGCTGCATGCCTCCCCCGCCGCACCCCCAAGCTGGGCATGTCATTAACTACCCTCTGTTTATCGTGCCTGCAGCCAAGGCTGCAGCTGGTGCTTACTTACTATTCTGGGCCCTGGGCTGAGTCTGAGACCACATTCTCCTCTGTGACCTCCCCCTGTGCCACAGCCACCCCATTCATGCCCTGCACTTAAACAGGGCATGCCACGTCCCAGAGGAATGCTCTTCTAGATGTGGGTCACCAGCCCCCTCTCTGGTGGCCTCCCTTTGCTTCCCACTCAAGTGAACGCCGGACTACCTGCGCAACTCCTGGTATGGGAAGACCCTGTTCTCCGACTTGGCCCCAGCTGCTAGGGTAGAGGGCACCAGAACGGAGCTACCCTAAAGGCAGAAGGTCAGGCCTGGCCGCCAGCACCTGCTAAGGCTGGAGGCTCTCTCCTGGAGACCTCAGTCTGCCATCCCTGAGCTTCCACGGCCACAATAGAAAGACCACACAGACCCCAAGGTGCTCTGACTCCAGCCGCAGAATCCGAGCTTCCCTAAACTAAGACAGACCCTACATCCAGCAGGAGGTACTCAAAGTCTTCCAGGTCCCCTCCTGCCCTCCTAGCTTTGCCCCACACCTGCCTGAGGCAAGTACCTTGCTTTCAGTTGCCTGCAAATGCTAGGAAATCCCTCTGGCCCATGTGGGAATTGCTTGGGAAAGCTGAATCCCTGGCTTGCCTGTCTCTTCTGGACAGCCTGTGTCTACAGGGTCACAACTGCATGCCAGGGAGTGCTAGTAGACACTTCATTTGGTCTTCCAAGAAACACTGAGTTTAAGTCCGCCAGAGCCTGAGACTCCTGAGCAGTGCCTGACCCTCTCCTGGAGCACTGTGGTGCACGCTCAGACACCAGCTAGTCTAGCTTCTCTGGGGCCCTTCTCCAACTCACCACAAAGAGGCAAGACAGGGGCCAGCCCAGCAAGGTCCACTTCATCGTCAGGCCCTGGAGTGACATTGACCTAGGGCAGATAAAGGAAGCTCGGAGGAGTGGCCAGGGCAGGCAGGAATGTCTTGATTGTCTCCCCACAAGCCACGTTCAGGATGACAAGACTGCTGTTGGGTGCTGGGCAAGCACTTGCCCTACATGGCAGGATGCAGGTCTGAGCAGAGGTAGGACTGACCTGGCTAGGGCCAGCCTTCTAGGCCTGTCTGAGGCGGGAGGGAAGCTGAGGGTTCTATAGCTCAGGAGGTTTCTCAAAGCAGGAAGTGCTTCCTTCCCCTTCCATAAACAGCCAGGTGCCCTGAAGCATCAGAGGGGGGCAAGAGGAGAGGAAGGAAGCTGAGGAAGGCCTGGGCTGGGTGTTTAAGATGAATGCAGCACCTCTAGCCCTGCTCTTATCCCCAGCCTCTCACACTCTGCCTTAATTCTCACAGGTTTAACTCTGTCATAGGCCTGGTCCTCCTCTACACCTTCCCCAGGGAAGCCTGGGCTTAGGTGCTGGCATCTCTGCCTGCCCAGGTATCATGGCAGAACTGGGAGGGAGGGTTACCGTCTGGCATTCAGCCTGCTGGAGAACAGACATGCTTCTGCACTAGGGAATTAGGATCACCAGTGTCCACAGGGAGCTCCGTCTCAGAGGACACTATGGCAAACAGACTGGATTCCCAACAGACAACAGAAAGTTCATGGGTATTTCCCACAGTCAGGGTCACAGGTGGGGTGGGGTGCTCACAGACCTAGCCCTCCCCCAACCCACTGGACAAGGGGCCACAGGCTACATGTTGCTCACAGAAGGTTTCAATCACAGAGCCCCCTCTCTGCTGGTAGCCAGGCTTCCTGGCTGGAAACAAGAGTGGAGCAGAGGAAACCGATCCGCCATCTGACCTGGGCCTGGCCCCATGAATACCACAGTAGGGTCAGGGATTAAAGTTACACCCAGGGGAGGGGGAGGAGCTAGCGTCACAGCACCCAGGGACTCTCCAGGTCACTGGCAGCAGGCTCCAGGCCAATTAAGGGGAAGACCAGGGACAGGGAAGGACGGCTCCAGAGTAGGTAAAGGCCACACGAGGCAGTCAACACTCAACAGATGGCACTCCTGACTCATTCCTTCACGCGTCCCTTCTCAAATTCAGTCACAAAACTGCCTACCAGGTTCTGCACCACAGTGTCCCCTCCAGACCATATTCCATGGCCTCTCTGCAGTCATGATGAGGAAGATCTCATCATTACAGACTTGACCACAAATCCCAAGTCTCCAGGTTGTCACCAAAGCACGGTCCCAGCCCCAAAAGCCCACAGAACGAGGACGAGGGGAGAAACGCAAGAGAAAAAAACTCAAAGCCCAGATGAGGCCCAGGACCACCTGGACCCCAGCAGCCCCTTCCGGGTGATCTGAGACTGTCCTGTCCTCAGAGCCGGAGTGGGCCCACTCAGGCTTCCCTACCACAGCCGCCGCCCAGCATCCCTTGCCTTCTAATTATGCACCTTCCAATTACCCCAGTCTGGCTGCATGGCCCCACTCTCAACCTGCCCATCTGCCTGCTCAGGCACATGCACACATGTGCCTGCCTGCTGCTGCATCTCCACCCCCCGTCCTCCAGCATCTACTACTCTAGAAACCCATGAGAAAGCAAGGTTGGAGAAGACCCTAGGTCAGAGGGGGGTCAGTGAAGGCCCCCATACTTCCCTTGTCTAGAACGCCAGACAGTCAGGGATACCTCCAAAGCCTAACACCTCCTGAAGGCTACCTGAGCTGAGAGAAATGGGCACACTGCAGCCCAAAGGTGGAGGGTAAAGCCCAGAAAGCTCTTCCAGCTCCAGGTACCAGAAGGAGGAGAGTTAGCCTAGTCACACACAGTTCGGGGGGCAGGTTCTAGTGGAGAAGGAAGTTAGCTCACAGCCCACTCTTCATCTACCTGAGCCCCCAGCTTCCCTAGCCTTGGCTTCCTTGTACAACTGCAGGGCAGGCTGTTTATCTTCTGTGGCAGGAGTCTGTCAAAAGCACAGCCCAGGTAATGGGCCTCAAGTGGGTCACGGGACTTCCTCCCCACACTTCCAGGGTGGTGATTAAGTATTTGTTGGCTGCCTTGTTCACTGCTTGTCCCCCAACCAGACAGCAGTCAGCTCAAGGTTGTCTGTTTTATTCACCGCAAAGCCCAGCACCCAACCCAGGCGTGGAACTGGAGCCTCAGGGTGGCTGAGGCCCAAACAATCAGACTAGAAATTCCCCGAATACAAGCCAAACTGCAGAAACTGCCAGGAGCAGCTGCCCCAGGGAGGAGCAGCCCCAGAGAAAGAGGAAGCTGTATTGCCCGCCCAAGCCTCAGGCGACTTCCTCTTTCCTAGAATCTGTGGGTTTACCCCTAACCCCTGCCAAGTCCCCCCAGAACACTCCCGGAGTGTTTCCAAGGCCTCGGTCCACCTCTTCTGACCTCTACATCAACCTTACCTGCAGCCTAGGTGTCCTGACAGATGTGGGCGTGCCCTGAGTCAGCTCCCCCACCTCAGAATGGTGTCCCCCACATACCCCTGAAAACCTCCTTACACAAACATGCACACACACACGCACACGCACACACACCAGCCACCTTTGGATTCTCTCTCAGCGACTTGATGCTTCAGAAACCCCTCCCATCACTTTTGGCCAACACCTACTCTTCCTCCAGAAAGCAGTTCAAAGTCACTTCCTCCTGAAGGCCCCAACCACCCCTCCCCTCAGCAATGGTGCCATTTGCCCAGCCCCCTTTCTTACCACAAGCTATCCTCTGTGCCCAGTGCTATGCTGGGTGTGGGCTGTACTGGGGATGAGAAGTAGGAGAGATATCTCCCAAAGACTACCCAGCTATGCCAGAGAGAGAAGCCCAGAGGCGGGCCGGTCTTAACGTGCACCTGAAGCCCTCTGGTGACCTGGGAAACATCACTGAGCACAAGCTTGCCCTCCTCTGCCCTGCACTGGCTGGGGAGCTGTGGGGTCCCTTGCAGACAGCTCATGTGAAGGTGAAATGAGAAAATTCACGTTTAGTTCTCAGCACAGGATTGGCACAGAATAAGATCATGCCTCACTTTCCCCATTTGTAAATTTTAAAAAAGGAAGGGCACACACATGTCTGACCAGCAAGTGTGAAGCATGGGAAATTCTCTTCTGTAGTTATGATCAATGATTAGGAAGGGATCAAATACATAGGAAATACCCAGCAGGCCACTCTAGGATTGGGGTATAGGAGAGGGGAAGACTGGTACGCAGTGCCCAGGTCAGGCTGAGTTTGCACTTTTCCCAGGGCCTGTGGGAACCCTGAAGCACAGAGCAGAGGTAGCTGCCAGCCAAGTAAGAGCACCACGGGAGGAGGTGGGACCAGCGCCGGTCCTGGGGTAGGACAGGGAAGAAGGTAGATTCTGTTTCCCCGCCTGTGGCTTCTCTGCTGCCTCTCGAGGCCAGGGTTGCCAGGAAACAAAGCAGGACCCAAGCCTTCCTCAGCAGTGACTACACCAGGCAGCACAAAGGCAACATCAATAGAGGGATCCAGGTTAGCAAGGGACCCAGTGGTTCCCTGGCAACTAGGGCTGAAGTAGGGCAGTGCCCACACTGGGTGCTAGCTAAGGCTGCTAGGCATTGCTGGCTTCCCTAACAGAAGGGAACAGACCTCAGCAGGGCACTATCCCTCCCACAGCTCACCTCCAATCCATGGCAGAGGTGAAATTCCCTTTTCAGACTTGAGTAAACAGTTGGGGGAAGTCACCCATGAGGATCCCATAGTACTAGGCAAGGGATGGCGCCCAGGACTGTCTTGTCTCTCTCTGCCTTTCCAACCCTGAAGCCCAGTCAATCTGATGGTGAGAAGGCTAGTGCAGAAGTGTGGATGGTGGCTCATACAGACGGATGGGGGCTCAACTGAAGGTTTACTGAAAAGACCTAGGCGAGACTGGAGGAGGTGTGGCCCCCACCCGCACCCACGCCCTTTTGGATACTGTGCTAGTTTGTACCACATCACACAGAAGAGAACATTAGAAACCACGGGAACCAAGAACACTGGGGAAGTCTGGGAATTCCCAGAGGCAGGAAGGGCAGCTCCTAGGGCTGCTGCTGGGGTTGAAGGCCCAGAGAAAAATGAAAGCGGCTTAGGGGCTATGCAGAAAGAAGGGTGTCCCACTCCCCGCTTTCTTCCCGTGCCACACTTCAGGGCAGCAGGAGCTGGACACGGCTCTGTTCATCAGGCCTCCTGGCTGCCACAGCCTGCATTTCAGCAGCTCAGGTGGTACGGCAGGCAGTAGGGGCTGAAAGGGCTAATTGACTCCTGAAGGCTGAGAAAAGGCTGAGGCAGCGGGATCTGGCTCTCCCCGCTCCTCCGGTCTGAGTAGGAAATGAATTCCTCCCCCTGGGACAAGTCTAGGGATAAAGAGGTGTCTGAGACAACCGAGGCAGTCACCCCCAGGACAGAGCTGGAATGTCCCATGTCACATCTCCTTTCCAGGCCGGGTCTTGCTGGATCTCTCAACAGAGGCGTCCATGGTCCACTGCAGGGACTGAGGCTGAGCAAGCTGAGCAAGGGCTTGGTCAAGGGCTACAGCGCCTGCCACCAACCCTGAATAATCTGGGTTCAGTCTCTAGAAGGGAAAGAACTGGCTCCTGCAGCTTGTGAGCTGACTTCCACACCCAGCCAATACAAATTAAACAAACATCGTAACAAATTTTTAAAAAGAACTAAGTCTGAAAGGTAATAAGATTTACCAGTCCTGAGAGAAGGCCAGCTCAGGTCACCTCACCTGGAACCCCACTGCTTTCAAGGTCACGGGTTGGTCACTGTGGCAACCACACCTTTAATCCCGTAATCCCAGTATTCCAGGCCAGCCTGGTCTACAAAGTGAGTTTTGGGACAAAACAAAACAAAACAAAAAAAAAAAAAAACATGGACCTTCCAAGGACTGCCTCCTCTGGCCCAAAGACGGGACAGCAAGGACCCAGGGGGAAAACACAGGTTCACCCCTCAGTCATGCTGCTTCCGCCCCCACCGCACCCCAGAAATCAGCTTAGCTGCTGCCCTGGCCACTCCCCCCCACTTTTTATTGCTAATGAGTCAGGATCCACCGCTCAGCATCCCAATTTGGTTGCCAGGAACAGAAATTTAAGGAAACTGAGGAGAAATCACAGGATTCAGGTGCTGGGGACTGAGGCCCACGCAGAGGAGGTGTACTGAGGCCTGACTGGGCATGTGTATGATGTTAGTTCCAGCAGGGGCAAGGCTAGCCTCCGAGACAGCCCACCTGAGCTGCAGCTCCCGCTGTCACTAGGTGGCTCTGTGACCTTGAACAGGTCACTTAACCCGTCTTGAGTTTGGGACCTCAAAGGATGTGGAGGGCATATTTGGATTTTCACTTATGCAATGCTGGCCAGTCAGGCAGTGGTAATGCAAGGTTTTTTTAATCCCAGCACTTGGAGGCAGAGACAGGTGGATCTCTGTGAGTTCCAGGCCAGCCTGGTCTATAGAGCTAGTGCCAGGACAGGCCCAAAGCTACACAGAGAAACTCTGTCTCAGAAAAACAGAAAACAAAACAACAACAAAAAAAAGAAATGAAAAAGAAAATAGCAAAAAAAGCAATGCTGGCCAAGATCTACCATTCAGTTCTTTTTGGTTTTGTTGTTGCTGTTTGGGTTTCAGTGTTTTTGGTTTTTTGACACAGAGTTTCTCTGTGTAACCCTGTCTCCTGGAACTCACTTTGTAGACCAGGCTGACCTCAAACTCAACCTGCCTCTGCTGGGTAGTGCTGGATTAAAGGCCTGCGTCACCAATGCCCAGCTAGCACTACCATTTCTAACACCAAAGCCTCACAAGGGTCATTGGGCGAACTCAGACTCAAAACAAGCAGTGCCCCTCCCGTCAAGGCTGCCAAGGTGCTTGGGTGTCTAAAGCACGGCAGGAGGAGCCCAAGTCCGAAAGTCTCAGCAGCGTGAGATCCAGGTAGCCTTGGAGTCCGATGTGCGCTTGCTTCCACACAGCTAGAACCAAAAGGGTCAGGAAAGCAGACTGAGCAGGAAGGGACAGTTCCGCGGTTCCCATGCAGCCTCACCTGCCATAACTCAGGTGATCTCATGGTATAGGGAGAAGATCCAGAACACACAGGCTAGCAGCAGTTCTTCACAAGCAGGCCTGAGCCCAGCCCCCACCCCACCCTTCAGGATACCCACTCAGCTATCACTTCTTCATCTCCTTTAACCTTTGCCAGTAGTGAGGAAGCTGCCTCATGGAGACAAGGAAGGAGGCAGAGTACAGGGCTCTCAGGACCTTCCCACTGTAAGCACACACAAGAACAAGTTCAGTTCAAACTCACATTTGGACCCTGCCTCTAACTGGCCACAGAAGGCCCCTCCATCCCCCTCTCTCTGTGCCAACCAACTAGCCACACTCTGGGAGCCGCATGGGCAGTTTATTTATAGAGTGCTCGTCTTTCCCAGGGTGGATAGCCCAGGAAAGAATTCTGGACGTCAAGGCCATGGACCTGGATTTGGACCCAGTGGCACTAGGGTCTTAAAAGTGACTTCTCTTTGATTCCTGGCTTCCTTGCCTATGCCTAGAAGGACTCTGGAGGACAGGGGCTGATAGCCTTAAGGGCTGAGCACTTCGCAGGGTTGCAGTGCTGGCTTTTCTAACTAGCCCAGCCCAACTTAGCATGTACAAGGCTCTGGGTTCAACCCATAGCAGTGAAAACACAAAATCCAAAAAAGAAGTTGGGCATACAGAGAGAGCCAGAGCAGGAGCAGTTTGCAAAGCTGCTTCCCTTGCTGCCCAACTGCCCAGGGGTCAAGCAGAAGGAGGTAAAGTGGAGAGGAGACCAATAAGGCTAGGAGCTGGCTGTGCCCTGTGTAAAGTGGGGCTGAGCCTGTTGGCTCTGTAAGTTGGGTCCCTCTGTTTTATACCAATGACAGACACAGGCACCTCCCTCTAGCAGCTACCACACCAAATAGAAACCCAGCTTGGCCCCACTGTCATCCCCAGAGGCCCAAGTTCCCAGAATGGTTTGGCTTGGGTGGGGCATTGAGTAGAGCTGGGGGCTCCACAGATGCTGGGCTAGAAGGGGGAGTTAACCCTTAGTTAGCCCTTCTCCCTTCTCTCCTTTTCCTGGCCCTGAGCTATTTCTACCTCTATGCTAGAGATGGAAATAACTTGGGCTCAGCCCCTGGAGACCAAGACTGCTATTTTCAACAGCCCCAAAAGCACAGCTCCAATCATTCCAGGGAGGACTGAGGGACAGTGATCAGAATAAGAAGGGGTATCTGGGAAAATGGGGGGACACAGACCCAGATTGGGCAGGGTACAAACACAAAGTATCCCTGCCACCCCTGGGCTGTGTGGCCAACTCTAGATCCTTCAGAGGCAGGTCTTTCTGGTGATCTCTGGCTCAGCAGGGAGAAGGAACAGGAAGACCATGTAAAACACCCACTTGCAATTTGTCAGCCGTGTGTGCACACGCATCTCACTTTGGGCCAGGTCTGCCAGCCCCAGTATGTAAGATGAGGGCCCAGATAAGCCACAAGCAATTACCAGGAAGGTGGTGATCCTCGCCAAGCACTTCACGGGGCTAGAAGACTCGAGCTCCAGTCCGGGCACTGTCCTGACTTTGAACCTTGAACAAGTCACTGTGGTTCTCTGGGCCTCAGGTACTAACTCATCAACAGTCACCACGTCTCAGGACCACTGCAAGGATTCAATAAAGCAGCACATTGCAAAGTGTTTACAGCAGGGCCGGCCGCTGCACCCTCAAAATCCAACAACATTTTCAGAGAATTAGAGAAAGCAGAACCTCCACATCTATCAGGTGTGGTACCCCACTGCCACCTCCAGAGCTAGGGAGCCCAGTTACCACCCTTTCTACATGAATGGCACTGACCCTCTTCTGGGAGCAGGAGCCTCAGAGCAGTCTTTCCCAGATGAGGTTTAAGCAAGAACTCCAAGTCCAGATCAGAGACCATTCATTGTTGGAGAACAAATACTCCCCCTCTCCAGAAAAGGAAGCTGAAGAAAAGAGATCTGAGTAGAGAATGTCTTTGGATTGAGATTCCAGGATCTAAAAGACCAGGTGGCTTTTGAGCGGGAGTCTGTGGGCAAGACTGTTTCCAACCTTCCCCTAGCACAAGGATGCAAACCAGCAGAAGCCTGCCCCCACCCCCACTGCAGTCCTTCAGCCTGGAGGAGAAAGAATGGAAGAGACTGACCCAAAAACAATAGAAGATCCCAAAGTGATGATTCACAGAGCACAGGCTATTCACACCTCGGTGCAGACTGGGAGACTGAGGCCCAGCAGGGGCGGATTCTGATAATAAGACCCAGACTACAGAGTGACCCTGGCAGACGTTGGAGATTTCACTGTGTGTGTGAGTGTGAAGATGAAACCACCTCGGGTCTTTCTCTGTGCTAGAGGGGCTACCCACCCAGTGCCGCCCAGCTTTGGTCTCCTCTCCCTCGGCTAGGTTGTATCTGGATGCAAACAACTCACTAACCTCACTAACCTGAACTCCTGAAGGGTGCCTTCGAGAGATCTTTATTCCCTAGACTCATCTTCCTTGGCCCCTCAGCGGCTGGAAAGTGTCAGGTTCTGCCTTCTGTCTCCTTACTCTGTCCTGAGTCAAGCAGACACAGACACACATTCTCTCTCTCTCTCTCTCTCTCTCTCTCTCTCTCTCTCTCTCTCTCTCCTTGGCTCCTTATGCACCCTGTGACCCCGTGATTCAGGGCTTGCTCAAGTTCTTTAAGATTCGTCTCTTCTACCTTATACTCATAATTTTAGTGGTCCTTGCCCCGGTCACACTGCAGGCCACACACAGTGGCCTCACATACATACACTCTACCTGTCTCCGACACAGAGCCCCTCTGTGTCGCCCGCTAGGCTTGGTGTCACCACCCAGGGTCCCAGACACACGTTTACCCGGGCCAGGCCGCCTCATGCGCCGTGTCACCCACAGTCACGGGCTGACACCGTTCAAAACCCCCCCTTCCCAGCAGCCCCGCGTTGCAGCCGCACCGAGGCGCTGCCGTCCCGTCCTACAACCAATTCTGGTGTCAATCCAAGTTCCCGGGTTCCACCGACCCTTGGCAGCCAAGTTCCGCTGCTTCTCGCGCACCTTCTGACAGACTGCGCAGCGCCCGGCGTGGGGAGGACGCGCAGTCGGGGAGCTCCGGGATGCGCCGGGACGGGACAGGTCGGAGCAGGAGAGTGGGGCTGCCGCATCCGCCGCGGGAGAACTTCCTTGGAGGAGCAGAGCGGGGCTGCGGGCCGAACGCGCTCTCCTTACCCGGCCGGCGGCGCAGGGTCCCCGCGAGGCGAGCGCTGGGGGCCGGCCGCGCAGCGTGCGCGCCTTTTGAATGAATCGCCGGCCCAGCAGGGACAGCTGCTCGGCCCCGCCCCTTACGTCAGGCCTCTGGCCCCGCCCCCGACGTCAGAGTCCCGACTCGCAGCCTCGCCGCGGCTAACCCAGCGACCCCCAGCCGGCCGAGGGCTCACGATTCTTCCGCCAGGCCCCGCTGCTCTCCATCGCCACCTCTCGGGACTCCTAGGAACTGCAGGGGCTGCGCGGGGCGACCAGGATGCTTTTCGGACGCGTCCCTTTGAGGGGGCGGGGGGCGGGGCTCCAAACCAAGAAATAACGGGCTTGTGTTTTGAAGCGAAAAGGTGCTTGAGATTTAAATGCTACTCAGGTACTGCCATTATTGGCTGCGTAACTAGAGCCACAGCGACCACTTCCTGGGAATTTTCTTTCTTTTGGAATTGGTTGCCGATGACAACGACCTCGGTGTCTTGCATAAGGCCCAGTCTGGCTTCTGGAATCCCCCAACTAGTTAGTAAGAGAGTCTGTACGAAATGCTCACCCAGTGAATTCCTTTGGAACCTGGCCCAAATACCCACTCTTCCAGAGTAGTTGGTCCCTCCCCCATGTAGGACGGGTGACACCAGCTGTCCTGATCTTCCTAATGCCAGCCATCAAAGTTCCCAATGGAGGCCGGAGTGGAAATGTGGCCTCAGGTCTTGAGAGGCTGAGTCAGGAAGCTCCTGAGTTTGAGTATGTCCAGCATGGACATATCGAGACCTTGTTTCACAAACACACCAACAGACAAAAACAATGACAACAACAAAGAATGCTCAACACTATGAGACATGGTTGTAGAAGCTAGGGCACTACACACACTGTATTTTTGCCTCTGTAAATTGTGTCCTTGTGTGGTTTGGTGTGTCAGTACTAGAAGTAGCCACCCAAACACCACAGCCGCCTCCTCGATCACACCCCCCCCACACACACACACGTACATTCAAGAGATCAAAGGTGTCCAGGAGACCAAGGTTGGAAGAAATTCAGACAGCACAGAGGACCGAGAGCTGAGGACAGAGGCCTGGCTGGGATCAGGATAATCATAGCTCACTAAAAAGGTTGAGGAAGGTAAATAGGTGTGTTGGGAATAGATGGGTTGGGGTGGTATTCTAAACAAACTTGAGTCATAGACTCTGAGCCACAGAGCAGAGAGCAAAGGTCAGGTCCCCAGAGTCTGGGAAATTCCAGAAAGAGAACTGGACACCTGAGCGAAGAGAGGACAGAAAGAGGTCCAGGTTACTGGTGTCAAAATCACGACCCACAGGCCTGTAACATGGGCTTTGAATCCCAGAGCTCTGGAGGCAGGTACAACCAGATGTCTGTGAGTTCTGGCACAGCCTGGTCTAGATAGTGAGTTGCCATCTAGCCAGGGTTACAGAGTAAGATCCTCTCTTCGAAGAAAAAAAAGATCCTAGCCTATTCAATGTCAATTGTGCCCCCCAAATCTGGGGACAGGGGCTATGCTAGGATCCTACATCACAGTCCATGGAGGAAACCCACAGGAGGGAACAGTGGAGTGCCCAGGGTCCTCTACTTCTGAAATTTTTTTCTTCTCTCTCTCTCTCTCTCCTTTTTAAAGATGTATTATTTATTATGTATACAGTGTTCTGCCTGCATGTATGCCCACAGGCCAGAAGAGGGCACCAGATCTCATTACAGATGGTTGTGAGCCACCATGTGGTTGCTGGGAATTGAACTCAGGACCTCTGGAAGAGCAGCCAGGGCTCTTAACTTCTTAATTGTCTCTCCAGTCCCCTTTTCTCTCTTTTTGAGACATGGTCCCTCTATGCAACCCTAACAATGTATGTAGACCAGACTGACCTCAAATTCAGAGACCTATCTGCCTCTGCCTCCTGAGTGCTGGGATAAAGGTGTGTGCCTCCATGCCCATCTTTCTAAATTTTGTTTTAATTATTTTATTATACTTTATGTGTATAGGCACTAGTATGCCTGGTGCTCAAGGAGGCCAGAGCAAGGCATCCGAAGTTATACATGATGGTATAAGTCCTTGTCAATACAGTATGAGAATTGAATCTGGGTCTTCTGGAGGAAAGGTCAGTGTTCTTAACCCCGAGTCTTATTATTATTATCATTATTATTACTATTATTTTTATTTTAACTTGGGTTCTGGGGATTGTGCTCAGGTCACAGTTTACCAACTAAGCCATCTCTCAACCCTTTTTGAAATGTTTTCTTGGTATAAGGACATTCTATATGCCAATTTTCAAATTCCAAAAGATGGTATTTCAGGTCCCACTTAATAACTAGTTCAAACAGGGATGGAGGTTTGGGTCTGATGGCTAATCTGACTCTACTAACAACTCTCTGAAAACTGGGGTATTCAACCCCTTGCCCGCAGGTCTCTCTCATTCTATATGGATGAGGCCACCTTTACAGCTCAGATTCCTGGGAGTGCATGGGTCCCACTCCTGCATCTCAGTTGGGAAGAAGCCTAATTATTATTTACTACCAGTTGGACTTGCTGACTCCTTGTTGTAATGGTCTGCTCTGCCCCTGTAAGAGACAAGCCATGCCCACTCTCCCCCTCCTCCTCTCAGGCAAGCTGATCTTCAGCTTCCAGCCTGAGTCCGTTCCTTGTTTCTTCTGCCTCTGCCTCTCTCACTGCTCTCCCCCCTTCTCCCCTTCCTTTCCATAACCCACTAACTATCCTCACTCTGCATGGTGAGCCTATCCATGTCTCTGTCTCTCGCCCACTGCGTGGCTTTCTTCCCCGGGACCAGTCACCTTCAGAGAACTGATGGCGTGCCCATCTGTCTGTCTTTCCTCGTGGTACTGGCTGGCCCACCGAGGTGTCTCACGCACCATGCGGCCCCCTGCCTGGGACTGGCTACCCACTGCCAATGTCCGCTGTGATTGTGGTCTCACGGCCCGCTGCCCGCTGCCCCCCTCCAGGAACCTGCAGCATTTTACTGTTCCCCTTGTCCAGCTGACTGAGACTATCAAGTTCTGGAGCAGCTCTGCCACCGGGAGACAGAAAGAAGGTGACAGCCACACAACTGGGGCTTTTTATGGCACTCAGAGAGTCCCTGGGCTCCAGAAGATACTCAAAATCATCCTGGTATCTCAGGTGACTTCACAGAATCTTGGTACTCACTCTTGAGTGCCTCAGAGACTGTCTTGTGTTAAGCTGTTCACAGTGCAGCTGGTGAAGGCCAGGCTCCAGCACTCCATGGTAGTACTGCAGCATAAGACCTTAGTAGGTTGGAATGAGTTTTTACCGTGACCCACAGGCAAGTCCCTGCCAGGCCTGCTGAGGTAGAAATCCTATATCACTCTTTCAGAGTGACCAGGATTCTGTTGTTTTGAGAAATCTTTAGACAGGTGGCTGCTGGTGCCCCCTGCTGGCTATTCTGGAAACCCAAGCTGGAAGTACTGTCGTTCCTGCTTTTCCTGTTAGTTCCAGAACTCTACTGGTAGCAAACACTGCAGATACTCAAGTTCCTTGTATAAAATGCATAGAATATTTGTTTGTAGCCCATGCAATCCTATACTTTAAATTCTTTTTAGATTACTTGTAATACCCAACACAAGAAAATGTTATATTATTTGGTAAATAATGACCGGTGAAAATTTGGACCTTCTCAGGACAGATACAACTATTGTAAATCTAAATTTTCCATCCACCAGGCATGGTGGTTCACGCCTTTAATCTCAGCACTCAAGAGGCAGAGGCAGGAGGATCTTTGTGAGTTCAAACTCAGCCTGGTATACGTAGTGAGTTTTAGGACAGTCAGAGCTACATAGAAAGACCCTCTCTCAAAAAAACAAAATAATAATAATAAATAAAATTTCCATCTATGGTTTGTTAATTCGGAAGATCCAGAACGCATGGATACCAAAGGCTAAAACTAAAGTTACAGATTTCAGGCTTAAATTTTCTTTAAAAGAAATCTGGGAGGCTGGAGAGGCTCAGAGGTCAAGAGCACTGTCTGCTCTTCCAAAGGTTCTGAGTTCAATTCCCAGCAACCATATGGTAGCTCACAACCATCCATAATGAGATCTGGGGCCCTCTTCTGGCATACAGACAGAATACAGTATATATAATAAATAAATCTTTAAAAAAAAAAGAAATCTCTATCTATCCATCTACATTCATCTATCTGTCTGTCTGTCTATTTATTTATTTCCAGCAGTGGAGACATATTGTAGGAAGCTGCTTGGCCACCCAGACTCCTGAAATAACCACACAGAAACTGTGTTAATTAAATCATTGGTTGGTCCATAGCTTAAGTGTATTTCTGGCTCACTCATATCTTAAATTAATCCATCTCCATTAATCTGTGTATTGCCACAAGGCTGTGGCTGTCTCTGGCAGGGCTACATGGTTTCTCTTGACTCCACCTTCTTCCTCCCAGCATTCGGTTTAGTTTACTCTGCCCTATCACAGGCCAAGGCAGTTTCTTTATTAACCAATGGTATTCACAGCATACATCAGTGGCACATGCCTTTAATCACTCCAGAGGCAGAGGCAGGCAGATCCCTGAGTTTGAGGTCAGCTTGGTCTACAGAGTGACCTCAGTGACAGCCAGGGCTACACAGAGAAACCCCATCTCAAAACAATTAAAATAAAATTTATTTATGTATATGGATGCTTTGTCTGCATGTCCATATACACACCAGAAGAGAGAATTAGATCCCATGGGGCCATGGAACTACAGTTAGTTATAGACCGTTGTGAGCCATGTAGGTGCTGGAATTGAACTCAGGAAGAACCCTCAATGCTTTAACTGCTGTGCCATCGCTCCAGCACCCAGGCTAAAGTTTCAATGTTTTGCTGAAAGAAAAACCTCAGTAGGCCTGGTCCGAGCTCACCTGGCAAGCTTTAGATCCTGTGGGTGTGGCCTACATCAATGGGAGGGGCTAAGACCAAGTTAGAACTGGAGCTAGGGCAGGCCAGGACCCAGCACTGGGCAGGTACTAAGCTGGGGCTGTCTGGGTCTGAGAACTCACTTGACTCAGCCTACATTTAAGGCTAGACCTCAGGCCAGGTCTGGAATCCCACTGGTGGGATTGTACCCTGACTCTGGCCTCACCAGCTCCCTCCCTCAGAGGAACAGTTTGAAACCCTACTGGCCCACTTGACTTGTGCTCAGGAAGGAAAAGGTAAGAGCTTCTCTCTCTCTCTCTCTCTCTCTCTCTCTATATATATATATATATATATTCATTTTTTAAATTTATTTATTTATTAAAGATTTCTGTCTCTTCCCCGCCACCGCCTCCCATTTCCCTCCCCCTCCCCTGATCAAGTCCCCTCCCTCGTCAGCCCAGAAAGCAATCAGGGTTCCCTGCCCTGTGGGAAGTCCAAGGACCACCCACCTCCATCCAGGTCTAGTAAGGTGAGCATCCAAACTGCCTAGGCTCCCACAAAGCCAGTACATGCAGTAGGATCAAAAACCCATTGCCATTGTTCTTGAGTTCTCAGTAGTCCTCTTTGTCCGCTATGTTCAGCGAGTCTGGTTTTATCCCATGCTTTTTCAGACCCAGGCCAGCTGGCCTTGGTGAGTTCCCGATAGAACATCCCCATTGTCTCAGTGTGTGGGTGCACCCCTCGCGGTCCTGAGTTCCTTGCTCATGCTCTCTCTCTTTCTGCTCCTGATTTGGACCTTGAGATTTCTGTCCGGTGCTCCAATGTGGGTCTCTGTCTCTGTCTCCTTTCATCGCCTGATGAAGGTTAATATTCAGGAGGATGCCTATATGTTTTTCTTTGGGTTCTCCTTCTTATTTAGCTTCTCTAGGATCACTAATTATAGGCTCAATGTCCTTTGTTTATGGCTAGAAACCAAATAAGATTGAGTACATCCCATGTTCCTCTTTTTGGGTCTGGCTTACCTCACTCAGGATAGTGTTTTCTATTTCCATCCATTTGCATGCAAAATTCAAGAAGTCCTTGTTTTTTACTGCTGAGTAGTACTCTAATATGTATATATTCCATACTTTCTTCATCCATTCTTCCATTGAAGGGCATCTAGGTTGTTTCCAGGTTCTGGCTATTACAAACAATGCTGCTATGAACATAGTAGAGCATATACTTTTGTTGTATGATAAGGCCTCTCTTGGGTATATTCCCAAGAGTGGTATTACTGGGTCCAGGGGTAGGTTTATCCCAAATTTCCTGAGAAACCACCACACTGCTTTCCAAAGTGGTTGCACAAGTTTGCATTCCCACCAGCAAAGGATGAGTGTACCCCTTTCTCCACATCCTCTCCAGCAAAGACTATCATTGGTGTTTTTTTATTTTAGCCATTCTGACAGGTGTAAGATGGTATCTCAAAGTTGTCTTGATTTGCATTTCCCTGATTGCTAAGGAAGTTGAGCATGACCTTAAGGGTCTTTTGGCCATTTGAACTTCTTCTGTTGAGAATTCTCTGTTCAGCCCAGTGCCCCATTTTATAATTGGATTGATTAGCCTTTTACGGTCTAGTTTCTTGAGTTCTTTATATATTTTGGAGATCAGACCTTTGTCAGTTGCGGGGTTGGTGAAGATCTTCTCCCAGTCAGTGGGTTGCCTTTCTGTCTTAGTGACAGTGTCCTTTGCTTTACAGAAGCTTCTCAGTCTCAGGAGGTCCCATTTATTCAATGAGGCCTTTAATGTCTGTGCTGCTGGGGTTATACGTAGGAAGTGGTCTCCTGTGCCCATGTGTTGTAGAGTACTTCCCACTTTCTCTTCTATCAGGTTCAGTGTGTTCGGACCGATATTGAGGTCTTTAATCCATTTGGACTTGAGTTTTGTGCATGGTGATAGATATGGATCTATTTTCATTCTTTTACAGGTTGACATCCAGTTTTGCCAGCACAATTTGTTGAAGATGCTCTCTTTTTTCCATTGTATACTTTTAGCTCCTTTATCGAAAATCAGGTGTTCATAGATTTGTGGGTTAATGTCCAGGTCTTCTATTTGATTCCATTGGTCGACTTCTCTGTTTTTATGCCAATACCAAGCTGTTTTCAATACTGTAGCTCTGTAATAGAGTTTGAAGTCAGGGATGGTAATGCCTCCAGATGATCCTTTATTGTATAAGATTGTTTTGGCTATCCTGTGTTTTTTGTTTTTCCATATAAAGTTGATTATTGTCTTCTCCAGATCTGTGAAGAATTTTGATGGGGATTGCATTGAATCTATAGATTGCTTTTGGTAGAATTGCCATTTTTACTATGTTGATCCTCCCAATCCAAGAGCAAGGGAGATCCTTCCATTTTCTGGTGTCCTCTTCAATTTCTTTCTTCAAAGACTTAAAGTTCTTGTCAAATAGATCTTTCACTTCCTTGGTCAGAGTTACCCCAAGATATTTTATGCTATTTGTGGCTATCTTGAAAGGTGATGCTTCTCTAATTTTCCTTTCTGTTTCCTTATCCTTAGTGTATAGGAAGGCAACTGATTTTTTGTAGTTGATCTTGTATCCTGCCACATTACTAAAGGTGTTTATCAGCTGTTAGAGTTCTTTGGTATAGTTTTTGGGGTCGCTTATGTATACTATCATATCATTTGCAAATAACGAAAGCTTAACTTCTTCCTTTCCAATACGAATCCCCTTGATCCCCTTATGTTGTCTTATTGTTATTGCTAGAACTTCAAGCACTGTATTGAAGAGGTATGGAGAGAGTGGACATCCTTGTCGTGTTCCTGAGTTTAGTGGGATGGCTTTGAGTTTTTCTCCATTTAATTTAATGTTAGCTGTCGGCTTGCTGTAAATAGCTTTTATTATATTTAGGTATGACCCTTGTATCCCTAATCTCTCCAAGACCTTTATCATAAAGGGGTGTTGGATTTTGTCGAATGCTTTTTCAGCATCTAATGAAATGATCATATGGTTTTTTTTTCTTTCAGTTTATTTATATGGTGGATTACATTGATAGATTTGCCTATGTTGAACCAGCTCTGCATCCCTGGGATAAAGCCTACTTGATCATAATGGATAATTTTTCTAATGTGTTCTTGGATTCGGTTTGCCAGTATTTTATTGAGAATTTTTGCATTGATATTCATGAGTGAGATAGGCCTGTAATTCTCTTTCTTGGTTGGGTCTTTGTGTGGTTTTGGTATCAGGGTAACTGTAGCTTCATAAAAGGAATTTGGCAATGCCTCTTCTGTTTCTATATTGTGAAATACATTAAGGAGTATAGGTATTAGCTCTTCTTGATAGTTCTGGTAGAATTGTTTTTTTTTTTTTTTTTTTTTTTTTTTTTCGAGACAGGGTTTCTCTGTGGCTTTGGAGCCTGTCCTGGAACTCACTCTGTAGACCAGGCTGGTCTCAAACTCCCAGAGATCCGCCTGCCTCTGCCTCCCGAGGGCTGGGATTAAAGGCATGCGCCACCACCATCCTGCTGGAAGGGAGATTTTTGATAACAGTTTCTAGTTCTTCGCGACTAACAGGTCTATTTAGATAGTTCACCTGGTCTTGGTTTAGCTTTGGTATATGGTACTTATCTAAAAAAAAGTCCATTTCTTTTGCATTTTCCAGTTTTGTGGCATGCTTTTGTAGTAAGATCTAATGATTCTTTGGATTTCCTCTGTGTCTGTGGTTATGTCTGGTTATGTCCCCCTTTTCATTTCTGATCTTATTTATTTGCGTGTTCTCTCTCTGTTGTTTAATTAGTTTGGATAGGGGTTTGTCGATCTTGTTGATTTTCTCCAAGAACCAACTTTTTGTTTCATTGATTCTTTGGACTGTTTTCTGTGTTTCTATTTTGTTGATTTCCGCTCTCAGTTTGATTATTTCCAGTCTTCTACTCCTCCTGGGCGCAGGTAAGAGCTTCTTTGTCCCCTGGGGGTGGGGTGGGGTCTGAGAGGAATTTGGAGCTCTGGACTGACTGAGGACAGCGGTGTTGGTGAGGTGAGGTCGACCTAGGCCAGACTAGGTAGCCCAGTTACATGAACAGGTCAAGGTTACATGGCCTGTGCTGAAATGTTTGAGGATTTGCAGCCCAGAGGAAGGACTTAGGGGAAGTTGAAAAATACATGCTTTGGTGTCACATGGATAAAGGTTAAGTCATAGTTGTATCGGTGACAGGCTGGATAGCCTTAAGCAGGTGAGTCCGCTATCTGCAGAGGTTCATGTCAGGCACATCAGATCAAGAGTCCCACTGGGATCTGGAGCCCGGGTCTGCTCCTCTCTTCCCCTTCTCTGGTTCAGTATTTGCTCTGGGCACTACCCAAAGCACAGCATCTAGGGCTCTGCCTGAGCTTGTCTCGAAACCTGCTCCCTTGCCTCCTCCAGTCTGCCCTGCGGTCAACTCCTGTCCAGCCTTGGATACCTGTCTACTTGCCTTGCCCATCAAGGCTTCTCACTGGCCATAATTGGGCCCAAAATAGCATTTCCCCTTGCCACTTCCTGCAACCAGGCTGTGGCTTAAGAAGGGAGAATTGTTGTCTGGCAAGCATGCAAAGATGTGAAGGTCAGTGGGGTGCACAAGAGCAAGAATTTGCCTCCAGGTTCCAGTAAGCAGAGGCTGGGGCTGGAGCTTGCTTTCTGATCCTTGGGGACCCCATGCCCTCCCCAGGTTCAGCTCAGGACTAAGACAGGGCCCTTGACCACTTTCTGCTCTCCTACCAAGCTCTCTCAGTATGCTGAGGCTAGCTCCAAGACTGACCGAGGCTAGCTAATCTAGCCTTCTGCTTCCTCTGGTCCTAAAAGACATTTCCTGACTTTTCTGACCACGAGAAACCCTCATGCCTAAGTCTGTTCTTAGTGTCAACCCCACCTTTCTGTGTGGTGGTCACTAAGTCCGGTTCCAGGTTTCATCCTCTCTGAGGTAGTCTAGCTACATCCTGACTTTTGTCTCTAGCCCAAGGGATCTGCAGGAGCAACTCCTTGAAGAGATAGTCTTTGGCTCAGACTTGCTCCCTCCCCTGGGATCAAACAGGAATTGATGTCAGAGAAGTTACAAACATGAGCCTATGTGACTACCTGCAGCTCTGGCAGCTCCACTCACTCCGGCTACCCTGTGTGGCTACCTCCATCTTCCACGCGGTGTCAAGACCTGAGCAGAGCAAATCCAGTTCTGCCTCCTGAGGAAGACACCAAATTTCCTCATCAGAGAAGCAAATTGTGGCCACAATCTTCTGAGACCACTAAGGATTAGGGAGCCCAGCTGTGGCTTACAGCAAGCAGCAGAAGGAAACTGGGTTTACTGTTCTCTTGTAGGCGAGACCTACATCCAGCTCAGGGATGTAGCCAGAGGTAGGATGCTTGCCTGCTACTGATTCCCAGCATTGTATAAAACCGGTTGTGGTAGCACACACTTCAAATCCCAGCATTCAGGAGGTAGTGGCACGAGGATCAGAAGTTCAAGGTCATCCTCAGCTACAGACCCCATCTCAAAAAGTAAAAAGACTTACAGCTGTGTCTCAACTGGATTCTCCAACATTTATTTCATTGACCATAAATCAACATTTATTGAACACTTATTGATGGCGAGTGCCATGGTAGGCTTCTGTGAGGCCGGGAACACCTGCTCTCAGAGCGTCTGTCTAGCGCTCCCATCTCTCCTCCATCAAACCCTGGTCCACCTTCCTCTCACCCATAGCCTGCACTTTAAGGCAGGTCTCTATGTCTGGGAAACACATACTCCGTGTTGTCTCAAGCCTGGGTGGCTAGGATTGTAGGGGGAGCTGTGGATTGATGGATGCCTCTTGGCCTTTACATACATCTGCTGTGCTGTACCTTTTTTTTTTGTTTTTTGAGACAGGGTTTCTCTGTGGCTATGGAGCCTGTCCTGGAGCTAGCTCTTGTAGACCAGGCTGGCCTTGAAACTCAAAGAGTTCCTGCCTCTGCCTCCGGAGTGCTGGGATTAAAGGTGTGCGCCACCACAGCCCAGACGTCAGTGGTTTTCAATAAAAATACTGATACCTGGGTCTTATCTAAGGTTCTCATTTAATTGGCCTTCCGTGGGCCTGTGCCCCTAGTGAACTATAATGAACAGTCCAGGTTGTAAACCATGTTTTAGGTGAGGCAATTCTTCCAGGAGCCTCCCTAGGGTGAACCTAAGGCCTGGTCCCTCAGGATTTCTCTATTCAGAGCAAAGTGGCCCAGGCTGAGAGCCTGTGACCCAAAAGGTACTTATCATCCAGCCAGCCCACGCTCTGGGAGGTGGTCTTCAAAACGGCAGGGCAATGGGGCAGCTCTGTTCCTACAGGAGTGCTTACACTGGGAAGGCGGTGCGGACCCAGCTCCATGTATCTAGTGCTCTTGCCTCTGTCAAGGGCGGCAGAAACAGCTGAAGCTGTGACAGTGACAGCCACGGACAGAAGAGCAGTAACTGTTCTAGCGGCACGGAGGGAGGGGCCTTCGAAGTCTAGATCACTGGGCCCTGTGACTGACAGCCCAGGTCTCTAGTAGCAGGCACGCTTTTGATTTTAGCCCCAGAGTGAACCCTGCATTCCAAAAACTCTATGTACCAGTCAAACATCCTGTAGAGGGAAAAGACCATCAGACCCTTTTTCCAAAAACTCTATGTACCAGTCAAACATCCTGTAGGGGGAAAAGACCATCAGACCCTTTTTCCAAGAAGGAAATGATTTGGCTTGGTCACATGGTTGGTGAGAGGCAGTCAAGATTCCACACAGAATCTGTTCAGTTCCAGTCTGCGTTCCTCCATCTTGAATCCACATGAGCAGGATCCTCTCCTCGCTAAAACTATGCTAACAGGATATCCTATACATGTGTTGGAGACCCAGCAGACCCTTGAGGGGTGTGTATGAGTTGCAAAACACACACCTACACTTACCCCCTTTTCTTTTCCTTTTTTGGGGGTACGGGGGGGGGAGCAAGATCTTGCCACATAGACCAGGTTGTTTTGTTTTGAGATGGGAGGGGTGTCTCACTATGTAGCGCTGACTTGCTAGGTAGACCAGGCTGGCTTTCAATTCACAGAGTTTAGCCAGGCGGTGGTGGTGCAAGCCTTTAATCCCAGCACTCAGGGGGCAAAGGCAGGCAGATCTTTGTGAGAGGCCAGCCTGGTCTACAAGAGCAAACTCCAGGACAGGCTCCAAAGCTACAGAGAAACCCTGTCTTGAAAAACCCAAAAAGAAAAAAAAAATTCACAAAGATCCAGTTGCCACCAACTCCCTGGTGCTGGGACTATAAGCATGTGCCATCAATACCTGGTCCAAGCTGGTTTTGAATTCAAGATCATCTTGCCTCAGCCTTCCCACGTGCCAATAATACAGTCTGTCAACCTTTCAGACCAGAAACTTAGTTGTTGTTGTTGTTTTTTAGAAATTTATTATGCTGTGTGTATGAATGTTTTGCCCGCATGTAGGTCTGTGGCCATGTGCATGCATGCAGTGGCCCTGGGAACCAGAAGGCATCTGATCCCAGGGGACTGCAGAGATGTTTGTGAGTGGCCATGTAGGTGCTGGGGATTGAACCTTGGTCCTCTGGAAGTACAGTCGTTGCTCTTAACCACTAAACTATTATTGTTCTAGTTCCAGAAACTAAGTTTTTTGAAGGAAGCCATTTGGATTAACAAAGCGGAGATGAGGCATGGCCTTTCCGTTGTTGGGAGGACCACCACGGTGCGAGGGGCTCCTTGTCCCATGCCGCTGGGCGCTTGCATTCTCTGCAGTCTGGTTTAACGGCACACCTCTCTGGACCAGAATCAGACAGGCCTGGGCTCTAGTTCTGCTTCACAGGAGCTTTAGGCAGGACCTCTACTGCCCTGCCTCCTCGACTGTAGCACAGCTGCTTCCGATTCCCAAGCCTCGCTCTAGACTGACTTCGAAGTTCTGATTGATACACTATTGATGTATACGATCTGTAGGTAATTCTAACATTCAAAATTCTTTCCTCTTCTGAAACTAAGGCCCAGACAAGCGCAGTTACCTGCTCATGAAAACACAGCAGGCCAGTGTTAACCCTATTACCCCAGCACTTTTCATCTGCTCCTGCAGTCTGAGTCAGAATCGGGAA
Organism: Microtus oregoni; assembly: GCF_018167655.1. Classification (NCBI taxonomy): domain Eukaryota; kingdom Metazoa; phylum Chordata; class Mammalia; order Rodentia; family Cricetidae; genus Microtus; species Microtus oregoni. The sequence goes on from NW_024543086.1 coordinate 33,038,258, forward strand.
GCCTTGGGGAGACAGAGCACGGAGGGGGCTGGCAGTAGGCCCTTAGGGCCCAAGGCCAAGGGGGACCCATCATTTGGTGTTTCTATTTATTGACTTTAAATTTCATCATCTGAGGAGAGTTAATACATGGCTGTTTGGTAGCAGAGAAACATACTCAAGACCACAATGACCCACCCACCCCAAAGAAAAACAAAACCGAACAGAACAAACCAACCCTCTCTGAAACCAGACCTTTGGAGTTGTAGCTGAAGCAAGGGGCTGAGGGGCAGGGTGGCTCCCTGCAGCCTGGAGGTGAGGGAGAGACTGCCCCAAAGTGGAAGCTTTCCCAGTTAAAAAGGCTGTGTCTAGTCCCTCAACACTGGCAGGGGGGTTCTTCCTAAAGGGGCTGGTCCTGGCAGGATGGGGTGTTTAGAATTCAGTGGTCAGTGAAAGGGGACCCATAGGTCCACTCCCAAGGTGACCACTGTGACAGTGCATGAGACATGGGGAGGCAGGAGCTGGGCTAGGGCCAGTTGTGAGGAGGGAAGGCCCTTTCTCTTACCTGAGAAAGCCCTGTCCCAGATCCACTAATGTTCCCAAGTTAAGGAACCTTAGGCACCACCAACAGCTTGGAAGTGCTAAAGCTGGGAAGCTGCCCAGTGAGAGTTACCGCCCCCGGCCATCTTGTCTGTATGTCTGAGGGCACTTGAGCAAACTTTGCCTCTGCGTTAGGATGGGCAGCCCTGTCAGGGAGGGCTGGACTTTATCTTAACGGACATGTCTTAGTGCCCTGAACATGCAGTGTGTGTGTGTGTGTGTGTGTGTGTGTGTGTGTGTGTGTGTGTGTGGCGGATGGGCTTGGTCCTTCCAGGGTGGTCTCTCACACAGGAACAGATTCTGTCGGTTCCTCACATCACGTCAGGCCCCAGGTTACTGCATAAATAAGTGCTTTGGAAAGTATTCATCTAAAAAGTAACATAAATACTGTACACAGGAAAGGATGCTGTCCCTTAGCTTCCCCACGGCCCCAGAAATCCCTCCACATATTGCACATGGCCTTGCCAGCCCAGTGGGGTCCAGGCCCAGCTATGTCTTTGGTAGAAGCTCCGGGCACAAAGGTCCTGGGGAGCCCCCACATCTCCACCCTGGTCCCAGCAGTCAGCGGAGACCTTGGCCTGGCTGGCAGTATTCTACCAGGAATGTTTCCACAAAGATGAGAGTGTCCACATGGCGTGCCCCTGCTCGGACACTCTGCTCAAGGGCTGCATATGGCCTGGGAAAACAGGCAGGCTGCGGGCAGGTGGACAGGCGAGTGCTGGGCCACAGTGGGCACGCTCACACCCTCCATAGGAGGAGGTGGTTTGTGCTGTCGTCTCGGCCCACAGTCTCACTACTGGTACCACCTCCGCTGCTGAGTCGGAAGTCCTCATAGCCATCACCACCACTGATAACCAGCATTTTAGGCCTAGCTGAGGTGGGGCCTCGGTGTCGAGGGGAGTCCCGGTGATCCAGGGATGGCAGCTTCTCAGGGCCTGAGGAACAAAGAGGAGGACTGGTCAACCTGAAGCAATTTGTAGCTTCACCTGTCCACCTGCCCTCAGCCCCTCTGTCTCTTCCAGGCCGAGGCCTCTCCTTCTACTTCCCAGAAGATAGGAAGACACACACACTTCCTGTTAACCAGAACAAAAGTCCACTCTCTTGGCAGCCACCTTTCTTATCTCCGCTATGTGTGAATGCGCACACATGTGCATTTATGCTTTCTGTACGCATAGTGCAAATACATATTCATGTGAGTGTGTGTTCACAGTGTGTGTGCATGTGTGTGGAGTGTGAGTGTGTTCACAGTGTGTGTGCATGTGTGTGGAGTGTGAGTGTGTTCACAGTGTGTGTGCATGTGTGTGGAGTGTGTGAGTGTGTTCACAGTGTGCGTGCATGTGTGTGGAGTGTGTGTGTTCACACTGTGTGTGCATGTGTGTGGAGTGTGTGAGTGTGTTCACAGTGTGCGTGCATGTGTGTGGAGTGTGTGAGTGTGTTCACAGTGTGTGTGCATGTGTGTGGAGTGTGTGTGTTCACAGTGTGCGTGCATGTGTGTGGAGTGTGTGTGTTCACAGTGTGCGTGCATGTGTGTGGAGTGTGTGAGTGTGTTCACAGTGTGCGTGCATGTGTGTGGAGTGTGTGAGTGTGTTCACAGTGTGCGTGCATGTGTGTGGAGTGTGTGAGTGTGTTCACAGTGTGCGTGCATGTGTGTGGAGTGAGTGTGTTCAGTGTGCGTGCATGTGTGTGGAGAGTGTGAGTGTGTTCACAGTGTGCGTGCATGTGTGTGGAGTGTGTGAGTGTGTTCAGTGTGCGTGCATGTGTGTGGAAGCCAAAGGTGCCTGGAACTCACTCCCGAGTGTGGGGACTAAAGGTTGTGTCACAACCCTCAGCTTTCTTACTTATTTTTTAAAGGAATTTCTTTCTTTTCTTTCTTTTTTTTCCTTACTGAAACGGGGTTTCTCTGTATAACCCTGGCTGTCTTGGAACTCACTTTGTAGACCAGGCTGGCCTCAAACTCACAGAGATCCACCTGCCTCTGCCTCTCAAGTAATGAGATTAAAAGCATGCACCACCACCGCCCAGCTTAAAGGAATTTCTAAAGATTTATTTTATTTTTATTTGTGCATGTGTGTGTGTGCGCGCACGTGTGTACCTGCCTAGGCCAGAAGAGGGCATTGGAGACCCTGGAGCTGGAGTTGCAGGAGACAGTGTAGCCTGATTTGAGTGTTGGGAACTGAACTTAGGTACTCTCTAAGAGCAGAGAGTGCTCTCACCTGCTGGGCCATCTCTCGAGGCCCCCTTCTCCTTCTTTACAGGTCAGGGTTTTTCACTAAATTTGGATCTCATCCTTTAGTCTAGGCTGAGTGGCAATGAGCCCCTGGATCCCATCTCTGCCTCCCCAGTACTGTAATAACACAAGGGCCCCTGCTTGTGGCTTTTACCTGGGTGATGGGGATTTGAACTTGAGTTCTCACGCTTGCCGTGTTTCCAGCCACCCCATCCCCACCCAACCTATGTTTTCCGGTCAGGAATGACATTGATTTCCTAGCCACTTTCCATCTTTGTTGACTTCTGCATATATAAGGTCCTCCACTGTCATTACAGACATGTGCTGTAATTACACATAATAATAAAATTTTGGTCATTTAGGGAAGTTGGTGACCACTTTCTGGGCAACATGTCACACCAGTCACGTGTCTAGGATAATGCTGGTAGCCACGTAGGAATGTAGCACCCTGTTCACATGCAGGACACGTGTTGTGAGTATGTAGGGCATATTTATTTTCTTTCTATCTTCTCTGTTTTTCGGGTTGGGGACTGATCCCAGAGGCACGTGCGTGCAAAGCCTTTTCCTATGACAGGACTATGCTAAGTGTTTTAACTCTCCCAATGTCTACCCTACCAGTTACCTTAAGGGAGAGTTTCCAGTACAGCGGGCCTTGTCCGCCTGTGTTTACTGTGGCTCTTGGTTACATCATGGTCTCTTGCTTTTGACTAAATCTTTTGTTTCATTCATCAGGCTGTAACAGGACAGGCTGCTTCATCTATAAATACTGCACAGCGTGGCCGTGTGGGCACACAGCACTCGGAACATGTGCTGCTGCTATCTGAAGCGTGAGCGCACGGACACCCTTTCCAGTCAGTGCGGCTCAGGTCTTCTCGATCCACACAGCTGCTGACTCAGGCTTCACTGCCTCCTGACTCCCCACCCTCTGTGAAGTGCCTCATTTTCCTGCCGCTTCCCTCTCTAACCCTATTTCCTGCCCTCTACCAGCTTCACTGCCTCCTGACTCCCTGCCCTCTGTGAAGTGCCTCATTTTCCTGCGGCTTCCCTCTCTAACCCTATTTCCTGCCGCTTCCCTCTCTAACCCTATTTCCTGCCGCTTCCCTCTCTAACCCTATTTCCTGCCGCTTCCCTCTCTAACCCTATTTCCTGCCGCTTCCCTCTCTAACCCTATTTCCTGCCCTATACCACTCTGTATCCTCTTTTCTTGTGCTATTTCTACTTCCTGTTCTGGACATCACTTCCTGAGTCCATTTCCTTCCTTTCTAGCTCTGCTTTACTTCCTAGTATATATTTTAAAATTTGTTTCCATTTTATGTACATTGGTGTTTTGCCATGGGTATCGGGTCTCCTGAAATTGAAGTTATAGACAGTTGTGAGCTGCCATGTGGGTGCTGGGAATTGAACCCGGGTCCTCTGGAAAACCACTGAGCCATCTCTCCAGCCCCACTTCCTGGTTAAGAAACACATACAACAGGATATATTTCCCATGAGCGTATTCGCCCCTTACTAGCTATGGTTCACTTCCTGTCTCCTACGACCCCCTGGACAGCATTTCACGCTCAGGCACAGGCATGCACACAGGTTCAGCTGCGGGCTCTGCGGTCTTTCTTATAACAGGCTCCACTCACTTCTGCCCTTTTCACCCTCTCAGAGCCTCCGCTGGCAGAGGCCCTGGACGGGAGTGGAAGGCGCAGACCCACCTGTATCTGGGGGAGGTGGCGGGGTTGGACACAGAAGGTTGAAGCCATCAGGCAGCTGGACTGCTGCCAAGAAGCGGACATGGCCAGTGTGTCCCTGGCCTAGGCCCGTCGGGCTGAGGGGTGCTCGCGGGCAGCTGATGGTACTCGGGGTTGTGGGCATGGTCAGCACAACCCCGGCACTGGTGCCCACCCACAGGAGCTCCTCACAAACCAGCAGTGCGGTGATCCTTAGGCAGGCCGCCTTGTGCTGTCGGATGATGGCATCGGAGCCTGGGGGGAGAAACAGCGCTGGAGGCGGGCCCTGGCTAGGCCTCCCCCAGGACGGGAGCGAAAAGTCGGTACCTGCCAGCATCCTGTGCACAGGAGGGGTGACATCTACCTCCGCCAGCTGCTCGAAGGTATCGGGGTGGTAGAGACAAACGTGGGCACTACCCTTCAAGGTCACCCACACACCCAGGCTGGAATCGACCATGCAAGCCACACTTCGGCTGGAATCCTGCCCCATGTAGAATGTGTGCTGTAGGGGAGTAGGGCAGAGATCAGGTGGTAGTTAGCAAAGCTGCTCTTCTGCCTGAACCCCACCACTGTCCATCTCACACAGAGCTCCCCACAAACCCCTCTAGATACCTGCCTGAATCGACAGCCAAGGCAGGCTTGGCCTTGGGTCTGGATGATCACTTTCAAAGCTTGCCCCTTAATCCTCCAGAAGTAAAAAGGGGTGCCCTTTCCCTACGAAACTTGAGTGACTAAAGCTTGTGTGGGTTTTAGACCAGTCACTGGTCTCTCCCTGGATGGATGGGCAAGTGTTAGCCTAGGAGGAAAAAGTCACACCCTAAAGGCCCACGGTCACATGCCGGGCTAGTCACAGAACCAGGGCTGACCCCAAGCCTCAACCTTCAACTCAGCCAATGAAGCCCATGAAATCTGTGGTCCTGAGGTACTGCCTAGGCTGGGAACTTAGGTTTGTATGCAAACAAAGCAGGAGTAAAGGCCAAAAGTTCATCTTAAGGGTTGGTGACATCAGGAAGGAGGACCCTTATGTCCCTCAGGGATGCCAGTATTGCACAGATAGGAAACAACAGGGACATGAATGAGGAATTCTAAATATATGGGCAGTTGCTGTCTTCCTCAGGGAAGGGCAGAGACTGGCCTGGATGCTTCTCTGTCTCGCTGGTCTCATCTCCCTCTTCTGTGAGCCTAGCTCATCCCAGATACCCAGTTCTGTTCCCCAGCCCAGCTACCTCCAGCTGCAGCGTGTCCGGGCTCAGGACAAGGACCCGGTTCTGGCAGCCACACCACAGCCGTCCACCCACAGACACCATCTTGGTGATGGGGCTCCCTGGAGCACCCAGAGTCATTGATTTGAAGTTCTGGGGGTCCCAGAAACGCCCTAGAGAAGAAATGGGTTAAAGAAAACATTAATTTTAGTGTAGTCCTAAATTTGTCTCAGCCTTCCCTGAAAAGAAACCTGAATGTTCCCTCTGTCTTTAGGTTTTAGAGACACGGTTTCTCTGTGTAGCCCTGGCTACCCTGGAACTCACTACGTAGACCAGGCTGGCCTTGAACTCAGAGATTCACTGGCCTCTGTTCCCATTTGTCCAGAAGAGAGCTCAGTTACCACAAAAGGGATAAGGGTGGAAGGGTGTGTGGGGCACATACCTGCTTCCCTTTGGTAAACCACAAGTTCGCCATTGGCCAAAGACACAAACACCTGGTTATTCAGATACCTGAGAAAAAGGAAGTAGCAATGCAGTTCCAGGGGCTGAAGTGGGCACCCTGGGGCCAAGGGGCTCTGGTCTTGAGAGTTTACCTCTTTTATTCTTTACCCTCAAAGTGCATGTGTGGGGGGGGGAACCGGCGGCCAAGAGGCAGCAGTGACGTTCCCACATTAACAGTGTGGAAGACGCACAGCTGGCCTTGGTGCAGGCCTCTGTTCTGCATCTTCCCCAGAAAAGAGGGGCCAGCAGAGCAGGAGTAGATGAATACAGCCAGCCTATCTGCCGGCCAAGAAGACTGTGTGTGGGAAGGGCAACCCAGGGGCTTACTGGATGCACGTCACAGAGGCGGCATGTTGGAGCTTCATGCTGTTCCTGCGATCACGAATGCTGTCAGAGGACTGGTAGACGTGGACACTGTGGATGAGGGCATCTGTGACAAGCAGTCAAACCTACCAGCCCCAAGAGCCATTCCTTCACTTTTGCCTTCTCCCCACCTCCTCTACACCAGGTACTGACACACTTACTAGCGTCTCCTGAGTATCCTCAGCTGGCAGAACCCCCAAAACTAGATTCAACCCCCCCACTCTCGCTTCTGCTTCAGGCCACCGTACGATTTCCAGCTTTGTCCCAGATCTTCCCCGGCCCCTACCTACCATCCATCCTCAGTGCCCAGCCACACGGAACTCTGGTAGGCCTCAGGGTCTACACTCAACAAGTCCTCAAGGCTGCCCCTTGTGAAGGAACCACGGCTGGAGCGGCGAAGGGCTCTTCCATCCATTGGACTGGCGCCACAGGGACCGCCTGGCCCAAAGGAGCCAGAGAGTGACAGGAAGCCAGGCTCCTGCTCTTCCTCAGAGCTGGTTGTCTCTGCAGTGGCTTCCTTGGAGCTTGGGGTCTCCTCATCTGAAGGGACAAAGGTCGCTATCTCTGTTCCACTCCACCAGGCAGAAATCTAACACCTTCCTAGGCCCCACTGAGTCCTTCCTGACCCTGGTCCCTTATGTGCTAAGGCCTTGCCCTGCACACTCTCAGCACGTACTCCAGGTCCCAGTCCTCATCTGGCCGTCTTAAATTCAGCCACACCCTTATGGAGGGACTAGCCACCATATGCCAGTCTCCCAATACTCAAAGCCCATCTCCCTTAACAGTGTACTCCACGGTCTCCGGGACTCCACGTCTGACTCACTATCACAGACCCCTAGTGAACTGATTCTAGCCTTTGCCTGCGTTCGTGAGGAGTCACCCACTGCTCCCAATTTCCCCCCACACTCACTGCCAAAGCTGGAGGAAATGGTAGATTGGCTGGCTTGGCTCTGCAACGTCCCAGAGGGGCTAGGGGAAGATTCATCATCAGAGTCACTGTCAAAGGGCACCAATTCAGCTTGGGGGTCACCCTTGGCAGGGCCTGGATCCATCTCCAGCCCAGATCCTGAGATGGAGATGTGCAGGCAGGGCTGAGGCCCTGGCTCTGCCAGCGTTGGTGGTTCCTCATCAGCTGTGGCCTCCACACCCAGCTCGGGCCCAGCGGGCTCCAGGGTGGACTCTGGGGGACTCCTCAAGGGCTCTGGCTGCTCTCTGGAGACACAGGGGAAAGGAACAAACGCGGCCGGTAGGAGGCGTCCGAGATAGCAGCTTGACCCGCCCCGCCCACAGACAGCCCATCCACCAGGCCTGGCCCACCGACCTCCAAGGTCAACCTCGGTGTGTTCTGGGACGGAGGCTAGTCTCCTGGGCTCACCAAGGCCTTACCGCGGGCGCTGCTGCAGACCTGGAACCGCTCCGATACAGAGAATGCGGGCAGAGCAAACGGCAATGCAAGCCTCCACGTCTGGTTCTGCTCTCAAGCTTAGCAGGCACACCTGACCCACGTAGCCATCACTGTTGCACACCCACACCTCTGGTGCTGGCTCTGGGCAGCTGCTGAGGGTGGGGGCAGCACATGAAAACTGTGGGAAACCCCAATGGACAGGGAAAGGGGAATGTTAGAATTGTGCCAGTATCCTGCTCTACCACAGTCCCCAGCAGAACAGAGGGGCGGCAAGCTTGCATATATCGCTCTACAGCAAATGCACCGTGCTTGTGATACAAATAGCACCCTAAACTGTAGTTGCACGTACGTGTACCCTGAATAGGACCATGGATATATGAGTCTATTCATATATGATGCTGGTACTGTTAAAACTCATATAAGGGCATGAATTAGACTAGACCCCAAATCAAATCAGTCTGTGTTCAAATGCAGATGCTCGTACACATATGATACACATGCTGTGTGCACATGCATATACTCAGACACAGGGGGCGATCACAATGTTTCAAACACATATGAGATGAGGCACACAAAACAAAGATTCATACACAGGTAGCTTTGAATGGATAACATCTACAAGGCTCACACGTGTGTGCACACACACACACACACACACCTGCATGCCACTGCGCGTTTTCATGATGGGGATGGCCTTCAGGAACTCAGGGTCTAGACAGCTTTTACTGGATGCTGTAGTAGAGACAGGCAGAGGGGGACACACACACTTAGCACCCACCTTACTCTGCCTTTGTTCCCACCCCATTCCATTTCCTCCTGTCCGTCAGAATCTCCCCAGGGAGGGCCTTCTAGAATAAGAGGTTATGGGCTACACCCTGTTTGCTTTTGGCCTCAGTTACACCTTCTGTACAATGAGGAGACAGCTACAGAATTAATAACTTCCCAGGAATCAGCCATACTGAGGAAGAGGAAGGCCTTGGCTGTTCAGGTCTACGCTGGAGTCCCTATCCTAAAATGACTCTGTCTGGGAGCCCCTTCCCGGCCAGGGAGGAGCTGGAAGCCAGAGCTAATGCCCAGCCCTCTGTTTCACTGAAGAGGTCTCTGTCTACCCGTCCTAGTCCGCTGCTGGAAGACAGAAGACTGCCCAGAGGCTCTGAGGAGATACCAGCATGAACCCTGGCTCACCCAGCTTCCGTTTGGCCTCATCGAAGGCCTGCTCAAAGCCCAGGCGGGCATCGGGGTGGGGAAACTCAAAGATGAAGGAGTCAGTGCCCTCGGGCCGGGTGGCACACAGCTCCAGCTTGGTGGGTGGGAAGGAGAGCGAGTAGCACAAGGCCTGCTTTTCCGACAGGTCCCTGTGCACGGCGGCAGAGATGTCCCTCAGCGCGTCATCCAGACTCTGTGGGAAAAGACTCCAGGCCTCAGACCAAAGCCTCACATGAGCATCTGCACTTGGAACATAAGGACCTGTCTCTCTCCTCAGACAATGGCTTCCTCCCTCCACAGACAGGGCTGGGCCCCTCCCCTTGCTAGATGTCTCCTCTCTCAGACCTGGGACCTGTCACTTCCCTGAAGTGGGAGCAAGACTATAATTTTCCCCTTCAGATAAGTGACAGGACCAACTGCTTCCTCAGGCAAATGCCAAGACTGTCTCTCCCTCAGACAAGGTCAGGGGAAGTCCCAGCTCAGCCCTGTCTCAGCTCGGGGCACAGACCTGATGGGGAAAGCCGAGGCTCTCAGAGAGCTTGCTCATTTGGCTCAGGGTAGCAAGATCTTCATCCAGGCGGCTGATGGCCTTCTGGATATTCTCCCGATTGGTGGCTTGAGATGCCCCTGGCAGGGACAGAAGAAAGCCGTGGACAGGTAAGACAAGGTCAGACTTGGACAGACACACTTCTGCAGCTGGTCATGAGACGGGTCTAGCAACTGGAAAGTCTCCAGACCCAAGCTTTCAGAAACAAGGTTAGCAGGTGGCTTCCAGAAAAGTCCCAAGCCTGGGAGGAGGGGACTGGGCTTGGTTTAGGAGCACACAAACAGAGTGTCTGACGCTTGGAGAACTTTCTAGAAGAGTAGAGATGGCTCAGTAGGTCATGTGAGCTCCAGAAGACACTGGGGTGCAGCCTCATGGGGGAACTGGCAAACAGATAGCCCTGGCGGTTCAGTCTGCTGACTGAGACTTGCCTCCCTGGGAAGGAGGTTACAAGGAGCTAGTGCCCTGATTTCCTGGTCTTCTCCCACAGCTGACCATTCCAAGAGGTCGACCCTACAGACCAGCTCAGAACGTTCACCTCACTACCTGGGGTGTACGTCCACTCCAGGATAGTAAACAATCAGAGGGGCTGTGTCTTCACTGCAAGTCTGGGCAGTTAAGTACTGAAATTAAGGGACAGGAAGCTGTTCTTGCTCTTTTCTAAATGACAGGTTTCGCTGTCCTCTCTGCTCCTGTTTATACAGTACATATGGGTAGCTGTTGTAGGTCACAGAATGGGAAGACGACCATGGGGTCATGACAGCACTCCCTACAGAGACATGGACATCACGGACACAGACTGATGCTGTTTCAGAGGATATGACAGGCCAACAAAGCCTGGGAAAGCCTGAAATACTTCCCTGGTATTGGTGTAGGAGGTGACAAGGTCAGATGGGTGGTACCCTCATGAATGAGATTCATGCCTTTAACCTCAGCACTCAGAAGGCAGAGGCAGGCAGCTTTCTGTGAGTTCAAGACCAGCCTGGTCTATACAGTGAGTCTGCGCCACACTGTCTGAACAACACAAAACCTGGGACAGCTTCTTTCACCCTTTCACCCAGTGAGGACAGAGGAACGGGCCCCTCAGCGGACACCAGATGGGCCTGTGTCTTGTACTGGAAGGTTTCAGAACAGGGAGCAATAAATTCCTACTTTGGAACTTTTGGTCTTTGGTGTTTGGTTTGGTGTTTACTGTCACTACACGGAGCCATACTAAGACAGTCTCCTACTGCTGAACGTTACTCTCCTACGCCAAAGTCTGCTTTGTTCCATTTCTACCCGGCTTTATTCCTGGCCACACAGAGGGATGCTCGGGAGTGGGTCATTCTATCAGCTGCTCTGTTTCCTAGTGAGAAGAGATGAGGTGGGCTCAGTCCTCTCCTGGGTCCCTGTGGGATAAGCTGGTTCATTTGAGTCCCCTCGCAGGTAGGCTTAGAGTCAGTTCGGGAGTGACAAGCCAGCAGAGACAAGAGGGGATGAAGGACAGCAGAAGAGGTCCTCAGGGTGTCCAGCTCCTAGCAGGTTCAGCCCCAAGCCACCAGAGTCCCCTTAACCAACCCGTCATTGGGACTCTGCTCCTGGGCGTTAGGCAGGAATGGAACCAGACCAGCTAACAGCGGGTCTTCAATCAGCAGCTGACTCAATGGCTCCCTACAGTTACGGTGACTGCTTTGCAGCCCCACGAGGATGGTTTATGTGGATACCTGGATCTGGCTGCATGGACACTAACCCGGTCCTTCAAAACCAGCCCCTCATATAGGATGGAGAGCAAGGCACAAAAGCAGGAAAACTGCTGGACAGGCAGACGGACGCCAGACAGAGCTCACATTGAAAGACTTCTGGGAGGAAGAGCCCAACACCAGAATCTTTCAGTCTCACCTTTGATGATGTCTGCGTCCTCCAGTGGTAGCCTCCATAGCATTTTGTATTTGCTGGCCGTATCAATGACGCTGGCTGCTGTGTACCTGTGGGTAGCCAATGGGGTGCTCTGGCTGGGGCAGGGAGTAGAGCCCATGGTAGATCAATGGCTCTCCTGCCTGCACCACCCAGCCCCACCCTGGCCACTCACAGGCTCATGGAGCTGCGCCGTAGGGAGCCTGACTTCCGTTTCAGGGTGGTACAGATGATGAGGTCGTTGAACAGGAACAGGGATCGGTCCTTCTTGCCTCCAATTGCCTTCTGTAGGGTTCAAAGTGGGATTCAGGCTGAGTGTGCACAGTCCAGAGGCCTACCCATATGCTCCTAGTGTCCACAGGGACAGCAAGTCCCAGGAGGGGGGAAGGGCTCTCCCCCAGTTTATGTTGAGTCAGGACTCAACTGGGGCTCCTGCTGTGGTTGGGGGAGACCTGAGGGAAGCAGGCACTGGAAGAATTAACTTGGGTGGGTGGAGGTACACGGGGAAGCAGCCAACGGGATACTTCTTACCACTTCAATAACCATCTCCTGCCTCAGGAACCGCCGCAGGGGGGCTTGGAGCTGTTGGGTGGGAGAAACAAGGGGTCTTAGAAACTAATTATTAGCCCATTAATCCTGCAATGATCTGGTTGGCCCACTCTATAAACCAGGTCAGCCAGAGCAATGTCCTGTCCTGTTCAGGACACTGCACTGCTGCCAAGCTGGGGACACAAGGTCAGACAGATGAGGAGGGAGACACAGAAGGGTGGGGCACTGTGGTCACAGAATCAAGCACACCACAGACCCTGATCTAGATGTGGATGGCCACAGTCTCAGTGACAGACAGACAGGGACAGAGCAGACAGACAGCAGTGGGGCGGAGCCCGGCAGGGTGGGCACATACATCCTCCATGCCCTCGATGTGGGTTTCAATCTCCTGCAGCACACGGGCATGCCGCTCCGCCTCCTCAGCACTCCTCACGCCCTTGTTGATGCGTTCAGCCACCTGCTTGATGTTCCGCTGCGCATCCAATAGGAGTGGATGGTCTGGATGGTCTTCGGGTGTGTGCTTCAGAAGGTCCTGGGTGGAAATGGGAATCTGCTTAGCTGCCCTTGGAGCCGGGGAGATTACTGGACTTTCTTTCCTGTCTGGAGTCTGAGAACAGAATGCACCCCCCAGCCCCATACTTCCGCGCTTGCCTCCCTGCCCAACCAGCTCCATGTCTACCTTCACCAGAAGCTCGTATCGTGGGATCCTCTGCACAGGCTTGATCATGAGGTCGGACAGAGCCTGCTTCTCCTTGTTCTCACGCATGCTTTGCTAAACCCAAGACAAAGTGGAGGGAGTCCCCATGTGAGGGATAACATGTCAGGACGAGAGGCTCCTAGCAAGTGCCTCCAGCTGAGCTCGGGGCAGAGGCTGACACGCTTGCTAGCACCATGGTGCTCTGGTCAAGAGCTCCTGAGATGCCCCACAGCTAGCCTGAGGTGAGTGTATTTCCATCCCGACCCGAATCCACATACCTCCAAGAACTTGAGGAAGGCTGGCCTCGCCTCCTTAGCTACGCGCACGGCGTCCTTCGCATTGAGGAAGTTATCAATGTAGGCTGAATAAATGTTCACCAAGACGTCCTTGGAGAACTGTGGGTGAGAAGGCAGGTTAGGCAGACGCAGGTCCCGCATCCACTTCACCTTGTCCTAGTCCCCCTCCATCTAACTACTCCGTCTCTGTTGACACACGACTGAATGAGCAGATGTGTGTGTGTGTGCGTGGTATATCGTTTGTGTGTTTACGTGTAAGCACACGCACGCGAGCAGGGGTGTGTGCGAGCCCAGACCTAATTTGTTCACTTCTGGACCGTCTGTCACCGGGTCTCCAACACCATCCACCAGGAACACCCTTCCCAGCCCAGTCAGGCCCTTGTGGGCGCCGAGCTGCAGCCTGCTCCCGTGGCTGACTCTGGCTCTGGGTAGTGTACATGCTGGTGGCTAATTCGTCTGGTTGGCTGGTGGTAGGTGCTAGGCGGGGGACTTGCCTGCAAGTGAGGACTCCTGGGTTCCTGTGTCTACACCAAGAACAGGCTAAGATAAGATGTTATAGTCCCTCTTATCTAAGGTGCCAACTGCCCCTGCCTCTGGACAGGACAGGATTGAGCCTGAGTGGATGTGGTCCTGGGCTGAGTCTCCTGTCAGCTCACAGTCACCATCCAGGTCCAGACAGAGGTCGATCTTAGTGATGCTGAGGATGGAGATAACAGCACTTAAAGGACAAACTAAGGCCACACTCCACCTCATCAAGAACACATTTACACATGTGCACATCCCAAAGTAAACAGGATTTGTTTTTTAAGATTTATTTATAATGTATAAGGTGTTCTGCCTGCATGCATGATTGCAGGCGAGAAGAGGGCACCAGATCTCATTACAGAGGGTTGTGAGTCATCATGTGGTTGTGGGAATTGAACTCAGGACCTCTAGAAGTGCTCTTAACGGCTGAACCATCTCTCCAGGGCTGGATTTATTTATCATTATTTTTTAAAAATAGGATTTTACAATATAATTCTGATTGGCTTTAAACTTGCTATGTAAACCATTTTTTGGTTTGGTTTATTGAATTTTCTGGAAGGATTCTCTACAATTTTGCTTTTATAATTATGTGGCTCTGAGTAACCATTTATTTGAGTTTGGTTATGATATATTAATTATCATCAAGAATTCTTGCTGGATGGTAGTGGCTCATGCCTTTATGGGAGACAGAGACAGGTGGTTATCTGTGAGTTCAAGGTCATCCTGGTTTACAGAGTGAGTTCCAGGACTACAGAGAGAAATCCTGTGGGGGGGGGGGTGGACAAAAAAAAACAAACAAAGAAAACAATAACAACAAAAGAGTTTCTTGGGAATTATAAGATATAGCATAAAGGTTTTTAAATATATAAGTGCCATTTTAAAGAAATAGCACATTTGCAGGAGTTTAATGAATTCTTTTTAAGTAACTTTGTTTTTTGCTTTTGTGGTTCTTTTGAAATTTCAAGCCACCACTGAGGGACCTTGAAAAACTCATGCAAGAGTTGGGGCCTCTGGTATACATGCTGTGTAGGATATACAAGTGTAAGAAGTGCCAGAGGGTATGGACTAGGGTTATTAAGTAGAGGCAGCCAGGATGGGTGAGTATCAACGTCAAGTCCCTGTGAACTTGAGGCTTAGGTCGGCAGCAGCACAGCGACCGGGCCAAGGCGCACAGCTGGAGTCCATGCAGCAAGAACACTCACCGACTGGACGAGCAGGGCCCCCACCTTCTGCTGGGCATGCCACGTCTGCACGCAGTGCCGCACCTGCTCCAGGAACTGCTCGTGGTGTTCCAGAAGCTCAGGGATCTGGTCGAAGATCTCGTCCACCAGAGATGGGTCACACAGCAAGGAGTTCTCCGGCTGCTTCAGAGGCTGCATGTAACCCTGGAGGACCCACAGGATCAGTGTGTCTCCTGCAGAGGTGGCACCCCACCTCACCTGCACTGTCTTTCCACAGGGCCTGCAACTTGGCAGTAGCAGGAAGATACCGTCCCCTAAAATGGTGTTCTTGCCTAGCCCAGGCTTAGCAGAGGACAGGGCACAGGGGAGGAAGGCCAGAGGCATGAAAAGACTTGGAGGGAAGCAAGATGGAAGGGTGGGGCGCTTTCCAGGAGACCAATAGGTACTTATTGATAATCATCACATGCTAGTCCTTGAACAAGAAAGACCCAAAAGATGAGTGTGGTGGTTTACACCTGCAATCTGTCCTCAGGAGGTTGAGACAGGAGGGTTACCATAAATTTAAGGTCAGCTTGGGCTACATAGTGAGATCTTATCTCAAAAAATAGCCAGTAGCCAGGCGGTGGTGGTGCACACCTATAATCCCAGCACTCAGGAGACACAGTCAGGCGGATCTCTGTGAGTTTGAGGACAGCCTGGTCTACAGAGTGAGTTCCAGGACAGCCAGAGCTACACAGAGAAACCCTGCCTCAAAAAATAACAACAACAAAACAAACAAAAAACCAAAATAAAACAAAACCTCCAAAACAAAACAACAACAACAAAAAGAAAGAAAGAAAGAAAAAAGAAAGAAAGAAAGAAAAGAAGAATAGACCTGGTTTATACCAGTCAAATGAAGCACTCAAATGAAAGGAATATGGAAAACAAAACCTCATTTTACCAAATCTAAGATACACTGTGGTATTTTTTAGTTACCATTAAGGGGGGAAAAAAAACCACCTCAATTAAATTATGCTCTCTGCTAGCGACTGTACGGGGGCTCTGCTTCACAGAAATGTGGAGGCCTTCCATCTCGGGACTGCATGAGGACCTCGGGTGAGGAGTTAAAGTGACGGCAGGCAGGGCCCTGGAAGTCAACTCCGACGTTACTAGAGGCCTGTACTGAATACTAGGTAAAAGGTTTCTGGATCTCCGGGGCAGTCTGTGACTAAAATTCCTGTTTTCCACACACATCCGCATTCAGTGGTGTTTTCTAAGCATGAACAGCCTGCCCCTCCGCGGGCAAGCCTATGGAGAGATCGCCCTCTACTGGCCCATGCTGCAACTGCAAGCCAAAAAAGATGAAGGCGGTCTTGAAAAGGCAGATGTGATGCTAATTTATAAAATAACATTTATATTAAACATTTAAAAACATTTGCTTGTTTTGTAAAACAAATTTGAAATTCAAGCTGAATATAATTCTCTTGGCTGGTTGAAGATTCTGAAAAGGCTCAGGATGACTGAGTAGCCAGCAGCCGTCCTCCCTATCAGGGCTCGCTGACTGGGTCAGGATCGGTTTTTTTCTCACAGGGCAGAAGTGACACCACTCACCTCTGGGTCACCTGAAGAGTATCAGCCCAAAGTCCCACACCTGAGCTGGAACCCGAGCAGAGGCAGCCACCCAATGTAAGCCAGGAGAGGAGGGGTGCAGGGAGCCAAGGGGAGGAAAGCTGCTCAGGAAAAGGCTGTTTCTTAGCTGAAAGTATTGGGACTCAACACCAGAGAAGGAAATAGACTTAGGGCCCAGGTTCAGATCCCACCTCCTGGCTGCTGACCTTGGCACTTGGCTCCTTTCTGTTGTTTTGTTTTATCTGAACTGACTAAACAGTCAGCGCAGCCCTGAATCCCAATCCCCTTGTTGCCTACTCAAGCTGAGGTCGCAGGCACACATCACCACACCTGGCTCCTCTAGTATGGTTTTCTGTTTTGGAGACAGGCTCTTGCTTTGCAGCCCAGCCTAGTCCTAAACTCCCCATTCTGCTACCTCTAAAATACCAAGATGACAGACAGGTGCCACCACGAGAAGCCTTAATGCTTTTACTTAAATTCTTGTCTTGCAGGACTCCTACCAACTCACTTTGGGAGGCAGTGGTCACTGAGCTAGTGCCCATCTCTGTTCCAGAGTCTTTGCTTCCTTGTTCAGACAACTCATAATTTCTTTCTCACAAGGTTTACAAAGGTTGAAGCAATTTTGCACACATACTCACACACAGTCAGTATGTGAGAAGCTACACATATCTCCTGAGATGTGCATTTGGGACAATGGCTATTATGATCTCCACTCTATAGCCAGAGCAGGGGAGGTACAACTGCGCCCAAGATTTGTTCCAGCTTGCACAGGTGACCAGGAAGCGAAGCAAAGTTTGAGCAGCAGAGTCTTGCTCCAGAACCCTGGAGGGATGTCTTCCATCCACACTTCCAGGCTGTGGGTACCCCTGGGCCTTAAGTTCAGGGAATAATCCACTGCTCACCGCTACCTCTCCCCTCCCACCCAGAGGCCTTCTCCTCCAGTCCTGCTTGCTAATAGGGCCCAGCAGACTCAGATGCCAGGCCTGCCTGATCTGTACCCCACCACTCCTCTCTGCCAACAGGCCCGAGAGGCAACACCATCTTTCCATCTTCGAATACTCCAAGAGAATATGAGAATAACTTCATTTTACAAGTGAAACCAAGGCCTGGAAAAGGGAAGTGGCTCAAATTCCTGTCGTCCAGAAGGAGGTAAGTGACCTAAGCCAGGGCCAGCTGACCCTACCAGCACCAACCCTTACTCTTCCTGTCTGACATCTTAGGAATCCCTCCTCAGGTTTTCTTGTGCCCGCAGAAGACCCTAGCCCTTGCCTGGTTTCCTGCCTTTCTCCTTGGCAGTCACACTAGGCACTCCTGATTTCCTCCGCTGTCCTGGCCTTTGCTGGTGTTGTACCCTCTGCCCATCCCCCCCATGGGGTCTCTGCTGATACCCTACCCATCTTTTAGGTCTCTGTTGGACACTGCAAACCCAGAGTCACCTTCCGTGAACCCACACAGGAAGTGTTCATTCTATGCTCTTATATCTATGGGCATTTTAATAAAAAACAGAGGTAATGTGTTTCTTTGTGGTGAAACAGGACAAAAGAAAAAATTGTCACTTTGACAAATTTCCTTCATTTTTTTTTTTTTAAATAGTTTCTCATGAATTCCAGGTTACCCTTGAACTATCTGTTAGTCAAAGATGACCTTGTATTTGAGATTTTCTTGCCTCTGCACCCTAAGCACCGGGATCACAGGTGTGAGACACCATACTTGGTTTATGAAGTCCTGGGGATCAAACCAGGGCTTCCTGCATGCTAGACAGCACTCTTTTGAGCGACTTCTGGGCCACACTGTAATCAGTTTTAAGTGCACAGATTAGTACACACGCATTCATACTCCTGTGTAAACATCAGCTTCATCTCCCAGCTGGAAGCTCTGACCACTGCACACTAACTCCCCACAGTGTTCCCCAGCCCCAGCCTCCCTTGGACCCGGCCACCACCATCACACCTTCTCTGTGTCAGTGCTGCGGCGTGGGGCGGAATCAACCTCCCTTTCGGGTGCAACAATACCCATGCACACACACACACGCCCTTGAATTCTGCATCACCAGGGAACAGGTTCCTGTCCCTCCGGCTCACAGCTGAATGGCGCCCCCTGCCCTGCCCAGACAGTAGTGTTTAGTCTATAGAAGGCTCTATACAGATTTGTGGAGGTCAAAGAAGGAGAGGGAGAGTAGGAAGGCTGATTAGTTCTAGGTATTTCCTGGGTTCTGCTTCACCCTGAACTGTGGAGGCATGAGCAAGTTCATCTTTAATCGTGCTTGTGAGCTCCATTTAGGGTCTGGGCCTCTGCAGTTCACGCAGAGCTGGTCCTGCCATAGATGCGCCCACCCCTCCTCTGTTCTCCACCTTTCCCAGGCTAGGGGCCCAGGGAATCGCACGCCCATGACGCAATCCCTGGAACCCACCTGACCTGAGCAGCTCACCTCCTAAGTGTCTGCCCCCGCCCCATTCTGCTATGGTCGGTGCCCTTACTGGAACTCCATAGCCCTGGTTTGGCCTCCTCTCCTGGTTTGGCTCATTGTTCCAGCAGTTATACAGAATTCCCCACGTGCGAGTCCAACCACATGCCCACCTGAATCAAAACTCTCTACTGAATATCCAGAACCCCACTGTGGTACAAATCCTTCTCCTGGGACTCAAGGACCCCATGGCAAGACCCCTACTGGCTCCTGCAATAGCACCCAAGACCCAGCCCCTCAGACTGCACACCACGCGGCTCCCTCAGCAGATGCCACCAACTGTACCTCTCTGAAGGATTCTGGTCCAGCATCTTCCACGCCTCTAGAGCAACTTTCCTAGTGCCGTGAAGCTTTAATTCACGCTCTGGTGACCCCAACCATAAAATTATTTTCATTGCTACTTCATAACTGTAATTTTGCTACTGTTATAAATAGTAATGCAAGTATCTGATATGCAGGGGATCAGATATGTCATCCCAAAGGGCTCGAGACCCACAGGTTGAGAATCACTAGAGTCCCATCTACTCAGTAGGGTTCTTCTTTCCCTTGCCCTTGGGCTTCGTGCACCTGGACCAGGGCCTGCCTACAGTAGATACTCAGTATTTAATTCTGGTGTCAGAAAAGGCATGCTTGAGGAGGTGCAAAGCTGTCCAGGGCTGCTGCGGGAACATGGAAGCAATGGGATGGAGACTCCCACTCTCCCTGTGACTCCTGTTCTCTACCCTGCAGGGGGAGACCTCTTCCTTCGGGGTGGCCACATCAGGGATTCTCTACACAGTGGTGGTATGTGCCAGGGACTGTGCCTGCTGCCCACACTTGGAATGTTGCTCTCGGGCCTAGGCCGTGGGCCTCACCTGCATCAGGGTGCGCAGTGACTCCACATATGACTGCTCCGTGTCCAGCAGGGTCATGGTAACGTGCTTCCGCATATCCTGTGGGGACAGGAGTAGAAGGTGAGTGGGCCTTTGTTCCCTTAGCCTCTTGCACCTGCAGCTACGTGCAAGCTCATCAACACAGCCCGAGATCCTTTCCCTGCCTGCTTCTTGCCCCCAGAAATAGTTTCCCAAAGCATCCTGGACCTCCACCCTGCCAGGTCTCTGCTTGGGTATTCCATGTTCTCCCATTCCAACAGGTTGTGGACAAAGACAAAAACCCAACAACAATAAACCCTCATATTTACAAAGGACGATGCCTCCAGCTACACCCACTCCAGGGACTACTCTGGAAATGGCAAGTTCCAGCTTGCTGCTAGGAGGACATGTTTGACCTGGCTGTATGTCACAGCATCCCTCAGAGTAGATGCGGCCACTTCCTGCCAGGTGAAGACACTGCAGCCCCGGGAAGAAAAGTTGGTGCTAGAAGTTGCAGAGTAGGGAGTGTAAGAGTTCTGAAGCTTAGGTTACAGAACCCTCCTTCGAACCAGGCCTAGTTCTGTTTCCCAGTACTCTTGACCACCTGTGTAGGACATGGTTTTCCCATTTCTTCTCTGTTTTCTTTGCATGTGTATGTGTGGCGGGGATCTATGTGCACACTTGTACAGGTTCTATCACCCACGCAGGCATGTGTGAACACAGGAGGCCAATGTCAGGTGTCTCCCTTTATTAATTCCCAAATTATTTTATTTATTTATTTATTTATTTCTTATTTACTTTTTGACACATAGTCTCTCCCTGAACCTGGAGCCCACAGCTAGCCTGGCAGGCCAGGGAGCCCATCTCTGCTCTCCAGCACTAGGCTTACAGACACACACTAGGGTTACAGATGCACACTGCTCTACCAACTTTTACAATTCTGGGATGGAAACAAAGGTGCTCATGCTTACCCTTCAGGCCATCTCACCAAGCCTCTTTCTCCTTTCAGGCAAGGACTTATAAAAGACCAGGATAACCTTGAGTTCCTGACCCTCCTGCCTCCACTTCCCTAGTGCTCGGTTACAGGCATACACTAGCACATCTGGCTTATAGCTCTCTCCGTGCTCTAGGCAAGCACTGCACTAACTGAGCTACAAGTCCAGACTGTGTCTCCTCATTCCCCTGGGGGTCACTCAGCATCTGCACTCATCCCAAGGGACTGGATCCCTGCCTCTGTCAAGATACGGTCTACACCGTGGGAAGACTTTGTTAGAAGAAGTTTGAGGATTTGCCCTGGCTTGGCCCTGAGGCAGAACTCACCTGCTGCCAACCTCAGCAGTTCCCGATCTTATCCAGGGAACCTTACAACATAGCACCCGTCCCAAAGCAGCTTCTCTGCCCTGACGGGGACTCGACCCCAGAACTCCATACTGACACTCGAGCTTGTAGACTGGCCCTAGACAAGGTGTGGGGCTCACAATCTGGCTGGGCCGTGCCTGGGGCTCCAGGCATCAAGACCTGTAGGTTCTTTTTGTGTGGAAATTCCAGAGTGAGTGCTCCTGCTTGAATATCTCTCCAGTCTTCAGGGGCCCCTGAGGGAAGCGGGGCTGACACGTGTTACTGCTCTGCCCATCCCTGGTCTGCTCCGGGACCCTGGTTATTAGCATTTGTTTTGTTTCTAGTTGAGCCTAGGTCTTGCTCTGCAGTTCAGTATTTAGCACAGGATCCAGAGGCACAACCTAGCTGCCTGCTTCCTTTTCGAACCATGGCGAGCTTAGCCCGGGTGCTGTTCCCTCTGACCCTGGAATGAGTTGAGGAATCAGTATTGTTCCTTAATAGCTGACAAGGAGGCTCACTCAGAAGGGGGCACCCATGCTAAGGTCTACTGAGGTAACATCTCCTTGGGACACAGAAGGCTGGGTTGCTCCATCTCTGCAAGCTCTGGGCTGTGATGTCTGCCCGAGGCCCTACCTCGGAGACCCCAACTATGAGCAGGCCAGTTTATACTGGGTGCTTCTGGGGCCTTTAAAAACAAAAGCAGCGCTGGTTCGACGACGGGGACCAGGAGGTGTCCACACACCATCCCTTCTCATCTCACGGGTGTTTTCTGACTATAAGATAGCTAGATCAGCCTTTGAGGCTCACCACTACCACCCTCTGCCCACACTCACTGGCCTGCCAGCCCCAACCTGGGTCACGGTCAGAGAAGTTTCCTGAGCGGCAGGGCTGGCGCTGGGCCTGCTGGCCAGGAGGCAGGGGTGGTAGTGGGAGCTGACACTGCAATGTCGTCTCTCCCAGCCTCCTCCCTGCTGCCAGCACAGTGGGCCATCATTCAGCTGTCAGGTAAAGCACAGAAAACAAGGCCAGCTCCTTGTCACCGCACGTGTCCAGACACAGGGGCAGGATGGGAGGGGGTGGGGGTAGGAGATGGAGGGACAATGCAGCTGTCAACCAGATCGGCAGGCCCACCTGTTCCAGGAAGGCCAACCCTTCAGTCCTGCTTCCCTCCAGATCCCCTCACCACAGGCAGGGCCCCAGCACAGGGACCAGGATGTGTGGGAAGGTGGAAGACTGAGATCCTGATGACAGAGAGAGGCCATGAAGGCAAGATGCCTTGTATCAAGATGAAAATGCCGCCCAGTTATCCAGCTGCGAGCTAGGACATCCTGCCGAGAGCCCTGGAGCAATGAAGGCACATGGACATGACACAGTAAAGGCCCCGGCTGAGGTTAGAGCCCTAGTCCCCATTGTGCCCAGAGCATGGAACAGGATCGGCCCAGACAAACCTACAAAAACAAGGCACATCCCTGGAACCCTCCCCCTCCAGAGAGGCAGCCGGAGGCAGGAATGGGGACACCACCTTCTCCACAGCACAGAAGTATGACATCCCCAGGCTCCATAGTTCCAGTGAGGAGATGGCAAAGGGGAAGCAATGCTGGCTACTCCCAGCACATTCAAACCTGAAGGAGGCTGGAAATCTGGCTTTCCTGGAGACCCAGGGTAGCTCAGCAACAAATCTGCTTTCATCTGATTCTCTTTACTGCCCTATGTCTAGACCCTTAGTGCCCAGAGAACCCGCCAGCACAGTCCTCATCATCAGTCTCTGCCTGCATCTGATGTCAGCCCTCCCCAAGCTCAGGGTTGGCAGGCAGGCAGGCAGGCAGGCAGGCAGGCAGGCAGGCAGGCAGGTTCCTGGTGCCTGATCCAAGTTCCAGGCCCTGTTCTCCAGCATCTGCCCACGCACGCATCCCCTGTGTCTGCGACATCCTAGGCCAAGACCCAGGTTCCCGGCTGCCCCTCCCCCTCTCGGTACCTGGGCCTCCCCTGGTTCCTCCGTGGTGCCAGAGCCCCCGCCCCCGGCGGACTCCCCGGAGGCGGCAGCCGGGCCCAGATCGCCCATGTCTTCCAGCGCGATGGTGAACTGGGCCAGGGTCTTCACCATCTGCAGCATGCAGCCGGGCCGCCGCCGGGGCGGACACTGCGCCGAGTCGGCGGGCCCCCTCCCACCCGCGCTCCTCCCGGTCCTCAGCCCAGCCGCGGAGGGAGTGTTCGCAGCGGCGTCGGTGTGAGCGCAGCCGGCGGTGGCACTGCGGCCTCCTCCGCATTAGAGAGCGCGCGAGCGAGCGAACGAGCGCTCAGCTTAGCAGGGGGAAAGTTCCGCCCCCTGCGCGCCGCCCCTTCTCCCGCAATAAGCAAAGCGCCACCAGGCTTCGCACTCCGCCCCAGGACACAAGTCACACAAACCCGCGGACAAGGACGCGTCCACTGCTGTATCCGGCGCGCAAGCACAGATTTACACTCAGGAGCCACGCATGAACTGAGTTAGTACAGAACAGGCCCAGGTGCTGGGTATATTAGAGTCGGTCAGGGTCAAGGGCAATCACTTTAATATGTACCTTACCCACACAGATCCCAAATCCCGACACCCATGAGTCTGACCCAACACAGCTCACAATCATGTGGACTTCCTTGTTCAACAACTACAGACAGGATGGCAGAAGCAGGCAACCATGCAGGAATCAAGCTCGGGTCTCTGGAAACCTGACTGGCTTTGATGTAATAGAGAAGGGGCTGTTACCCTAAACACCCCACTGAGTCACCACCTCACACAGCTAAATCAGCGTCCAGCCCTTCCAGTGCCTCTCCTCAAATCCCAGGAAAAGGCCAGAACCTACCCCAGACCTGTAGTGATATTTTGTTTGTGTTTTAACAACTAAAGCTTTTCTGAAGATCAGAGCGCAGAGCTAAGCCACTAGTGGCCAGGGAGAGGTGGCCCACATCTTTAATCCCAGGAGACAGAGGTAGAGGGGGTTCTCTGTTAGTTCAAGGCCACCCTGATCTGGTGTGGGAGGTCCTGTCTATGTGTTGCTTTTATTGGTTAATGAATAAAGAAACTGCTTTGGACCTGTAGCAGGGCAGAACTTAGGTAGGCAGGGAAGATGGAACTGAATGCTGGGAAGAAGAAGGCAGAGTCAGAGAGATGCTATAGAGTTGCAGCCAGAATCAGACATGCTGAAACTTTGTTGGTAAGCCACTGTCAGATTAAAAGAAATGGGTTAAATTAATATAAGAGTTAACCAATAAGAAGCTAGAACAAACGTGCCAAGCAATGATTTAATTAATACGGTTTCTGTGTCATTATTTTGGTTCTGGGCGGCTGGGATGAACAAGCTGCTGTAGTAATAAGGGCGGCGGGGCTGCGTCCTGCCTCCCGGCTAGCTTTATACCCAAAATAATTACACGAAAACTGTATTCTTTTAAACACTGCTTGGCCCTTTAGCTCTAGCCCTTACTGGCTAATTCTGATATCCGGATCAACCCATCTCTAATAATCTGTGAGCACCGGTCTTACCAGGAAGATTTTAGCCTATGTCCATCCTGGGTCAGAGCTTCATCGCATGTGTCTGCCCAGGAGCTGTGGAGAGCTGTGGAGTCTGAGCTCACTTCCTCTTTCTCCCAGCGTTCTGTTCTGTTTACTCCTCCCACCTATCTTCTAACCAATGAGGGCCAAGCAGTTTCTTTTTATTTAACCAATGACCTTCCTCCATCAAGCTGCTCCCTCTTACTACACTGAACTCCACAAGATTGACTCTGTAAAGGAGAAACAGAGCAGTGGTTGTTCACACAAAGGTGATCCCAGCACTTGGGAGGTGGAGACAGGAGTGATATGGCTGGGTGGGGGGAGAAATAGAAGGTGGGAGGAGACAGGAGCTCACTGCAGTCTGAGGTTTGGTGGAGACAGAGGCAATCTGGAGATGCAGTTTGAGGACAGGATCGCCTTTTCAGTAAGAGGATTCGGTAGAGATAAATGGTCTCTCTAGTGGCTGGGTACCCTGCTTCTCTGGTCTCTCAGCTTGCACCCCCTAATACCTGACTCTGGGTTTTATTATAACCAATTAGAATTTGTGCAACACAGATCCACTTGGAATGGGTGATGAACAACTTTGACCCCAACGCCCACTAGACACTAGAAAGGTGGTCCATACACCCTGCAGCTGTGTCTTAACCCTGGCTAGCTTCATCTCCTTGAATGTTGGGGGTTCCCGCACTCACCAAGCTCCCTGGTGACTCCCTTTCTCTCTGGTTTCCTGAGCAATGGCACACTGGACCTCCATCACCCAAGCCAGGCTTAGCCTTGTTCCCTGCTCTCCACCCAACTCTTGCTTACCTCAGGGCCTCAACCTAAGTCACCTCCTCTAGGAAGACCTCCTGTGTCCTCAGATTAGGTCTTGTGTGTCTGTTCTATGGTCTCCAATATCTTCGGCTTCCCTTTCCTAACCACAGGCAGTCTGTAACAATACATTTGAGCAATGACTAGATTGATCCCTTCTCCCAGGAGACTGCTGGCTCCCTGAGGTAAGGGCCCTTGTTGTTCATTAGACAAGGCACTGAACACATGGGATGATTGGTTGACAGACCAGTCTCTAATAGCTGTCCTCTGTTTTCCAGCCAGTCTGTGCAAGTTTCTGGGCATCCGTTTGACATCCATCCCTCATCCCTGTATTCAGTCCTGCTTCCTTACCAGTACTGAGATTGAAGTTGAAACCTCCCAAATGCCAAGCAAGGGGCAGATGAGCTTTCTTTTCCTTCTTTCTTTTCGTTCCCTCCCTCCCTCCCTCCCTCCCTCCTTCCTTCCTGTGGATGTTTGCTTGAGCCTGGGTCTTCCTATGTAACTCAGGCTACCCTCAAATTCAAGACCCTGCTGGGGATGTAGACTAGCAGAAGAGAGATTGCCTGCCCTGTGGGAGGTCATGAGTCCAATCCCACAGAGCTTGCCTACCCTGTGGGAGGTCATGAGTCCAATCCCAAAATCCCACAGAACCCTTTTTTTTTTTTTAAAGTGCTGAGCTGGAGAGATGGTTCAGAGCTCAAGAGCACTGGCTGTTCTTCCAGAGGTCTTGAGTTTTATTACCAGCAACCACATGGTGGCTCACAACCATGTGTAACAAGATCTGATGCCCTCTTCTGGCCTGCAGGGGTGCATGAAAGCAGAACATAAAATACATAATACACATACACAATAAATACATCTTTTTTATAAAAAAAGTGCTTATAACTTCTGCTTATACAAGGTGGTATACACCTATAATCTCAATACTTGGGTAGCAGAGGCACAAGTTTCAACGTCATCCTCAACTATAGCAAGTTCAAGGTCAGCCTGGGTCTCAGAAAAAAACAAAAACAAAACCAAAAACAACAGGTCTGGGAATACAGTTCATTGGTGGAGCTCTTGCCTAGGTTCATTTTCCAGCACTGCATAAAAAGTCCCATGACTCTCCTGCCTCCTGAGTATGAGCCTTACAAGCATGCATGCTTGTGCCTGGCACAAATGAATTATACTCAGTTACACCTGAAGAGGCAGGCCATGAGGCTAGGATTCTGGGGTAGCAAGATCAGCACAGATGGATCAGAGCCAATACTGGGTAGTGCTTAGTAAAATTGTGTTGCATCAATGAATGGAGTCGGCTATGTCCCTTGGGCCCCCTGGATACATTGAATGAAAGAACAAATGCAGGAAGAAGTGTGGCAGGCCCTTTCCTGGTCCCTAGGAATGTGCTGAAAAGCACAGTCCCCCCTCCCACAAGGGATCTCAAACTCTACCCTAAGTTGGAGTCAGGAACCAGCTGCACGCATCTGTCTCTTCCCTTTCCAGGGGACTGCCTTGCCCGACAGCTTGCTCCTCCTCTTTCTCATCAGTATAGTAGGAGAGAGAGCGAGCCCTTTGTTCCATTCTGCCTGGCTAGCTTACACCCGAAATAATCACACAGAAATTGTATTAATTAAATTACTGCCTGGCCCATTATTTAACCCATTTTTAATAATCTGTGTTCACCACCACGAGGTTGTGGCTTACTGGGAAAGATTCAGTATGTCTGACCTGGCGGCTGACTCCATGGCAGCAATCCCTGTCTCTGCTTTTTTCCTCCCAGAATTCTGTTCTGTCTACTCCGCCCACATAAGTTCTGCCCTATCAAAAGGCCAAGGCAGCCTCTTTATTTAACCAATGAAAGCAACACACAAGCAGAAGGACCTCCTACACCACAGCAGGGTGGGCGTGCTGGAGGAGGACGGAAAGAAGGAGAACGTCCACGCACAGGGTGGGCAGCCAGGACTCACAGATGGCCCGAGGGCTGGCTGCCTGGAGATCTCACTGGAGATCCTTAAACCATGTTCGGCTAGCAGAGTATCTCCTCCCATTTGGCCCTCTCTCAAACTACATGATCTTGGCCTCATTTCTTCTTAGCGGCTGAGAGACAGTGCATAGTATGTGTGGGGTGGGAGGCGTCTTGGCAGAGTACAGCTCAACCATCCATCCATCCCTCCATCCATCCATCCCTCCATCCATCCATCCCTCCATCCATCCATCCCTCCATCCATCCATCCCTCCATCCATCCATCCCTCCCTCCATCCCTCCCTCCCTCCATCCATCCCTCCCTCCATCCATCCCTCCATCCATCCATCCATCCCTCCATCCATCCATCCCTCCATCCATCCATCCCTCCATCCATCCATCCCTCCCTCCATCCATCCCTCCATCCATCCATCCCTCCCTCCATCCATCCCTCCATCCATCCATCCCTCCCTCCATCCATCCATCCCTCCATCCATCCATCCCTCCATCCATCCATCCCTCCATCCCTCCATCCATCCATCCCTCCATCCATCCATCCATCCCTCCATCCATCCATCCCTCCATCCATCCATCCCTCCCTCCCTCCCTTGTGCCAGCAGGACAGCATTCAGAAGAATGAAGCCACCGTTGCTGGCTTCTGGGGGAAAGCAGTCATGGGAGGCCTTGAACAGGTACGGAGGTCAAAAGACACAGGAGTGCACGGTGGGTAACGGGATCCAAGCCTGTTGCCATGGCACTGGGTGCCCATGG
The DNA here is from genome assembly GCF_018167655.1 of Microtus oregoni. Lineage (NCBI taxonomy): Eukaryota > Metazoa > Chordata > Mammalia > Rodentia > Cricetidae > Microtus > Microtus oregoni. Next base: position 33,066,445 of record NW_024543086.1, read on the forward strand.
GGCAGATATATGAATGGAAGCGGAGGGAGGGAACAGTAGCACAGCGGCTGAGACAGGGCATCATTAGAGCTCTTTCAGGACAGGGTCTACCAGAGTGAGGCAGAGGGCACCAGGTACCCAGCACCTGATGCAAGTAACGTTCTGAGGTTCCTGAGTGCCAATCTGGGCTGAGACTAAAGGCATGCACCCTGATTGCCCGGCTTATCCCCCTCTTAGAGTTCTGTAGATGTTTGGAATAGGTCACAGAACAGTTTTGTTCTCATAATTTACATTTACTTATTTATTTTTTTATATGTGGGGGTGGGTGGACACATGTCCATGTGTGGCGGTCAGAGAACAACTTTTAGCAGTCAATTCTCTCCTTACTTGGACCTTTAGGCTTTGCATCAAGAGACTTTACTTCTGAGTCATCCTGCCAGCCCCAAAAAGAGTTTTTGTAAGCATGAAGGCCTGTCCGTTTCCATACCACACCCATATTCCACCCTGGGTATCTCCATGGGATGTGGATCACATGAGAGGGTTCAGCCACACTAGACCAATACTCATTCCAGACAAGACTGCTGGGCCCCTGGCTCTGAGAACACCCTTCTGTCAGTCTCAGGGAATCCTTGGTCCTCCAGCTTCCACCAGGTCTGTCGAGAACTCCCCCATCTCACGGGCCCCCAAACACCATCCACTCGACTCAGCGTCTGAGTGCTAACAAGACCCTATTTGCGGTCCTGCAGCTACTATGGGACCAATGGTGATAAAGGCTAGATGCAGGATGGACCAATTAAAGAGTGGTGGAATGATTAAAGACGAATAAATAAATGGAGGGATGGCATTACCGGCTCAGTGGGAGGTAAACACATGACTGGCTGCACCCAGTGATGAGCGGCTGCTCTGAGTTTTCTATCGTCTACTTGATTTATTTAGTGAACTCCTAATGAGTACCTATCAGATGCCAAACATCATTCTAGGAATTTAAAGATAAGGTCTTGGGTTAGGAGAAGGCTAAGCATATGGCTGGGCAGGTGAAAGTACTTGTCACTCAAGTCTGATGACTTAAGTTCCATCACTAGAACCCACATAAAAAGCCAGATGGGGTAGCATGCACCTGTAACCCCAGCATTCCTAGGGTGAGATAGGGGGCAGAAATGAGAAATTACAAAGTACAAAGGCTAACTAGCCTGGAATGTATAGCACAGCATAAAAGAATAAGAGAGAAGTAGGGTGGTGGTGGCGCACACCTTAATCCCAGCTCTTGGGAGGCAGAGGCAGGTGGATCTTTGTGAGTTCGAGGCCAGCCTGGTCTATAAGAGCTAGTTCCACGACAGGAACCAAAGCTACAGAGAAACCCTGTCTTGAGGAAAAAGAAAAAAACAAACAAACAAACAAACAAAAAAAGCCAGGAGAACAAGAGAGAGCCTGCCTCAAAAAGGTGGAAGAAGAGAGAGCACTAACTCCAGAGAACTTGTCCCTGACCTCCATGCACTGTGTCACACATGTGTGTGCATTCCACCCCCACACACAAGAAGAAGTCCTGAAAGAAATGACAAAAAACAAAGGCAGCTGTGGAGGCAGGAGGATCAGAACTCAAGGTCATTCTCAATAGGCAAGATGGAAACCAGCCAGAGATACATAAGACCTTGTCTCAAGAGAGCGAAGGCCGTTCCAAGAGAGACACGCAGTTCTGGTAGCCTCTCCTGCCTGTCTGACCTCGGAGCTGCCCACCCTGGTAACATGGGAAGTCTCATGAGAGCTCCTCAGCATCACAAATGCTGTCTGCACAGCTTCCAGGGCCAAGCCTCATTACTGCTTTGCGAGAACTGGCGCCTTGGTCCCCAACCTACATCAGGGCTCAATTTCTTGTAACTCTCCCATTTTATAAACCAGGAAAGCAATGCTTAAAGATGCCGTCTTGCTAGTAAGGGTCCTCCTAACTGCCTTCAAGTCCCTTTCCTGTGGGGTGAGCTCACCTGGACTTCCCAGGGTCACTGGCTATCGAAGTCACCTTCCTCTGGTCTCTTCTGCTCCAAGTCAATGATATAAACAGGCATGTTTTAGAGGTGAACACAATGCTGTGCACAGGTCAGGCCAGGATCAAGGCTGATCGTCCCTGGGAACTCGGCCCTGGCTCCTAGCCAGACAGACTGTCTGGTGCTCCTGGCCCCACCCATATCCATGAGAGTAGAGTTGGTACTACATGTTCCCAGCCTTACAGGCCATCCCATTTGTTCCCCAATGGCTGCCACCTCCTCTGGTCCCCAGAGTCATCAAGGAGACAAAAGTTCCCAAAGGAGTTTGTGGTATGGACACCAAGATGGCTGCTCTGGAGTCACATATTTCAGGTTCAAATCCTCACTGGGCCACTTACTTAGGATGTGGGTAGATGTCACTTCATTTCCTGGGGCCCCTGCCCCTCCTTCCCTCCACCCATCCATTCTCCTTGGTTTCCTAGGCCACTTCCTGCTCTCTAGAGACCCTCCCTTCTGGAAGAAGAGGCCTCTTAAGGTTTCCCAGTTCCTAGGCCTCAGAGTGTTGGGAGCTGTGAACCCCCCAAATCCTGAATTTCTGGTAAACAACTTGTAATGTTTGCAGCTGCTCTGAGCACGAGACTGTCAGGAGTTCCTGATGGCAGGGGAGTGGCTTCTGGGGGGGTTGGTTGGGGCATGGCTATCAGTTAAGATTCTCTATATAAGCGGCCCTGGACACAATAAAGGGGGCATTCCTGTTTCAAGGAAGACCCGTGTCTCTGTGTGTCTTTGTGTGTTTCGATCTCCAGCCCCTTGCCCTGTTCACGAACTGTATGGTGGAGCGTAGAGTGTAGACGGGCGTGGTGCGCTACATCATAGGCCACTGGAAGGAAAGTGTCCAAGATGCAAAGTTCTCTGGGGACCAGCTGCGCTTGGTGCAGCTCCAGGACTGTAGAGTGTGCTGTGGGGACGTACGGGAGAGCTTCAGGGCCCACGGAGCTTTCAAGACAGAGTCCTAAACAGACAGAGGACTATGGATGACATGAAGTATGTCCCATCTGTGTGGCTTCTCCGTCAGCGGCCATCTATAGACATGACTGCACAGCCATCTGGGGTAACTGACCATGTGGTTATGTGGCAGAGGTTAAAAACTGAAGGGTCTTTCAATAATGACCGAAGCCAGTCACACTCAGAATAATCACAAATAGAAAATGACAGCAGATGGGCGAGCTCTCACTTACAGAGCATTTGCTATACACAGACATGGACAGAGTCATTTTCTTCTCACAGCCATCCCAGGTCGATGTATCTGTGACATCGCCTATGATGCTTGATGTGGGATCTCCCTCTGTATGCTGTGATTATCATTAAGGAATAAAGAAAACTGGCTTGGCCTGATAGGGAAGAACAGAGGTAGGCGGGGAAAACTAAACTGAATGCTGGGGAAAGGAGGCGGAGTCAGGAGAAACCATGTAGCCCCACGGGAGCCGGATGAAACTTTAGCCAGTAAGCCACAGCCACGTGGTGATACACAGATGAATAGAAATGGGTTAAATTAAGATGTAAGAGTTAGCCAATAAGAAGCTAGAGCTTGTGGGCCAAGCAGTGATTTAATCGATACGGTTTCCGTGTGATTATTTTGGTTCTGGATTGCTGGGACAAACAATCAGCTCCTTACAACAGATGCTGACACTCTTCTCATATGGGGATGAGACCCAGGGTCCTTCAGACTAGGTGGGCCTTTGCTGCCCTTGAATACAGAACACAGGCAGAAGAGAGGCTACATAACACCTAAAACTTGCTCCACGCTCCCCTTTGTGGTGGAAGGGATTCTCGTGTGCTAAGCAAGTACTCACCACTGAGCTGTACCTCTATTCTTTTCTTTGTATTTATTTAATTTATTTAAAAAGTTTAGGTTTGTTTATTGCACACACACACACGAATGTTTGTGTGCCTGGTGCTCTGGGAGGCAAGAAGAGGGTGTTAAATCCCCTGAAACTAGAGTTATGGATGGTTTTGAGCTACCATGTAGGTGCTGGGACCCAAATCCAAGTCCTCTGCAACAGTAATTAATGCTCTAAACTGCAGAACCATATCTCTGGCCCCTATTTATTTATTTATTGAGAGATCTTACTATATATAGCCCTGTTGGCCTGGAATTCACAAAGATCCTCCTACCTCTGCCTACCAAGTGTATGTTACCACATCTGGCTTCCTCTAGACTTAAAACAGTATTTTTTTTTATTTTGATATGGGGTCTCACTAAGTTGCTCAAGTTAGCTCTCAACTCATCTTTTAGCCATGGCAAACCTTGAACTTTCTGATCTCAGTCTCCTTAGTAACTAGAATTACAGGCTTGTGCCATGGGGCCTGGCAGCCTGCTTATTCCTTTCTTTCTTCCTTCCTTCCTTGCTTCCTTTTTAAAATCTTTATCTATTGAGTATACAGTGTTCTGCCTGCATGTACTGGATACCAGAAGAGGGCGCCAGATCTCATTACAGATGGTTGTGAGCCACCATGTGGCTGCTAGAAATTGAACTCAGGACCTCTGGAAGAGCAGCCAGTGCTCTTAACCTCTGAGCCACCTCTCCAGTCCAGCCTCCATCTTGGGAGGGAGCCCAGGCCACATACCCTGCGTAGGCAGGTATTCTAACTGACAGTTCTGATGTGTTCCCAGACATCAATATTAGCTGCCAACCTGGAGATGACCCATCCTCCATCGACTCAGCCCAGGCACCACCTGACCACCAGTGCCCGAAAGACTCACAGTGAGAAGAAACGGAAGTCAGTGAGGCAGACAAGGAAACCAGGGCTGTGCAGACTGTAAGGGGCAGAGCTCGAACCCAGAGCTCTCAATATACTGCAGAAAAATGAAGCCAGGAAGATTTCTGCTTGAAATCATCTGCTGACCCAGAGGGGTCCGATTGGGACCCCAGCATGGGCAATAGCAGAAAACCAGAGACCCATGGGCTGTAAGGAACAAGAGGCAGCCATCCCTCCCCAGACTGGGGCTCAAGCTTGGCTTCTGCTGGCTGAACCTGGCTGGCCCATCTCTCAGTCCAGAAGAAAACCCCTGAGAAAACCCCTGACCCATCCCAGTCCCCCGGAGTGTGGAATACACCACCATGTCCTCGGTGCAGACTTGTACAGGAAGCTGGTGTTTAATGAGGTGTTTTCTGCATTGTCTTGTGTATGCCTCCTGCTAATCTCGAGTACCCTGTGATAGCTCCCCAGGCCATTCTCCAACATGTTACAGATCCACACTGTACCTGTCTTAGGACCCCAGAGACAAAAACATCTGGCAGCACCTCTCTGCCTTGTTCCAGGAGCACCAAAGCCTATAAAAGAGCACTGAAACCGTGTTACAGACGAGGAAAGAACTCGCGTGGAGTGATCTAAGCTGGGAGTCACAGAATATCAGAGCAGTTGATGACTTCACCAGGTTGCAGAGCTTAGGGCACCCTGACTCAGGAAGTGAGGGTGCGGTGGGGGCTGTATCCTCTTTCCTGAATGGCTAATAAATAGATGGAAACAGAAAGGTCTTAATATCTGCCTGCTCCAGGGCTACAGTAATAATAAAAAATAGGGACTAGTATACAATACACATACAGTAGATACATACTATATGTCTTTTTTTTTTTTTTTTTTTTTTAGTTTTTCGAGACAGGGTTTCTCTGTAGCTTTGGAGCCTGTCCTGGCACTAGCTCTTGTAGACCAGGCTGGCCTCGAACTCACAGAGATCCACCTGCCTCTGCCTCCCGAGTGCTGGGATTAAAGGCATGCGCCACCACCGCCCGGCTCATACTATATGTCTTTTGACTTCTTACTGCGACTCAGGTTCCCCTTATGTAAACAGACAAGGGAGGCAGGAAGGTTCAAGTGGGCTTTAAATTCCCACACAAGGTTCCCTAGAGGGTGATGAGGTCATACAGGGAGAAAGGCACAGGGGAGGAAGCCCAAGAGAAAAAGCTGGGGCTCCAGGGCTGCTCTTCCATGAAACACTCATAGGTGGCAGCAGAGGCCCACAGGACTGGGATTGTGGGCCATGTGGTTTGAATTTAACCACTGTGATTTTTCTTTTTAAATGTGTGGGTTTTTTTTTTTCCTTTTCGTTTTTCTGTCACCCCGCCCCCTTCAGTTTCAAGAAGATAGAACCTTCTAGGCTGAGAAGGAAAAATTTCTTATCCCAGATAACAGAAGTGGGAGATGGGGGCTGGCGAGTTACCTCAGACCTCAGCAGATGTGAAAAGCAGCTGAGGAGCTTGTCCGCTCTGAAATCAATCTGCCTGGTGTCGCCTCCCCTCCCACCATCTTATTGGAACGAGCCAAGTCCTGCCTGTGTGTGAGGCTACCCTACACCTTGCTGGGAGGAGTAGGATTCGCTAACTCTGGCAAGTTTCAATTTTAGGGCCCCCTGGAATATACCTGCTAGCCCTGGACAAGATGTCTGTGCCCTGCCCTGGCTTAGAACCCCAGGATGTGATGACATCCCCTAACAGCTCTAGAAAGTCATCCAAAAATCCAAACCTCGTTCAGAACACTCCCCAGGCCATCCAGGGGGGTCTAATCCTCAACCATCACCTTCTAGCTGCAAACATCTTTTCCTCAGCCTCAGTTTCTCTGCCTCAAATATGCCAGAACACTGTAACTCAGTGGCTGCTCTAGATAGGAGGGCTCTTTCCTCTCTCTCCATCCAGTTTGGTAGCATGCAGGGAGGCTGGGGTGAGGGGTCATGGGAACGGAAGTTCCTAGGGTCTGATTCCAGCCCCACCAATTCCCTCCTTTCTTTAGACCCAGGCACAAATGGGGGGGGGGGCTCCATTTATGCACTGTTGATAGAGATGGGGTGTCTTGCCTGGAGGGTGGAAGATGACTCACTGGGCCATGAGCCAGGCACCCTGGGAAAGGCCAAACCGGCTTCAGGCCAGAGCCCCAGGGAGCAAAGGACAGGGCCTGACTGAGCTGTGTATAAAGCCCAGGGGCTCTCAAAGCCCCACAACCAAAGGAGGCCATCTTCCCCTCTTACACAATGCTAGGAATCCTTCTGCTCAGGCCACCAAAGGCCCAGGGAAACAAGGTGGGCGGGTTCCAGCAGCTGCTATGTGCCCTCCAGCCCAGCGTGCCCAGCGTGCCCAGCGTGCCAGCCTCTCCTGGCCGCCAGCATCAGTGTCTTCCCCTCCTCAACACAGGACCCCCTGGCTGCTCCTTGATCTTGGCTGGACCAAGTCCCAGGAAGCCTTAAATCTTCTCCTTACCAACCTCTTGTTCCTCAGACCAGGACAGGAGCACTGTGATGACCCCCAAGCAGTCTGTCCTTTTTCCTATGCTACAAACCTATGAGGTGCTAGACTTGCACTAGGAAGCTACCAAGGGCACCAAAGGACAGTAACAAATTCTGGGTGTTCCAGACTCCTTTACCCTGACTGTGTACCCTGACTCTCTAAGGCCTAGAAAAGAGCCCCATTCCCAGTGGGTGCACACGCAGGACACGGGTGTCAATATAGGCACAGCGAGGCCAAGATGTCCATGATCAACTGTCCTGAGATGACGGGACAGAGGAATCATTTCTTTTTACTAGTCATATGGACATTAAAGTCCCAACACAGAATGTCTCAGGACCTCAGGACCTCAAGTCTTCACTTGGCCAGAAGTATCCAAGTAGCTAGGCCTCATTTTCCTCACCCCAAGCCTGTATTCCAGGGGACACTGCTACCCACTGGTTACAGCCCTGGTATGCCCGACTTCACTCAAAGCCCACAGAAGTTCCTGTTGGCTCATCAGGCCAGCTTTCACAGCTTCCTACCCAGGGTGACTGGACCTGAGTCACACTGGCACAGGTGACGTCTGCCTCTGCCTGACCACAGCAGCTGGTGTTTCTAGGATCTTTCTGTGCTTCTCCGCCAGCCAGTGGCCGGGCTAAGGCTCGTGGGAGAGTCTATCTGAAGGTCAGCCATGTAGGCAGAGGGGTGTGGGCAGAGAAACTTGTTCCTCACATTCTAGGATCAAATGTCACCGCCTCCAGGAAGCCATCCTGACAGCATAGACACCACTCCCCTACCCTGAGCTCCTGGAGTTTTCAGTCTCTCCTGTCTTGTGGTTGTTCACAGTAAGTAGCTCTGCTGGGTACCACAGAGTTTACAGGCCGCTACAGCCGGTACCACAGAGTTTACAGGCTGCTACAGCCAGGAACCACAGAGTTTACAGACTGCTACAGCCCAAATCTCCTAAGATTTCACATCCACTCAGGGGCAAGGAGACCCGCAAGCTAGAATTTACTGTGTTCTCAATAGAAGGCAGTGGACTGGGTCTTGAATCTTCCCCCTGCCACTGACTACCAAGCAGCTGGGACTTTGGATAAATGTCTTAGCTTCACAGAGCCTGGGGACAGGAAGACAGCAAACATCTAAGAGCAGCAGTTCTAGCTATGGAGGGATCCCCCACTCTGTGCTCAGGTGTTGGCTTTAACCTCAAAATGAGCTCACTGAGGACAAGGCAGGACTTGAGATCTTCTAAACAGACAGGACTCCAGTCCCAGGGAATCCTAGGTAGAAGAGGAGTTAGGACGGCTACATCCATCCAGAGTGCCAGGAGAAGGGCTCCTTTCAGGCAGGGGGAAGGCTGAGAGGTGCCATCCTGGGCTCAGGCACAGGAAGCAAGCAGCACTCATATCCACATACTGGACAGTCTCAACAATTTGAAAATAGAGGAAGATAAAGACAAAGAGAGACCAGGCACACCTGTAAGAAGACATCAGAAGTCAACAGTGGGCAGGGCCCAGCAGATGGGGCCAGGGGAGAGGAAGGTACAGCCAGGGACACTCTCTTGATGGCTGCCTAGAAGACCACCTCTGTCCAGCCCTCTCTGTGCCACAAGTGGAACATTTACTGGCAGTACTATCTGCCTTTCCCATTTTCTTGTTTGGAAAACAAATGAGAAGCCAGCTGGGCCTGACCTCCTCCCTACTCCTCTCCCGACTCCCTAGTTCCTAAGGGCGGGAGGCCTTCTGCCTCCTCTCTGGACAAGGGCCTCGTGGAAAACCCCAGAGGAGAGGCCTTGTGAGCTGTTGTTGCCATAGCAATGGCAGCCCTGGAATTTGACCACTGAAGCCCTGGAGTGGGGGTGGGGAGTTGGTATAGGCCATGCTGGGGGCAGGAGGAGGGTCCAGAAGCCCAGAAAGTCAAGAAGTAGGAGACAGGAATCCAAAGCCTCTCCAATGGCCTCAGTTTCCCTCTCTGTAAAGGGGCGAGGAATAGCCCTCAGCATCTCCCTTTTTCATTATAATTGATGGATGGACGAGACAGCCCGGGCAAGGCCAGTTGTCCCCTCTAATAGATAACCAGGAACTCCAAGGGAAATCAAATGCCAAGTCCAGAGCCGTGGCAGGGAGAGCTTCCGAGATGTGACCTGTCCACTCTTGGCTCCCTGGACCTCCAGAGAGGATGGGGGTGCCTGCTCAGGGTGGGGCGAGAGGACACCCCAAGAATGGCTATGGTTAGACTGAGTCACCTCTCCTGAGACAGTTTATAATGTGTCTGCTCTGGGTAACCCCGGCCTGCCCCTCCTGGCTTGCTGTGCCAGGCTGCTGTGGGTATTTTTAAACAGGTGCCCACCCCTTCGCCTTCCTACTTGCCCACTCCAGGAACACTACCAGCCTTCTGTGTACTTCCACCAAGTCCCAGCAAGTACCAGATCCAAAGCCACCTCTGTACCCCACCTCCTCCCTCCCAGCCCAGCAGTGGGGAGAGATCCAGGGTCCCCAACCAGCTGCACTGCGGGAGGTTTGAAGAGGGGATGGGACTTGTCCAACGGCAGGCAGCACACAGAACTGAGGAAAGCTGTGCCGCCAACTTGTGCCCTCACCTCCAAACGCCACCCCAGCTCCTTCTTCATCCTTTTGTCCTTGACCCTGGGCAGTCACAGCCTCACTCCTCCGCTGACCTTCACACATACCTCAGAAGCTAACACAACTGTGCCTTCTCAACTCAAAACACCAGCCACGGTGTGGGAGGGGAGCAAAAATGAGAGCTGGTGCTGTAATTCACATTGTCCAATGGGATACAGCCCATGTAGATCAAAGATTGCAATTCAAAACAAACAAAACAAAACCCATGAAGCATTAGAAGAAAACCTGTGAGAACTGGTTTACAGTCTCGGAATGGGAGACTTTCTAATTGGGGCTCCAAATCGAGGAGCCAGAAAATAGCAGCTTGATAAATTAGACCACATTAAAAACAACAAAAACCTTTCTGGGCCAGCAAGATGATCCCCGTGGTTAACATCGGCTATGGCAAAAGCCTGCTGATCCCCAGAACCCACTCAACAGAGACAAGAGAGAAGCTGATACTACAAAGTTGTCCCTCTGACCCCCACATGCTCACTCTGGCATGTGTTCACACAAACTAGTCAAAGTTTTTTAAATTCACAAACACTAAAAGCAAGGTGTTCTGCAGGACAAAAGTCAAGTGAGAGGCATTGCAACTCCTAACTCACAGAATGAGCTCCTCCACCCCAGTGCTTAAATGATTCCTAGAAATGACTGCCGGACACCAGCAAGCAGGAGAGAGAGAGAGAGAAAGAGAGAGAGAGAGAGAGAGAGAGAGAGAAATGTGTATTAGAATAGCATGATGTCAAGTGTACCTATCGGACTGGTCTAAAAGTCTAGATTAGTAAGGAAGGCCATGAGGAAATGCCTCTTCCTACTGCGAGGGGCACCAGTCTGGAGGTAGCATCAAAATGTAAATCACATTGTCTTAGCAATTCATGCCCCAAAGGGACCCTACTCCTCAAACAGTTTATAACAGCAAAAGACCCGAAAATAGCCCGTATTTTTAACATTATTATTGTTACTTGATTACTGTGTGTGGCAGCAAGTGCCATTACCCATGGAGGCCAGCCTTATTCAGGTTTTGTTTTTGTTTTCTTCTGCGATGGTCTTTGTTACAAAGCCCAGGTTGGCATCAAATTGAAGACTATCTTCGTGCCTCAGCCTCCTGAGTGCTGGAGTGACGCCCTTTAGTGGGGGGCATGGGGAGCACCAGGCAGCTGGGTAATCACACAGTAAAAACATGTAGTACAAAAAGAATATGGAAGGCCGCTCAGGCTTTGTCTCAGCTGAGAACAGCTTTTTGCTGCCCTGGTCAGAAACTGCTAGGCTCCCCAGACTAAAGGATCTCGGTCCTGGCTCAGGCGGTCTCCTGTATTCCTGGCACTGGGCTGTGCCTCTAGCCTAACCCCAGAACCAGGTCCCAAGGTGGCTGCCACTGGGGGTCCAGCCTCTGCCTATGGTGACATTTCTTTAGGAAGCCCAGGAGTTCACTTTGCATGCAAACCAAGACCTGGCTTCGCTCTTCCTGCAGAGGTAGTTAGAACCCTTCTTCAGGCCAAAGCACACCCCTATCTGCTTTAGGACTGAGTTCCCACAGTCTGGTGCTTTGGAATGAGTCCCCAGGCAGGATGAAAGCTCTGGAGTCATAATTTAAAAGGTATGCCCATCTCTGGGCCCCAGTTTGCAGAGTAAGGAGTTCAGGCCCCCATCCAGTTAGGAACGGGGAGCTGCAGAGCAAGGGGAGGGCGTCCCAGTGGAAGTCAGGCAGAGCACCCAAACCCCAGGGTTGGACCCGCACATGGCCTCATTTCCTAGAAATAGCTGTGGGGAGGACGTCAAAGTTTCCTTGAGGAGCTAGGCCATCACCTACCATCTCAAAGCCACTTTCTCCATCTCCACGGTCCTTGCTCAGGCAGGCCAGTCACCACTCCCCTCCACGTCTAACTTGCTTTATGGTTTACCACCGATATCCAGACCAGCCACCAGACATTATCACATTTTATTCTCAGAGCAACCCTATAATAGGTTCAGTCATACTCCGCATTCTACATGCACCTACGCCATATGCTGGACCACAGTGAGGTTAAGGACTCATGGTCACACACTGAAGATGAACATATGAAAAAGAGGAAGCCCTGTGGCTCTAGCCTTTGCCCTTTTTTAGACAGGGTCTCTAGCGCCCAGGTTGGCCTTGAACTTGAGATGTAGGCTAAAACGAGACGGAATTCCTGATGCTTCTGTTTCCACCTCCAGAGTTCTGGGATTATAAGGATAAGTCACTATACCCAACCTCATTCAATGCTGAAGAAGTAGGGGTCTGGCTGTGTGCAACCGGCTGCTGTCCGAGCCGGCAAAGCCCATGTCCTAAAGGACCGCACTCTCGCCGGCCTCTGGGCTCCGGCTTTTTCCTAGAAACCTTCATTCATACTTCTTTCACTCATTCTTAGCTTCGACGTTCTTCCAGACCCCAACCTAAATCACCTCCCGAGAGAGAAGCCAAGATTCCTGGGTTTCTAAAGAACATATCATCACTGCCTGGCCCGAGCTGCACTGAGGTGGGTAACCTGCTCTCAAAGTGTGGCTGGCTGCCAACTCCTGCCTCCCCGGACCCTTCCATCACTCTCACAAGCTGTCCTACTGACCAAGTTGGCTCAGGTCTGGGTAGGGATCATCACCTGCTTGAAGGAGTGCCAGGACAAGGGGATGCTGTCAGCCAGGCCCCTGGAGACCTAGTCCCACAGAATGCTCCCTACCTAGAGCACTTGGCTGACTGAACTCGAGTTTTGATGGGCAGGTCTGCTTTGCTCTCCTCCCTCTGCCCGGCCCCAACAAGCATTTTTTTTTTCCCCAACTCAAGGTAGCTCTAGGGCATTGCATGAGAAGCAGTGGTCCAGGGAATAAGACATACCCTATCCTTACGTAATTCAATGGCTGGCCTCCCTCACAGGTCTGTGCCAAGGTTCCACCAGAGAAAGGGTTTTATTCTTTTTGAAAACTAACGAATTCTGGCCTTGGATCAAGTCTGGATATTCAGGCTTAGCCATCAAGCCTCTGAGGACTCCACACGGCTTTGGGAAAGTTCGCAGCACCCAGACACACCAGGGCCACTCTGTCCTTCACAGCTCGGAGTCTTCTCACTTGTAAGATCCCTGGCCCTTCCAAGTGGCCCTGCTTTCCCCAAGTCAGCTTTCCCTACCTTCACCTGCTTTGGGCTCCTTGATCACAGCCCTCGGGTTCCTAGGGGCTGGAATCTCTTCTTGTTCACACTATTGCCACAGGCTAATCCAGTGGACAGCAGCTAAATTGGGCTCTAATGGTTACCTAGGTCCCCAAGGTCTATCACCTAAAGCTGACTCCAGAGTTAACTACCAGGACTGATTAGAAAAGTTAGGAGTAAGACAGACGTGGTGGCCCAGGTCTTTAACTCCTGCACTCTGGTGGCAGAGACAAGCAGATCCCTGTGAGCTTGAGGCCAGCCTGGTCTATAAAGAGAGGGGAGGGGAGGGGAGGGGAGAGAAGGGGAGGGAAAGGGAAGGGAAGGGGAGGGAAGGGAAAGGGAAGGGGGAGAGGAGGGCAGGGCAGGGCAGGGGAGGGGAGGGGAGGGGAGGGAAGACGGTAGGAGTGGTAGTGTGAGTCAGTCAGCCAATCACAACAAGCACACTGGGCTTCCGCACTGGAACGATGCCCGCCCCACACCGTCCTGGTTCTACAGCCCAGCACCCTGTCAGGTATTCAGAGCTTCTGTACAGGAACAAATTACTCCTCCATCTGCATCCTCCAGAACAAATTACTCCATCTGCATCCTCCAGAACAAATGACTCCATCTGCACCCTCCAGAACAAATGACTCCATCTGCACCCTCCAGAACAAATGACTCCATCTGCATCCTCCAGAACAAATGACTCCATCTGCATCCTCCAGAACAAATGACTCCATCTGCACCCTCCAGAACAAATGACTCCATCTGCACCCTCCAGAACAAATGACTCCATCTGCACCCTCCAGAACAAATGACTCCATCTGCACCCTCCAGAACAAATGACTCCATCTGCACCCTCCAGAACAAATGACTCCATCTGCATCCTCCAGAACAAATGACTCCATCTGCACCCTCCAGAACAAATGACTCCATCTGCACCCTCCAGAACAAATGACTCCATCTGCACCCTCCAGAACAAATGACTCCATCTGCATCCTCCAGAACAAATGACTCCATCTGCATCCTCCAGAAGGATGACCTATTCCTGTCACCTGCTCACGTGATGTCTGGCCACTCCCATCTGCTGCCGTGGGAGCAGGCTGGCGGGAAGGCGTGAGAAGAGTCAGGTACAGGTTGTGGGGACCTCAGTGAGGAAGCCTGTGTCTTCTGCTGGGGCTCCTCTCTTCATGTCCAGGCCTGGCACGGGACATGGCACCCGCAGCGTGGACCTGGCCACACAGAAGGTGGTCTGATGACTGAGGGGCGGGGAGCACGTGGCTGCCTGGACCCAGGACTTAAAATTGAAAGACAGACTCAGGCCTGGGGGCCCAGAAGAAGCCAGGGCGGGAGGCCTGAGTGGGGATCGGCCTGGGCCTCTTTGGGCTCTTTACCCAAATATGGAAGGTTTCTTGTCTCCATTTGAGTCACGCCGGCCACGGCCCAAGAGATCTGCTTTCCAGATACTGCAAGTAGGACTGTGCCAGCCCTGCCGGGCCTACCCACTCCCCTTCCTGGCTTCATTCTTCCTGCAGCGTGGAACCAGCCAGTCGGCACAGGGGAGCCATTCACTAATACTGCCTGAGCAACTGCTTTGTGCTAGCTCCTGGGACCATGGACTGTGAGTCCAGCAGACGTAGCTGCCTTTGCTCACCATGGTAACGGCAGTCCTGAAGTCAGGAACCCAATGAACACCTTCAGATGCCAGGGTTCTAGGGCTGTGAGGCTACTCAGCTGTCCCAGCCTAGTCCCAGTGCCATGCACTCACACAGAGTGATGGTCCCTGCTTCCCACAGGACTGGTGAGAGGACGCAGTAAACACATATAAAGTGCTCTATCAAACTGAGGACATAAGCTAGTGATTGGAGCACTTGTCTAGCCTGCCGGAGCCCTCGCTAGATCCCCAGCCTTGACTATAAAGTTAATTTTAAGAAGAACAGAAGTGCTCAGAACTGTGTCTGGTCAAACGCATGGCAAGCTTTTCCGCTGGGACCATGGACTATTAGTCCAGTGGACGTGGCTGCCACAGCCTTTGCTCACCGTGGCAATGGCAGTCCTGATGTCAGGAACCCAATGAACACCTTGACCTGAGCTCACAGTCAGCTACTGTGGATCTGTGAAAATGCACTCCCCAGCCTTGAAATGAGGCCAGTTTAGGTTATAAATCCCACCACTGAGACCTGGACAAGGTATCTTACCTTTTCTCGCCTCAGGGTCTGATGGCACCATGCCCCTATGGCCCTGTGCCAGCTTTCACTTCCTGTTCCCCCAGAGTGAATATAAGGCTTGCATAGGTATCGGGGAGCTCAGGGAAGCTTGGGACCAAGTAGACCCAGGGCAGGGCCCTGCTGGCTTCCTCAGGCCTTCCCACACCTTTTATTTATAAGTAAATGTTGACTGGAGTTCCTGTGTACCAGGAACAGCAGGGCCTGGCAAGGGCACTGAGTCACTGGGTGGTCCAGGGCTCCCACTCACATTTTCATACCCCAGGACATCCACATGTGGTGCCCGGCAAGTGGGGCAGAGGTGCTGTAGCTGTGTCCTGCTGCAGGACACAAGAGACACAAGAGACGGGAGGCCGAGGAACACACTCCTATACAGGGGCTCTTCCCCGTCCAGGGCAGGGAGACATACAGAACATAGCACAAGATGGAGGAGCTAGAGCAGGTGAAGGACAGGGTTCAGTGGGGAGAAGCCTCAGGAGAGAGAAGGCCTGTGTGAGGAAAGAGGAAGAAGACATGTCTAGGAGGACCCAGGTGGTGACGTCTGCGGGACAAGAAGGTAGCTGGGGATTAGTCTGGCCTCTCCTCCTCCTCCTCCTTCTCTAGCTTGGGGCCAAGCCTTGGGCTATTTTTAGCTGGGCTGAATTTAGCCATTCCCTCGGAAATTCCGCACCCGCCCCAGGCAACGCCCCCATTGGGCTGGCCGTAGGGAGAGGCCTGGAAGTGGCTGGTCCAGGCAAGGGTGGAGGGGAGGGTCACCTAAGCAGCGAGGAGCAAGCAGGGGTCTTAGGCCCTGAAGGGGAGATAGGCTCAAGTCAAGCACCAAATCCAAGTCATTCTTCTCCCTTCATTCTCTACCCAGACCAAGGACTCCTCAGGGCCACAGTAAAGCACCGCTGGGGTCACCTCAGGCCCCACTGTGGCTAATGCTTCCAGGCTGCCTACTATCCCCATACTGCTTCCTCTACCCCCACCTCTTGAGAGCCTGAATATTAAGAACCATGTCTGGAGCCGGGCAGTGGTGGCGCACGCCTTTAATCCCAGCACTTGGGAGGCAGAGGCAGGCGGATCTCTGTGAGTTCGAGACCAGCCTGGTCTACAGAGCTAGTTCCAGGACAGGCTCCAAAACCACAGAGAAACCCTGTCTTGAAAAACCAAAAAAAAAAAAAAAAAAAAAAAAAGAACCACGTCTGGGATTTCCCCACCTCACAGATGGGAAAACCGAGGCAGGGTGACCTGGCCTAGACCAGAGTCAACAGGGACAAGTCAGCCTGCGCCACTCCCCTGCGCGCGCGCGCGCGCGCGCGCGCACACACACACACACACACACACACACACACACACCCATGCTCCCTTCATCAGGGCTCTTCCAAAAGAGCCAATTGGAGGTGTAGCCTGGCTGTTTGTTCCCTGGGGACCCTTCTGAGTGGCAGGGCACTTCCACCAGCAGGGAGCCCAAAGCTGGTCCTTCACCCTTCCAGAATGCAAAGAGAAGTTCTGACTGGGAGAAGGGGCAAGACCCTTCCTCTTGCGCCCCTGCCGCCATTTCTGACTCAGGTAAAGGAGGGAGTCCTACTCCCTCATCCCAGCTTCTCACAGAACTTCGAAGCCTAAATTCAAACCCTCAGACTGCACCTCCAAACTCTCTGCACACAGTCCTCTTTTGGTACATCCCGCACTCCCGGGCTCAGGCTCATCAGGCCGCCCAGTCTGAACCTCATGGAGCACCACCGTCATGAAGCACCAATGTGTGCCCCACAGCGTCTACTGCCGAGGGTGGGACTCAGCACATACAGTCCCTCTCCATTTGCTGGTCAAGCAAGACCCCTGCACTCCATTGACCTTGGACACGTACAATGGCTTTCTTTTCCTGCTCTGGCCAGGACCAGTTCCCTCAAATGGCAGTGAACTGTTTCGCTTCCCCTCCAGAACTCTCAGTGACCACCCCCCCACCCCATCCACTGGCTGGGTTGCAGCAATGTTGGGAACCACAGAGAGGGCTACTGAGTCTGCTTCACCATCGCTTTCTTAATAAAGGAGGGGCAGAGGGTGGTGAGAAGACAAGACCCATGTCTAGAGTCTTTGCCAAAGCGCGACCACGGAACCCAAGGCCCTAGCCCTCCTTTTCTTCCTTCTGGCCTCCTGGTCTGCCAAGGCAGTGTCTCAACACACCCACTCAGGGAGCCAACCATGTACCAGAACCAGAACCAAAACCAGCAGCCAAGAAAGATGGCGTTCGCAGGGCTTTTATTAGGGGGAGGGTCCTTCTCATCTTCCCCTCCCTTCCACATCTGTTCCTTAACCTCCAGTGCCCCGTCCTGGGAAAGAACTGAATGTTTGTCCAGAGGTGGAGGAATGGGGTCTCGGTAGTCCCAAGAGACTCAGCTCTGGGGCTGGCTGGCAGCCAGGAGCATGGCCTCCTTTCCCCTGCTCCACAGGGCTGCAGAGAGCAGGGCCTGTCTCCCCCTGGGAACCAATAAACAGGAAACTGCACCAATCTTGCACTTGCTCCCCTGTCTCGGTCCTCCAGGCTTCCCACTGGCCCCAGACCTTCCTGCCTCTCCCTGCCTCCAGAATCTCAAGACAAAGGACATCAATCTTAGATCAACCAACAAAATCAAGTTAAGAGGTCTGGGTTCTTGCGGTGTGTGTGGCGGGGGGGAGTGGTGGTGGTCACTGAGAGCTTCCTAGCTCCGAGGCCCTGGGCTGAAGGGCTTGTGAACCTTACCTTTTTGTCCTCATAATTCCTCTTACAGAACAGGAAACTGAGACTCACAGTTGAAGCCCAATGTTAAATATTAACATTGTTAAATATCACCCAGCAAGCAAGGCAAAGATGGCCCACCAGGCACGTGGGCTCTGGGCCCAGAAAAGGAAGCACAGGGTCCGAGCCCCTGGGGCCTGGGTCGCTGACCCAGAGAGGGCTTTGGCTCGGCGCTGCCTCCCACACTTTGCTTAGACATCCAAGCTGTCCTTGGGGCTGGTGGGAACAAAACAGGGAGAGCCGGAGAGAAGAGGCCATGGGCATCTCTGCAGGCTGGTCCCTCTTCCTTCTCCCCAAACTCCAAGTATCTAGGTTGCTGAGCTGATGTGGTCTCCCGTCTAGAGCTCTGTCTTCTGCTTCACGGCTGAATCACAGAATCTCAGACAACCCAAACGGAGGGAGGATTAAGATTGCTTTTTAAAGATTATTATATTTATCTATTTGTGTGTGTTCATGTGCACAACACAACAGCACCTATGCAGGTCAGGAGACAGGTAAGTTACGGCAGTTGGTTCTCTCATACAATGTGAGTTCTAGAGGTCAGATTCGGCTTGTCAGGCTTGGTGGCAAGCACCTTTAACTGCTGAGCAACGCTGCCAGTCTGGTGGGACTGACATTCTTGAGCATTACCAGGTAGCAAACCTCTTGAATTATGTCACTTAATCTTAGCAATAAGACATCATGGAATGGACCTTGTCCCATCTCTTACACTGGGGAAATTCTGAAGTGCCTACCACAGGCTAGCTCTCAGTTGATTCCTACCACAGGCTAGCTCTCGGGATGAAGCCAAGATCTCCAGCACGTAGCTCTCATCTTTCCATCTGCTTCCCAGTTCTCAGTTCTGCCCTCAGTGAAGACAGTCTGGTCCAGACATGCTCCCTCCCAAGGCTCCCACCTTCCCTGCTTTCCCTGGCTCTGAGCTCTTCTGCCAACTGTCCCCCTTGGTCGATGCTTCACTTCAATGTCTGATCAATAAACCTTAGGCTAGCCACTTGCAGAGGCCAAGCCTAGTCCCAAAGGACTCACTGACACATTTGTCCCTGCCCTTCCAGGCCTGGGCTCAGCCTTCCTTTGAAGTCCACCAAAGTCAGGGACTAGGGCCTTCGACAAAAGGTTCCTGAATCCAAACCTTCCCTGTGTGTCCCCACTGTCCAGCAATGGCTGCGTGGATAGATGCCAAAGAAGCAAGGAAAGAAGTAAAGGCAGGATTAAATGCAGCAGGCCTGAGGCATCCCTAGGACCAGCATCTACAGAGGGTCTTAGATTTCAGAAGCTGATAGCCTGGTCCTTATTTAACTGTGAGATAGGCAAAATAATAGTCCCCTCAAAATGCTATGTCCCAATCCCTAGAACTTGGTGAATATGGCGTCTTACAAGGCAAGAGAGACTTTGCAAGTGCCATTAAGGGTCCTGGGTTACCCGGGCGGTGGGGGGGCTGATGGAATCACAGAGTCCTTAGGGAGGAAGGCAGAAAAGAAGGTCTGGGTGAGACAGGTTTGAAGTTGCCATGCTGCTGGCTCTAAAACTGAGGAAGAGGCAACAGACCAATGAGTACTGGCACCCACCAGTACCTGGAAAAGGCAAGGTCATTGATTTTCCCTTAAATCCAAGGAAAGCAACCCTGTTAGCACCTGGATTTTAGCTCAGGGAGTCCCACACCAGGCTTCCAACCTCAGGGACTATAAAATGTTGCAATGATCTGTATTCTAGCGATGGGAAACCGACACACTGTCCCACAGCAGCCCAAGGCTTCCCCACCTCAAGTCCTGCTGTAGCCCCCTCACCTTCTCCATGCCCAGGGATGGTTTTAAAGTCTGCTGATTTGGGCTGGAGAAATAGTGCAGTGGTTAAGAGCACTTGTTGCTCTAGCAGAGGACCCAGGTTCAGTTTCAGGCACCCACATGGTGACTCACAACCATTCATAACATCAGTTCCAGGGGACACAGCACCCTCTACCGGCTTCTTTGGGCATCAAATGTGCACATGGAGTACATACATACATGCAAACAAAATGCTAATACACATAAAATAAAAAGTTTCAAGACCCTTAATAAAAAAAGAGTGTTTTCCCCAAGCTAAGTTAGAAGTTTTAGTGTTCTGTGCACAGAAACATCACTATTTGGGGGACAGACCTCCTCAGAGAAAGCACCATGGACTGCCCCTATTATGAGAAAAGACCCTTTTTTCTGTGGCAGGGGAAGCCAAGAGTAGCAGCTAATGAATGAGTGGAACAGAGTCCTCAGGAGCCTAGAACCCAGACTGCTAGCCCTTCCTGGTCGGCAAGAGATGCTCTTGCCCAGATCAGCTGCTGCAGCCCCAGCAGCGCTGGGAGGTTGAATCTTGAGGCTCAAGGCCACGAAGGCACTTTGTGGCTCCGAGGGTATGTGAATCTTTAAGGCCTCACAGGAGGGAAGGGGTGAGGTTCGGCTGCATCCCTGGCCTCTTAACTCCCTGCCAGGTCACCCCTACAGAACCCTACAGTTACTGGGGGGTTATTTGGGGGCTCACACAGTCTGTACATAATGAACTGGGGCTCAGAGCCCAGCAGCCTGACACCGTCCTTTTGCCTTTGTCCACCCATGTGAGGCCCCAGAGGCCTGAGAGGTGTGGGGTGTCAACTCCTGAGGGAGAGGGTATCATCTCTGAGTAGTCCGTGCTTCCCATTTGAGAGGCTGCCAGCAAGGCGCCAGCTCTCTGGGCACATTTCCCAGTGAATGTGCCAGGGTTACAAGTCTTTCTGGGAAACACAAGCTCCCCCTTCCCCCCGACTGCCACCACCAGCTCTGCCAACTTGACTCACTGGGAATTCTGGGACCAGTGAATGACCCGGAGACAGGACACCTAGGGCCAGATTACTCGTGAGCCATGGGCCCTGGACAAAACCCTGCTGGCTCCAAGCCTGCTTCTTTACCTCACCCAGCCTGATATTAGAGGAGGGCCAGGGCTGCTGTGGCACAAGCTCCCTGTTCCAGAAGTCACAAGTCAGAGCTGGGAGGGGCTACAGTGAGGCCCAAGGTTCTTCTCTCTAGTCTTTGAGCTAAGCCCCTACAGGGCAGTAGGTAGCTCTGTCATCTCGCCCTCCTCCATGACACTCTCACAGCTGCTGGAGCAGAGGGTAGTAGCATCTTTTATTTCTTTGAAACAGGGTCTTACTATATAGCCCTGCCTAGCCTGGGACTCACTATGTAGACCAGGGTGGTCTCGAACTCACAGAGATCTGCCTGCCTGTGCCTCCCGAGAGCTGGGATAAAAGGTGTGCGTCACCACCTCCAGCAAGTAGCAGCAGCTTGTTCACTTGGGTGCTAGATGTCTAGACTCTTAGGGCTTCAGCGGAAACACCCTCCTCTGCATCTCCGCTAGCCTAGCCTAGCATCATTGCTTCCTTCTGTGGCCTCCTGACTTGCTCTACTGCTTCCATGCTGGGCCCTGCAAGCCCCACACAGCAGCTTGGGTCGCTACTTCACTCAGAGCTCTCACTTCAGGTAGGTACCAAGTCCTCCCCCTGGTCGACTTCTACTTGCTGACCTCCTACCGCTCAGGCCTATCTACACTCCCCAATGTCCATTCCTCGTCCCAGGGCCCTTACATTTGCTGTTCCTTTCTTCCCACAACCCCACGCCCCAGCTATCTGACTCCCTCCCTCGGTTCTTCTGGGCACCTCCTCTCACAGGCCTCTCCAAACCACATGCTCTAAAACAGAGCCCCAGCCTGTCATCTCCAACTTCTTTTCTCTATTCTAGTTTTCTCCCCCGAACTTTCTGTTCCTTGACATGCGTTCCTCTTTTGTAGACATGCGTCTTCACCAGTCTGCAAGGTCCATAAGAGCAGGCCTCTGAGCTGTCATCTTTCAACTGTTCAGTGCATGGATGCTAACACCAAGCTTTTACTGCCACGACCTGCCTGGGAAGGCCTCCGTCCAGTCTCTGTGCATGCCAAACCCTTCCTCCCCCCAGCTTTCCAGGCCTTGATGCAGGCTGAAGCAGCTCCAGGGAGCCTCCCCTGCCGGCATCCAGACTAACATCTGAGCTCCTTCAAGACCTTATTGCTTCTAGATTCTCAGATGAGTGCTTCAGCTCCCAGGCTGCACAGGGATGGCTCCACCCACTGCTGTGTACCATGTGCAGCCCTAGCAATTGGATGGGAGGGAGGGCAAATCCCTATATTGGGAGTGGGGGCTGGGGACAGGATTAGCTGCAGCGTCTCAAATCCAGCTGGTCCCAGAAATGTTGGGCTGGAAATTGTCACACTCAACTCTGGTCCCTCCCATAACTCTTCCCTGCTGGGTGAACTCATTCCTGGAGAGCAGCCCTTTCCCCCAGTACCACAGTGTCCTAGGGAAGAAGGCAGGGCCGGGGATAAGCCCTTCTGCCTGTACTCCCCCATCCTGCCCTCCTGCTGGGTGACATTAATTATAGATATTTGGTACTCCTCAGAATCCCAAATGTCCTAACCACTCATCCCCTCCCCATGGAAGCAGTTTGCATGGAGGGAAAGGATCACAGCAAAGAGCCCAGGAGAGGCAGGAGGGAAACTTGTCTCTGCAAGTCCCTGCCAAGGGGAGCCAGGCAGACAGGAGCGGTGGCAAGAACTGCAGGGCAGGCCTGCAGAAGGCAGGGGCAGCGGGGCAGCTGGGGTGGGGTGTCAGGGCTGCTGGTGAGTGGGAGAGGAAGAAGGCCAGTGGCTCAGGGCTTGGATCCAGCTCTGCCTGGCCTTATTGTGTGACCTTGGACCCAGCATTCTCTTCTCTGGGTCTCAGAGCTCTTCCTGCCCAATGCTAGGCCCTGTGAACACTCTCAGGCTGGCACGTGAGTGAAGCCCAACTGTCCCTGACTTATGCCCCTTTTCAGATGGCAGGCCAGTCACACTGGAAACTGGGAACAACCCCTTGATCCCTTTTCTTTAAGGCACTGGTAAACTAGGATTCGGGGTGACTCCAACAATCTTTCACACAACAAGAAACCACCAGTGTCTGCCATAAAACGGGCACGCAATGAACAATAGCCACAGCTATTTCAAATGCCAAAGTCTCATGAATTCAGCATCTACAGTCTCAGAGACAAGACACTTCCTGTTTCTGGGCTATAGAAGGTACAAGCGTCAAGGGGCAGAAAAAAATAAACCATGTAAGATTACTCTGAAGCCTTGGTGCAAAGGGCGGTCCGTGGACAACATAACAGCAACTATGGACCCAACTGGAAAAAAACCAAAGGCCTGGAACAGGAGAATTAGGAAAGCCCACGCAACACACTCAGTGACGCATTAGCTGAGCTGCCCCTCAGTCACAGTATACAGAGAACAGACTCTCCCCTCTAGGCATACTCTCCCTGCTCCATCCCTTTGGCAGGCTGCAGAATGAGCCCCTCCTACAGAGCCTCAAAAAGCAGACTGCCCAATTCCCCAAGGCAAAGATGAGACAACTAGGTCCTAAAGATGACTGTCCAGGCCCAGACAGAGTCAGAGGCTAAGCAGTGCCTGGGACTCCTGTGACTCCCTGCCTCCTCACAGCCTGGGGCGATGCTGACTCAGGAGCAACCTGAGTTGAGGGACTCAGCCTGGGGTTCCCTGAGACCACAGTTATCTCCTCTTAGCACTTCACACTGGTTTATGCTCCATAGGCAGAACATGGCAATTCCTCTCTCGTCCCCTCTTTATTCTGCAGACCAAGCCACACCACCTGTGTGACAGGGCTCATGACTGCAGCCCCAAGCTTGAGACAAGGGAACACTGTCTGCTCAAGAGAAGACAGCAGCAAGTCGGGAGAGGACAGCGGTTCCCCATCTTTGTGAAGCCAGAAGGAAAGGGATAGCAAGAAAAAATTTATGGTAGCGATGCAAGAACTTCCAGACTTAATGAGGGGATGGGGAATGAGGCGTGGAAAATGTTTTCTGAGCCTAATAAAGTCCACTAGGTGACGCTGAGACCTGTAGGAGCAGTCACGGAGGAGGAAGCCAAGCCTGGTCACTGAGAAGCAGCTGAGGCAGCAGAGCCTGTTCAGGCCTCTTGTGCTCCCAGGAATGGACACACTACCACCCACCCACAGAGCCTTCTGGGCAGAGTCCAATATCAGAAAGGGAAAGCAATCTACACAACAGGGATGGGACAGGTCCTGGGGATCTCCAGCCCAGCTGGCTCTTCTAATTACAGACTCACCCTTCTCTCTCCTAGCGGGAGGTAAGATGTCAGAAAGTCTCTTTCAGGGACAGGAGCCTCGGTGTGAGAGGACTGCTCCATATCATAGCTCCCAGGAGGGGCGGGGTCATCGGAGAATGTGAAGGGGGCGGAAGCCAGACCTGTGAAACTCTTCCTCTTTGGCCTCAGCGCCTGCTCCCCAGGCTCCCTAATTTCTTGGTTGCCCCTCAACTCCCACAGGAAAGCATTACCTGGAAAAGGAAGCTGGGGGTCCCATCCCCCATGCTCCAACCACAGAACTGGGACTGGTGTTCAGGCTCCCCTAACGGGGTCTCAGAAGAAAAACCAGGTCCAAATGTCCCCTCTGCCTACTCCTCTTCTGTCCATCCCAGCCACATGCATAAGAAGGAGCAGAGCTGGGACAGAGGAAGCAGAAAGGAGGGGAGAGAAATAGAGACAGGGAGTTAGAGGGGCCCTTAAGAGCTCTGAGGAGCCAAGTGACCAAATTAGTCTAGGGTGTAGGGTTTCCCAGCTTCTGAAGTCAGCACACAGTGGGAGCTGAGGCAGGCCACAGTTGACATAATCCCAGGCCAACCCTGAGCTCAGCTTGCAGCCCAGAGCTGCAAATCTAATTGCAACACTCCATGCCAGGGTAGGTGTTGCCTGGAGCCAATCTGAACCCATAGCCAAAACCCAGGCATAGCCAAGGCGAGATAAGAGAAGTGAGAGCTTTGTTGGGTGTGGGAACGAGACCCTGAGGTCTCAAAGGGAAGAAGTAGGAAGGTGAACAGATGCAGGCCAGCAGCGGATGAAGGGCCTGACTCACCCCAGCAGGCCTCCAAGGGGTCGCAAATTCACAAAACAGACTCTCCCACCTCTGCACAATAGCACCTGGTGGAAGCTGCTTTGTCTACATTCCCCCACACCCAGTTTTACAGATGGGCAAGGTTAAGTCACAAGAAAGGCCAATGTCAGAAAACTAGAACAAGACCCGAGACCCTGTAACAGACTTACAAGAGCAGATCAAAACGTGATCTGAGAGGAGATCAGCGAAGCACTGGCTGAATGTCAGCAGCCTGAGGAACACCCCAAGGATCTCTGCGACCACCCTCATACACCTAGGGGCAGGCAGATCCTTTACACTAGCAGCATCCTCTTCAGTACCTGGATGGCTGCCCACTGAGTAGACACAAAAGACTTACCACCTGTGGCTTGCTGCAGCACTTGTTGGCAGGGACAGGCTCATCTGGGGCCCTGGCAGCCCCAGGGGGCTTGGTCTCAGCAGAGGGTGGTGCAGAGGGAGGCAAGGGTAAGTCCACAGGACCCGGGGCAGGAACGTCACCTGAGTGCAGGGTCAGCATGTACTTCTTAGTGGCATCTTCAAGTGATGGTGCCTGCACTGCGGGAAGAGCTCTAGCAGGGAAGCCCACAGGCTCTGGCACAGCCACAAGGGGTCCCACAGATGTCGCAGGCTCAGGCACCACAATAGGTGTGAAGGTAGCGGGCACACTGGCATGGCGAACATGTTTGGAGGAAGACCGAGCCTGCGTCGGGCTACCATTTTGGTCCTGGTTGTCCTCCGCTCTGCGGAGCTCCTGGTGACTGCTCCGGACTGGGCGCTTCTTGGAACCTTGGCGGGTGAGCCGAGGGGAGAGAACATTGGCCAGTTTGGGGTCAAAAGGGACCAAGTCATGGTGGGCAGTGGAGGAGGTAGGTGGGGCAGGGAGGGCCCTCTCCGACTGTGCCCTGCCCCTGGCAGGACCAGGGTCTTCTGGCTCCACCCAATGCTCTGCAAGAATAGGTTCGCTGCTGGATGGAGGCAGCATGGCTTCCACTTCTCGAATGGGCTCCCCTCCTGGGCCCTCAAATTCAGGGCCAGTCAACTCCCCACGGCGACTGGGGTCACTCAGAGATTTCTTCTTAGGGGTCTTGCCAGCAATCCTGTCATCTCCCATACGCCCCAAGGCACCAGGCTCCTGAACAATACTCTGAATGACTTCCTGATAGTCTTTGTTCTCTTCACTAACCACAGACCAGTCACTGAGGCCACTGGTCAGGCCCTCATCTACAGTTGGGGCTGCTGGAAGCCCTGTCTTAGAGCTCAGCGAGCCCAGAAGGTTGCTGTCCACAGAGAACCCAGAGGGCTCCTCCGAAGCAGTGGCCCGGTGCCGCTGTGGAATAGGGTCGCTCAGGGATCTGTAGGCCTCGCTTGCCTCCCCGTTGCTCAGTTCAGTTCCGCTAGGACCCGAGGGTAGGAGTTTGCGTCTCCTGCGGAGGGCACCTGGTGTTGGAGGGGTCTCAGGAGACACAAGAGCCCTCCCGCCCAGACTGTCTTCTGTCCCAGCTCCACGGTTTGTCTGAGTTGAGGTTGAGGAAAGAGGTCTCCACACCCCCACAGGATCTAGGCTGCAAAAGGCAGCATGAAGAGGCTCCGGGTCTGCCCCAATGCCCTCATCTGTCAGGCTGGACTCAGGGCCAGAGAGCTCCTCCTGAGACCGCTGCCCTCGGGTCATGTCACCCGTCCAGTCAGGGCTTCTAGGACTGACATAGCTCCCATCATCCTGCTGTGCGCTCATGCGCTGTATCTTCTCAAAAACCTGTCGGGCCTCCTGCACATACTGATCCTGGACCACGAGTGTCAGTGGGTCCTCCTCTGCCCCAGAGCCTGCCAGTAGGAGCTCTGAGGAGCTGGGCTTCAAGGCACCGGTGCGGAGCAGTCTTCCGGCCATGGGCTTCTCTGAGCAGCTGAATGACTTTGCCCTGCGCAGGGTAGCTGTCAGGTCCTTGAGGGTGGGTCGAGTGGTGGGGGATGTTGGACTTTGGGACGGCAAGGACTCAGGTTGCTCCACTGGCCTCCCCACTGACGGCGAGTCTCTGCTGTCTAGGGGGCTATTCCCAGGGCTGCCGCTGGGCTTTCGAACCCTTAGCTCTGAAAGGTCTGAACGCAGAAAACTCAGCAGCGTCAGGGTCTCGGAGGCGATATCTGGATTCGACAGTGACTTGCGCTGTCGGTTCTTATCTAGCTCCAGTCCTCCATCTCTCGGTGGCCTGGTGCTTACAGGTCCCTTAGTGCGGGACCTAGTCTGGGGACGCAGAAGGAGCCCTTCTCCGGTTCCAAAACTTGGGGAGCGGTACACTCCCCAGCTCACAGAACTGCGGTTAGACCATAGCTCATCATCTTTGAGTGTCTCAGTACTGGAGTAGCGACTGCTACCTCGGGAGCCACCCGGGCTGGCCAGGTACGCAGGAAAGCTCACCTTAGCCACACGGAAAGGTGCTCCCCCAGTGTCAGACATAGGCCTTAAGCTCTCTTGGGGACCTGGGACGTAGTGCTGCGTGCCAGTACCCCACTCCCGGAGTGCCTCTTCCATAGAGGTTCTTGGAGACCTCGGAGGTTCGAGGCTCTTGACACCCCCTGCTGATCCCAAACCACCCGAATTTAGCTCGCCACTGTCCTGGCTACAGCCATGAACCAACTGAGAGCTTCCAGGCCTGAACCCTCTCCCTCTCCAGCGACGGCCATCCTCACCGTCTGCGTCTTCGTCACTGCCCGAAGAGTGGCCGCCGAGGTAAGCTGGACTCTGAGGCCCAAGTTGTGGCTGCGGTCCCTCTTCTTCCTCCTCGCTGGAACTAGCACCCCGGCTGCGGCTGACAGGATAGGAGGAGGTAATGGAGGAAGAGGAGGAGGTCCGGGCCCCGGCCTGCGGTTGGGAGAAGCTATGCCAAGAATGTAAACCATCCGCCGGACGCTGCGCTCGCTCCTGTTGCTGCTGCTGCCGACGTCGCCACCCCTCGATCCCCGGCCCGGACAGCGGCACCGCCGAATGCAGGCCAGCCAGAGGGAAGCACGTACGAGGAGGTGGCGTCGGAGGCTGCCGGGGCTCGCGAACTGGGGGTTCCCACGAAGCTCCGTCGGGGCTGATAGTCCCCGGGGCCTCAGAGTCCACACTGGGTCGCCTGGAGCTCGGGCCGCCAAAGAGTTTGCGCATCTCGGTGACGCTGGGCCAGGCCCCACGGTCAGTGCTTTCAACGGCTTCTTCTGTCGTGCCGGGGTAGCAACCCTCGTCCCGAGCACCAGCGGAATGGTGGTCCAAACGCACCGCGTCGAAGCGCCGGGACAGCTGGCGCACCGATGGCGAGAGGCTGCGGAGCGGGCGCGGCTGCGCGGGGGCGGCCGGGGGCCCCGACGCCAGCTTGGACACGCGCCGGGAGGGCTGGCCCGGGACTGCTGCAGCTGGCCGGCACGAAGCTCGGCGCCGTAACGCAGGGGTGTCTGCGTCCTCTTCTTCCCTCGGCCCCGGTCCGCCGCTCCAGCGCTCCAGCAGTTTGAACGAGACGCTGCGATAAAGTGGGGGCCGAGGTGACCCGTCCGCCATGGTGGTGGCAGTCACTCCGGGGGGGCTGGCCTCGGGGCCCCGCGGCCACCCCCCCCCCCTGCAGCCCAGCTCCGAGGGCGCGCAGGGGCCGCGGTCCGAGAGCCTGGATCCTGCACCCGCGGCGTGCGGCGGCTGGATAGGAGGGTGCGGAGAACTAAGCAGAGGTTTATCAGTCGAGGATCAAGTTTCTGCGGCTGCGGACAGCAGCGGCTTCATCCTGGGCGGCCCCTCTCGCCCCAGCGGCGACCCCAGGCCCAGCCCTTGCCTCTGCGGGAGCAGACAGGGGCATCGCGGCCCGGCCGGCGAGGGGCCAAGGCTTGCTTCCTGCTCACAAAGTCCGCCTGCAAAGCCGGGCGGCGGGCCTGCCTCTTCCCCCCACCTCCTCAAGCTCCCGCTCCAGCTCCCTCTCCCTCCCCCTAGACTGCTCGCTCTCTGCCCCCTTTTGTTACAAATAAACTTTGAGGCAGAGGAAAGGGGGCGGGGGGCGGGGCCTGGCGCCTAAAAGAGGGGGTGGTCTCTGGGAGCGCGCGCGGCTGGGAACACAGTAGGGGGAGGGGAATCGGGGAGGAGCCGAAGAAGAAACGAGGTGCTTGAACATTTGTAGACTTAAACGACCCTCTAGAGGATTCCCTCGGGAAAGCTGCGGGCTGATCCTCCCCGAGGACTCGTTCGGATACACGGGAGCTCAGAGAGTGGACAACTCCGCAGAACGCAGCACCGCGGGTCAACCTCTTTCACGGGGAACCTCTGCCGGAGGGGCTCCAATATGGCAACCCAAGATGCACAGCCTCTAGTACACACCGATACTCAGGTACACGCAGAAACTCTTCTGGCCGGAAAAGAGGTGGGACCCAGGGTGACGTGGGCGGGGCAGGCCCTCCCGAGCGCTCCAGGCGCTCCACCTTGCTCAGACCACGCCCCTCACCCACCCTTCAGCGGCGAATCCGGCTGCACCACGCCCATGTTCCGCCCCGCGCTCAAACGCTCCATCTATATCCCACCTCCCTGTGGCCCGTCCATCTCTGACAGTCCCTTAACCCACCCAATGCAATAAATTCCCACTTCTCAGTACTCTTACACATAACTCCCCCCTCCATTTTCCTAGCTGCCACGCCCCGCACCTACCCTTTAAATCCTGGTAGCGTTAATCTCTAGACCCCGCCTCCCCCTTCTCCCCGCGGTCGGGATACGTGTCTTTTGCGCCCTCTGCTGGCCGTATTCTCCGCTCCTTCCGAGCTCTGTAGAGATAACTCTCATCCAGAGTTAGGAAGGTTTGTTTGTTTCACTTGCTTTCAGGCGTTCCCCGCCCCCTACTTTGCCAAGCACTCTGCCCTTTCTGCACAAAAGGACTTGGACGGGAACGCCCTCAACCACCAAACCTATACTCCTACCTGCTGCTGCTCCACCCTCCGCCCTCCAGACCAGGAAGGTGTAGGTCTCTACTGCTTCAACAATGATCTACCCTAGAGCTCCCCTCCCACCTCTGCTGCAGTCAGGCAAGTCTAAAATTGTTTTGGTTACTGGTGCGTCAACTTCTTACCACCCTCATCTGCTTCTGTTAGGTCTCTCTTTGCACAGACGGTTTAAATGTAGGACTCTACATCTAAATGAGTGAGAATATATGGACTGCCTAGGACGTAAGGGTAATATTTTATGTATTTTATTTAATTCTCATGCTACCCTTCTTGGGGATAAATGCTATTGAGGAAGTAACAGTGGCCTTGTAGAAGTCGGAGGGAAAGGGCAGCTCAAATGTGTGGCTGATTCATACTTTAAGGACTGCAGTCATCACACTTTTTCAGACAGCTTTCCCTGGCTTCAGATCTTGATGGAGAAGAAGGGTCTGTCCCCAGCAGCTCTGCCTCTCTGTCAGTGGGCTGTAGGCAGAGCTCAGCCTCCTTGGGAACAGAGGACAAACTCCTTCAGCACTGTTATGTGGAAGCCCTATTCCTCCTACGCTCGCCTCATAAGCAGCTAAGGTCAATGGTGCTGGCTTTACCCAACCATATCAGCACTCAGGCACTCAGACAGCAGTGACTGGATGTGGAGAGGGCAGAATGCTGGCTGCAGGATAGAGGAGGGCAGCTTTTAGCAGGACCCTAGGAGCACTTGTCGCTCACACAACCTCAGGGTAAGAAGCTATTTGTCTTTCTTCTGGACCACCCATTTGTGTGTAGGAAGTCTCAGGTGAGGAGGCCACCCTTCTGAGCTGAGATCAGCCTTCTCCTGCCATTCCTTTACCCAATTTTATCTCAGTTCTGCCTCAAAGGCTGTAAGTGGTAAATCTTGTCCTCACCATTGGCAAATTAGTGAGCAAGGAAGAGATCCCTGCCAGGTCTGTGCTCTCTGCCTTGCTTGGTGATAATGAATAAACCTCCATGCTTCTCTGGGCCTCAGCTGCCTTGTCTGAAAAGTAAGGAGTTGGGTCAGGTTTCCCCCAAACCTGACCTGCGTGTATGGAGTCACTGTACCCTCCATAGTGATGGTTCCTATGGCGTGATGTGTTCTTCTCTTTTGTTGTATGGGATCAGACCTAGGCCTTTGGGAATGCTTGGTAGTCACTCTCTGGCCCAGCAGCAGCCCCGTCTC